>NC_056737.1:1483500172-1483832672 GCF_019279795.1 Protopterus annectens
CAACAAAGCGTTTTCACCACAGCATTCTGTGGCTTCATCAGAGGGAATGTAATCTCAAAAAAGGTGCACTCCATACATATCAGAAAATTCAGGAAGTGACATCTTCCGATTTCCTGAGGAAGAAGAATTCAAATTACATGTTATACACAATATCAATGCGCCTCTGTGCCTATCTTCTGTAAACCGTAAAAAATATAAAAAGGTTTATATAAAAGCATGTATAATAAAATATATAAAATGCATATGTGTACAAAGAACCAGCTACCCTAGATAAGAATATATGCACCTGCAATTACAAAGTACTACACTTATCTATTGTTAATGCAATTAATTTATGTGTGGAAAATTATTATCTGGGCTTCAAAACTATCATGACTCAAGTTGGTTTAAGCCTCAAAAATAGAACAATACTCATTTTCTACAAATGAACATGAGTATCATAACTATAGTCCTACAACATACCTCTATACATACAAGTAAGGTCGTCAGCTACACAATTTCTATATGCATATTACAAGGTTCCTGGACGATATTTTCATATTGTTCAGGGGCTCGGAATTGGAAGCTGCAGGTTTTGTTGAAATTATGAATTCAACAACTGAATTCTTAAAATTCACATTCAAATGTTCAACACATGAGATTGATTATCTTGACGTCAAGTTAGTAAAGGACCCTATAAGTGGTGGATTGACGTCAACAGTGTTTAGAAAATCTACGTACTGCAATTCTTTCCTGCACTTCTCCAGTTTCCACCCGTATCAACAGAAACGGTCTATTGTAAAAGGACAATTGGTGAGGGCAGGAAGAATGTGCAGTACCATGATTGATTTTACTAAAGAATGTGAATTATTGAGGGAAATGTTTAGTAATCGAGGGTACCCTGACCAAATGTTATTAGACTTGATTGGGGAAGTCACTAATAAGAGAATTAATGGCTTTTATAAACCTTTATTACTCCAACAAGATCTTATACAAACTGATTCTATTACTAACGTAGCACCAGCTGAGGTTAACTTGAACAATGGCGGGATAGTTAAACTTATAACCTTAAGTGAAGAATGTGACTTTTCATTGAGTTTTATTACTACCTTCAGTAAAAACTCTAAAGGGATTCTGGCTATAATACGCAAAAACTGGCATTTTATTTCCTCAAATACCCTTTTGGCTAAAAAATTAGGTAGTAAACCTAGGTTTATTTTTAAGAGATCAAATAACCTTAAGGAATTGGTACAAAGGGATGTGTCTCAAAACACATTCCACAAAAGGAGAGGAATGTACAAATGTGGTTTTTGCAAATTTTGTAATAGGGTCAGAACAGGTGAAACATTTATGGTCAGGGATAAAAAATATCATATCCATTTCCCTCTAAATTGTGAGAGTAAATCTATTATATACATAGCCATGTGTGATTGTTGCCAAGCGTTCTACATCGGAAAAACGGACCGTAGGGTCCGAGACCGAATGTATGAACATATGTATGCCATCAAGAATGACAAGAGTGACAACGCATTGGCAAAACACATAGGCTTGAACCCAGGTCATAGTTTTCAGTTTATGGCCATTGACCAAGTACCATTGAAGATTAGGGGTGGCCCTTTTTCTTTAATCTTGGAGAACCGAGAATTAGAATGGCAGTTACGCTTGGATGCGTTTAGGCATCCTGGCTTGAATAACAACTGTAATATTGCCCCCGTACTGAAACTAAGAAGTTATCTTAGATAGGTTTATGGGGGCAATACAGGCCCTCATTTAATGGAGGTCTTTATGCTTGTAATATGCATATAGAAATTGTGTAGCTGACGACCTTACTTGTATGTATAGAGGTATGTTGTAAGACTATAGTTATGATACTCATGTTCATTTGTAGAAAATGAGTATTGTTCTATTTTTGAGGCTTAAACCAACTTGAGTCATGATGGTTTTGAAGCCCAGATAATAATTTTCCACACATAAATTAATTGCATTAACAATAGATAAGTGTAGTACTTTGTAATTGCAGGTGCATATATTCTTATCTACGGTAGCTGGTTCTTTGTACACATATGCATTTTATATATTTTATTATACATGCTTTTATATAAACCTTTTTATATTTTTTACGGTTTACAGAAGATAGGCACAGAGGCGCATTGATATTGTGTATAACATGTAATTTGAATTCTTCTTCCTCAGGAAATCGGAAGATGTCACTTCCTGAATTTTCTGATATGTATGGAGTGCACCTTTTTTGAGATTACATTCCCTCTGATGAAGCCACAGAATGCTGCGGTGAAAACACTTTGTTGTCTTTTATAAATAAATTGCGTTAAGGATACCTTTCTGAGTTGTTTTCTGCTGACAAGGACCTCGTTTTTGTACTATTATGAAAGACTAAAATATCTGAACTTGTACAGCGTCTCTTACAGATATTTTAGAGGAGATCGTATTCAGGTATATAAGGCATTTAGGGACAACTACCTCTAGGAATTTTTGGGGTTATCAAAAAGTACTAGAGAATTGTCGGATAACCTATGTAGAAGATTCTATAGGAATGAAAAGTGTGCTATACTAATTGGTTCTCTGACAGAGTAGCTGATGCTTGGAACAGACTACCAAATTACATTAAAGCAAGTAATAGTTTAGATATTTTTAAGAACAGCCTGGATATTTATTATGGGAACAAATGTTCTGGTATACTGGCAAGCTAGAAGGGCTTTAATGCCCATGCTTGAAACATTTGTATGTATGTATGTATGTATGTACAATGCCTATAGCTAGTTTCTCTCTTTCACTTCCCTGCTATAAATACTGCGTTTGCCTGGTTTTGTGCACCGGGCAGTGCCGGTTAGCTAGGGTATAACTATTTCCAGCTCCACAAAGTCTCCTGTTCAATTTTTCCCTTGGAACTAGACAAACTTTCAACTTAAGCACTCAAGCCATTCATTTCTCAGCCCGGCTCTTGCTCAAAACTCATAGCAAGCACTCATAAACCCTAGCACTAGACCTTCCTGTACTGTAGAGTAGGACAAGGCTCTCTATTCGACCTTACCAGGATTACTTGCCTCAAACAGCTGCCCTACACAGACAGTCTCAAACTCCAGCCTAACTCTGTCACATATCGCCTACTCAGAGGCAATCTCTGTTTAACATACAAAGCTGTGTCAAACAAAGAGCTGTTGAACATGCTCCACTTAAAGAAATCCCAATCCCTCTGAGTTACACATTCTAGGGACCTAAACCTTGTCACCACAATAAACATCACCACGATAAACAGAACATACTGGAGGGTTAGATTCCTGTCCCAGAGACTTCCCATACTCTGAAACTACCTATTGATCAAACAAAGCTCCTCATTAGCACTCTTCAAGAAAAATATTGATGATTGGATGGGAAATAGGAAATTCACCCTGGGGATCACCTCTCTGCCTGTGTTATCAGTCTGGGTGCCAAATCCCTCATGGCTGACTGCGTGTCTAGGACATTGTTATTAATGTGATAATTTGTGTAGACGTCACCCTCCCCAAAGGGGATGATGATGCATTTTTTCTATTCAGCTTGAGGCCATGTTGCTGGCACCATTCATTTGTTTGGGTGACACCCTCTTGTAGAATCTCCACGTCACTAGGGGAATTGATAACTACTCCCAGCTTGCAGATTAATGCATTCAAAGTGACAGTAAGATATACAATAACTGCACTGTATTGTTTTAAATCAATCACCGCAGTTCTTTTGCTCATGAACTCAGGATTTCTGTATGCTGTGATTTCTGTTTGATGCTTTATTCTCGTCTTTGGTAATTTTGGAGACCACTTGCTATTTTTGTTGCATATTGGCATATTTTCCCTGTTTGCTGCTGGCTCATAATTCTGTGTAGTTATTTCTGTATTTATTTACATTTGTTTACCGGGAAATTCTACCAGGACAAAGGTAGTTTTTCAGCGTAGTTTAATTCTAACTTGTGGGTTCAGTTAAATAAGATTTTAGAATTAAACATTTTTTTATGTAATTGTTTTAAGCATTACAGAGTGGTTATCCATGTAAATGTCTAAAGAAAGTAATTATGCAGAATTAATTTACTTTGTATATGCAGCATAATAATCGTAGAGCAGCTGCATATGAACAGTTAATCTGTTTTGTGGTGCATTTAGTTTTCTAATCCATTTATTTAGCGCTTTTGTCAACAAGTTACAAATGACTTCTTCAGAATGACTGATTCTGATGAAGTCATAAGTAACTTGTTGATGAAAGCACTAAATAAATCAGTCCTAGCTCGGATTTCATCTTTGTGCTTTCTGTTTTTTTTATCTGGTTAAGTGTTTTCTAATCCATTTCCCAAGATAAAAAAAATGTTTTTTGCATTTTTTTTGAGGCAAGTTAATCTAAAAAAAAATAATATATTACATACCCTCGAGGAAGAGTTGGCATAGGGATGTGGCAGGCACAATAGTAAAGGTCTTTACTTCACACATACAAGGTACAGGGTTTAATCCTGACCTCGGTTTGTTAGCTAGGCTTGTAATACTCAGCAGAATAATAACCTAGAATTTACTTATGAACCAACGAAAATGACTATCAGTTTTCAATTCATGTTTGCTGTCTTTCAACCTTTTGAAAAATTAAAACAGATGTATGAATTTATCTGTTATTTTATAAGAATTCTTGAAGCTGTGCCTCAGCTAAGGCTGTTGTTTTGTCCAAGAGAGTTTCAGTACATGATATTTACTTACAGCTTATTGGAAATCCATTACTTTTCCCTGATTGTCTTCCATATGATTTGTGAAATGCATTATTAATGCAGTTCACGAATTTTGTAAAGTTGTTGTGCAAGTGCCAGGTAGTAAAGCTTCAAACATCAATTACCTTCCTTGGTTATGTTGTAATAGGTTAGTATTGCAACCTGCATCTTATTACAGTCTATAGAGTCTTCTCCAGATTCTTTTTAGGTTTCAACACAGGTTGTCTGAGTATTTTACATTCCTTATAATAAAGTATTGTGCCGTAATACATCAATCAATAATTATTTAACTAAATAAACATAAAATATCATTGTTATTTATTATAATACAAAAGGTGTTACGTGGGAAAATGCTTCATGTCAATACTTCCACATGCCTAAACATATTAGTGAAGAGATTTCTCTGCTAACTGTCCCATTATTTACTACTTGTACATGGGTGGACATGTTACTGTAGGGGTCACTTGGGTAACTGGTTCATTTTGGTACTAGGTCATATAGTTACTGAGCTTGCTCAGATATTTTTTTTTTGTGTTTATCCACATTTTACAGATATTACTAATCGGATAACTTGGCTAAACATTTTAGTGCCTGTGCTAACTGGGACAAATTAATGAAGGTGTCACTTGGGGAAAAAGGATCATATATGATGTTTGTTCATGTATACACATATTTTTGAAGAACTAGATTCAGTAATTGTTTCTTTTGCAGCACTTTTGCATATTTCAGCATATGTCTGAGGAGGTCCCTTTCATTTTGGTACATGTGGATACTTGGACATACTATTGATGGGGTCACTTGGATACCAATTTAAATGTGGTGTTTCTGGTTTGGTTGCAAATGCTTGGCCATAGTCATGAGGGGGTCACTTTGTTAATGTATATTACTGTAGTTATGCATACTGGGACATATCGCAGGACCACTTGGTTCTATGCTTCATATTGTTATTTGCGCTTATTTGTACATATTACATGAGGGGTCACCTATTTCATTGTGCCTCTGCATACTGTAACAGGTCGCTCAAGTGGCTGCTGGAGTAACAGATGTAGTTTGTGCATTTCAGCATACTGGGACTTATTAATGAAGGGTTAACTTGTGTAAATGTTTCACATTTGTGCTTGTGCATGCTTGGTGTTTGTGCTTATTTGCTCATACCTGGATCTATAAGTAAATTGTTTGCTGGGGTTAATGTTTTAATTTTCTGTGTATGCATACTGCAACATATTATTGAAGGGGTCACTTGGGTAAATGGTTAATTTCTATGCATGCACATGCAAAAATATACTAATGAAGAGATTACTCATGTAACCATTTCATTTTTTGAACTTGTACAAGGTTTGACATATTACTCAAGGGGTCGCTTAGGGAAGTGTTTCATTACAGTACTTGGGCATATAACTGGTGATCTTGCTGGGATGTACACTTTATTTCAGAGTTTCAGCATACTCGTACATTTTAATGAAGGGGTTCAAATGGGTAAAATATTAATTCTATTGGCTCTGCATAGTACGACTAATTACTGAAAGTATGACTAGTTTAACAGGTTCATTTGCTTGCTTGCAGACGTCTATACATTTCTTGAAGAGACTGCGTGGGTTATTGTTTCTTTTCTAGTGCTTGTGCATATGTGGACATATGACTTTAGGGGTCACTCGGGGAAATGTTTCATTTCTGTACACATACATAGTCGAATGTATTACTTCTGGGCTCACTTGGATAAATGTAATTTGGTGTTTGTGCATACTTAGCCATATACTTGAAGGATCCTTATGTTTCACTTTTATGCTTGTGGATGCTGGGACATGGGGTTCACTTGATTAATGTGTCATTATTGCAGTCATGCTTCCTTCAACACATTAATGACAGGTTGTTTAGGTATATGTTTCATATTGACATTTGTGCTTACTTGCACATATTAAAGATGGGGGTCACCTATTTACCGGTGCCTCTGCATAGTTGAACAGCTGACAGACACTGGATCCCCTTTGAATGACACCAGAAGCTTAACCAATTGTTGAAATTGATCATTATTTCTCTATAACGTGATATCATTCTTGGTGAGGGCAGGATGCTACTCAGGGTCAGGGTCATACCGGCCTGGGCTACATCATCAGAGATCTTCGCAATGTCTCTCTTCATGTAGTCGAGGGAGGTAAGGCTCAGGTCATTCACACCAACATGGACAATGACAGAGTCATGTTTGTACTTTTTCTGGAGTGACCTGAGTGCTTGTGTTATGTGGTGGATCATGGCACCCACCAGGCAACTAACAGTAACCTTCTCCTTGTTCAGCATAGTGAGTAGGACGTCAGTCTGCCTGACTACAAAGTCACCTATTACTAGTCTGTTGGGTATGTTATAGCGTGTGACACACTGGTTTTGTGAAGTATATTACATAGTAAATTATAGAAATACACAAGGAAAGATATGTTTAATCAAGACAATTACCACAATCACACAATTAATTTCTCTGTTGCTGTGAATATGGATAAAGAAAAATGCCTATATGCACCATGTATACAAGACTATCCCGTTAATATGTACGGTTAGAGTTATTTATAACAGTAAATATGTACATTTAGCTTCTTTATTTCTGTATAAAGCGTCCCTGTCAAGATGCACTGCTTGGCAGTGGTGGCTGCCCCTGAATTGGCATTATGTGCATTACTTAGCATCACATTTCTGCCATGTCATTGTACATACTGATGTAAGTAAAAGCAGTTTATAATGTTGTCAGTCATTTGGGGAAATGCTGCATTTTAGTGCTTGTGCATACCACGACATATTTGAAACATGGTTAATTGTTATGTTTGTACAAATTGCAACATATTATAGAAGGATCCTTCATGAAAATGTGGCATATTTCTCCACTTCCACATCAGCCATTCACTACATGATCTTGCTTTCCTTTGATGTTACTTGCATAAGACACCCAGAAGCACTATTAGGACACCATGGGGGGTCATGGCTACCTGTGTCAGAACTGTCAACACTTTAGTCTTTGACAAACTTGTTCTTCCTTTGTTTCAAAAATCAATTGTATTTACATAGCAGTCCCGATGTCTGCACTTGCCTTTCATAAGGAATGACTTCCAATTTCTTTGATTGTCTCTCCTTTCCTAGTGTAATCAGAGTGTCCTTGTTATTCAGTTGTTTCTGTGAATGTCTTTTCTGCTATCCTTTGAAGTAATGAGATGTCAGCTGCTAGATATGTAGTTACTAGTGTTATGCTTTGCTGGAAATATCTTTACATGCACCCTCTGCCATTAATTCTTATACTTTGTACTGCATTTTAATTTGAATGCATAGAGCTCAGCTGATAAAAGTCATCCTTTCAGCTCCACAGAAAGTTTTCCATTGTATTACACCACTGCCTTTCCATATGTATGTGGTCACTCCCTTCATCTTTGACAATAGAGTAATTTCTGGTTTATTTCGGATCAATGGGTCCTGCAGAGCATGCTGTATGTAGTCACATGTTGCCACAGTACAATCAAGTTTTCTATCTCATATTTTTAAACTTGTTATGTATTCCTGACTCCATATCTATGTACAGTCTATATAAATAGTGTACACACCGCTGTTAAAATGCCAGGTGTTTGTGATATAACAAATGAGAACACAAAACTTAATTTCAAAACTTTTCTTTTACCTATAACCTCTACAATTCAATTGACATACAAACAATTCGTTAAGGGTTAAAAACATAAAAAATAAGCGACATAGAATAAGCTGGTTGCAGAAGTGTTTGTTGAAGCACTCAGTCTGATTGGGTCGGAGTCAATCAGCATGGCACATCTTGACTTGGCAATATGTGCCCATTCTTCCTTGCAAAAGGGCATCACTTGTACGCAGTCTTCTTCAGGTCAGCCAAGTATTTTTATAGGATTTGGGTATGGGCTCTAGCTGGACCATTGCAAGACTATAATTTTCATCTGTTCCAGCCATGCTTTTGTTTATTTGGATGTCATCTTGGGGTCATTGTTGTGCTGAAAGGTGAAATTCCTCTTCATGTTCAGCTTTTTATCATACCCCAGAAGGTTTTGGGCCAAAACTGAATGGAATTGTAGATTATTGATCATTCGGGAAGTTGCCCATCTCGTTCAACTTTCTGGTTTAAAAGACCACATCTGCATTTGTTTCCCATCTTACCTGTACCTTAACAACTGGAAAGCACAAGAAAGCCTTAAACTGATACAAGCCTTCTAGCTTAAAGGAGAGACTTTGGAGTGATTGAGTATCAGTCTTTTGTATTTTCTTGCTGTACTGAACTGTTTTCCACCTCAACACTGATTTTTCCAGAACTTTCTGTGATTTAAAAGCTTTTTTTTCCATATATTGTACTTATTTGACTGCCTGCACTTTTAAAAAGTTGATTTTTTTTTATATAAATTTTTAACTGTTGTAGACTACACACTAAAGTGCAATAGCCTTTTCTGATCGCTTGTAGTCATTTAAAGCTGTTTTAAGTGTACTTTTTACTGTTTTTGCCTTATATTTTCAAAACAAAATTTCTTGTTTCCCGCCTTTCATAGCTAGTATAGTCCAGTTTTCAGGCTAGTGCTGAATTCAGGGCTGTGTTACAAGTATCTGAGTTGCCCATACCTTACTTGGATAGAGGGAGGTTTCTCTGTTCACCTGTGAGAGAGGGTAACTTTGAGCGGCCATCTATCCCTGGAGGAGTGGTTCCAGCCCAGAAGTTAGTAGTTTAAAAACCGCGTTTGCACGGTTTTGTGTGCCGGGCAGCACCGGTTAGCTAGGGTTAAATTATTCCCGGCTCTACTAAGTCTCCGCTTCAGTTGTACACTTGAAACTAGTCTAACTCTCAACCTAAGCACTCAAAAAGCATCCTACAGTCCAGCACTTGCTCAGACATAATAGCAAGCAGTAGTATACCCCGACACTTGACTGCACAGCAAGGCAACGGTCTTTATCCACCCCTCCCCAACCAAGCAACTAAGCAGCTCACCCTACTATTCAGCCATGACCAAAGGACAAATTCAGGTGTACTCTCCAGTCCAGCAGGTGAATCTGGGTATCCTGAGGCAATGTTACAACTGCCTCATTTACACAGACAGCCCTCTCCTCCTACCACAAAACACTAACATATGCAAGAGATGCAATTATACAGCCAACCAGGAGGCTAAGGTCACTCCAGCCAAGACTGGAACAGACAGTCATGAGGAGAAGATTAACACTTGCACCACACCTCCAGCCTCACATAGAGCTACTAAACCAGCACTGGCAAAAAATACACATAAATACACAAAATCATACTGGTAGGCTCTAAATAAAAACCTGCAAAAGCATCAGAGAGCTCCAAAGCAGACACCCACAAAACTTGCACCTCCCGTCACAAACCAGACAACACATAAAACACAAAATCAATGTGCCACACAATCACAGCCCTTACGGTGAAATAACATGCCTAATACACTAGTAATAGGTGACTCCATAGTCAGGAACACTGACGCCCCACTCACTAGGCTGGACAAGGAGAAGGTTACTGTTAGCTGCATATCGTGAGCCAGAATACGACACATAACACAAGCACTAAGGTCAATCCAGACCAAGTACAAATATGACTCTGTCATTGTTCATGTTGGTGTGAATGACCTGAGACATACCTCTCTGGACTACATGAAAAGAGACGTGGAAGAGCTCTCTGATCATGTAGCCCAGGCGGGTATGACCCTGAGTAGCATCCTGCCCTCAACAAGAATGATACCTCAGTATAAAGAAAAAATTATCACTTTCAACAACTGGCTAAGCTTCTGATGTCATTCAAAGGGGTTCCAGTGTCTGTCAGCCTGGGATGACATGCTCGACAAGCCGCTTTGCTTCACAAGAGACTGCTTGCACCTGTCAACCCTTGGCTTTTGAATACTGGCCAAGGCTATTGGTGCCCCCATAGTGGCTTTTTAGGCAAGGCTCAAAATTCAAACCCACCACTGTAAATAACACAAGTAAAAAAATGAGGGTTATGCTACTCAACGCCAGGAGTTTAAATCTCATAATGCATGCACTCGAAGCACTCCAAAGTATGGAGAACGTCAACATCTGTGCATTAACTGAAACTTGGTTCAAGGCTCCAGAGAGCACTCCAGCACTACTGGGCTACAACTCATACTACACATTTTGGCCACAGAACACGGACCAAAACACAAAAGCAGTGGGTGTATCCATATTCATCAGGGATACCCACACCTCCAGGTTAGTGGTGCAGCATGATACCTCGGAGAACATCCATGAGCAACTAACATCGGGCAAATCTGCAGTGCAAATTGTGGCCTGCTACAGATCACCCTCCATGACCCATGACCAACACTCCGCCTTTCTGAGACACTGGAAAACATGAAGGTCCTACAGAACACCCTGATATTGAGCAATTTAAATTACCCTACCATTATCTGGAAAAACTACTTGAGTACAAACTCCCAGGCTCAGCGTTTCCTGGAATTTATCAACTCAAATGCCCTGGATCATCTGCTAAACTCCCCTATCAGAGGCCACAACATATTGGACATGGTCATCACCAACATGGGCGACAGGTGTTCCATACCAGAGGTCAACCAGTCACTGGTTAGATCAGACCATAAACTAATCACCCTGGATGTCCATACCCCACCACCACCCCCGACCAAGAAAACCACAGTGAAAACTTTTCTAAAGCACCTTACTTAATGCAGAGGTGGTAAGTTTCACAGCCCCCACACTAAAGGTTAACACTGCCCAAGATGCAGAATCCTTTACAATTGCACTCTATGAGCACCTACAAGGATGCATGGATTGTGCCAGCCATAGCAAAACCAAGACTCGCTCCCCTAAGAGAAGGAAAACAGTCTGGTGGACCCCTGCCATAAACAGGTTATACAACAGAAGGAGGAAACTAGTTCATAAAAAAGCAAATCCCAAGAAGGGAAGACATCCCTGATCAGTATCAGTAAGAAACTAAGGTCCCTCATAAAATCATCCAAGGCTAATTTCGAAAGAAAAATAGCCAAGGATTCGAAAGATAAACACAAAGCCTTCTTTAGCTATGTCAAGAATCTAAGTGGCAACTCACAGATATGCTCTGAGTTAGTGCAAAATAGCACAAAATATACTGAACCTACTAATATTGCCAACATCCTGGTAGATAGATTCAGTGCAAACTTCACCTCCCTCTCACCTTCAAAAGGGCCCACAACAATACCGGAAAAGTGTTGTGTCCCGGAAATCACAGAAGCACAGGTGAAAACAGCCCTTTCAAAAACCAAAAACACAGCATTATTGGGGCCAGATGGTGTCCCAGGCTGCGTCTTGCACGAACTACAGAACGACTAACCCCCCACCTAAACACGCTGTTCAACCTCAGCCTCTGCACAGGCTGCATGCCCATGGAATGGCACACAGCAACGGTTATTCCGCTCCACAAAGGAGGGGCCACAACTGACCCTGGTAACTATCGCCCCATAAGCCTGACGAGCCAGGTCTGCAAGACTATGGAGCGAATCATCATGGAATTCATTAACAGAGACATTGGGAACCTCAAAACACTTGACCCGACCCAGTTAGGCTTTGTTAAGGGCAGATCATGCCTACTAAACCTGGTTGACTTATTCGAGACAGTCACCAAGGCCATAGACGAGGGAAAGGTGGTTCACACAGCCTACCTTGATCTCGCCAAGGCATTCTACACCATTCCTCAATTGGGTATTATAGAAAAATTCACCAGCCTGAACATAAACCCCTACATCACAAGATGGGTTGCCAACTGGCTTACAGACGGAACTCACACAGTAAGAATTGTGGGCTCCAGGTCCGACTCTAAACCAGTCACAAGTGGTGTCCCGCATTGCTCTGTTCTGGGACCCCTACTGTTCGGCATATATTTCTCAGAAGTACAGGCAAACATAGGAGGACTATGTCTGACCAAGTTCGCCGATGACTGCTAAATGGGAGCCATAATCAGCTATCCGGCTGACACGGACATCCTTCAAAAAGGCCTTACTGAGACAGACACCTGGTGTCAAAGTCATGGCCTCAAGCTAAATGCCAAAAAATGCACAGTCATCATGTTTGCGAAAAACAAAACACCCACGAATTACCACATAGGTGGCAGCCCCCTTAATACAGAACAGGTAATAAGAGATCTGTGGACCCAGGTAGATAGTAGTCTCTCCTTTGACAATCATATTTCCAAAGTAGTTAGGAAATCCTTTTATGTGGCCCATCAAATTACTAAGGGGTTTGCATCTAGAAAAAAAGAGGTTATAGTGCCTCTCTACTCATCACTCATCAGAACCATCATAGAGTACAATTCCCCATTTGGGATGTACCTCACAAGACACTTCCAACAGCTGGAAAGTCCACAAAAGCACCTCACCAAGAGGATTACTGGCCTCAAGCATATGTCGTATGCAGCCCGACTGAAAAAACTCAGGCTGTACTCAGTGGCATATTGCTTACTCAGAGGTGATCTCTGCCTGACTTACAAAGCCATGTCCAACTCAGAACTGATGTACATGCTCCACCTAAAGAAATCCAAGTCACTGCGAGCCATGCGCACTAGTGAGCTAAACCTCGCCACAACAATAAATAGAACATGCTGGAGGGATATATTCCAGTCACAGAGACTCCCCATGCTTTGGAACAAAATTTCTAACTACATTAGGCAGAGCCCCTCACTAACACGAGTGGATGGGTAACAGATAATACACCCCTGAGATCACTTCATTGGCTCTGCTTGACAGAGGCTCAGTTAATTAATCAATGGGGCGGCGAAAGCCAGCACACTTAGGATAGACTTATAAATGCCCTTGGGCGGATAGCCTATTAACTACCTATGAACCTATGGACTGTCCCTAATTCACTTCACCTTCACTAAAGCCTCAGTTACAGATAAAAAAAAGCAACTCCAAAGCATGGTACTGCCACCACCATGCTTCACCATGGGGATGGTGTTCTTTTGGTGATGAAGTGTTTTTTTCTTGCGATAATTATTTAATTTTGGTACTTGGTCATATCATACATAGTCGTATTAATGAAGGGGACAACCGCGCAAATGCATCTGCATACTGACATGATATCCAGGATGGGGTAGATATAGGAAGAAATTCAATGGTGTGTCAGGGCAGTCGTTGTACATATTTTGTTGATTCATTAACTCATTTCATTAAGTCAGTCAATGCATGAATGGATTGACTGTGGTGTGATGGGAGACAGGAGGGTAACAGCCTTGGATCAACTTATCCACACCCCCACCAGGGGCAGCAATAACCTAGACCTGGTCATTAACAACATGGGTGACCGGTGTTTCACACCAAAGGTCAATTCCTCATTGGTCAGACCCGACTACAAGCTAATCACCCTAGACATTCACATCCTGTTCCCACCCCCCATTAGGGAAAATACTGTCAAAACCTTCTCCAAAGCTAACTTTATGCTTCTTAAGAAAGAAGTGGCAAGTTTCTTGACACCCATGCAGATGGACAATAGAGGTACGACTGCTGAATACTACACAATTGCACTTTATAAGCACTTACATGAGTGCATGGATTGTGCTATCCCTAACAGAACTAAGATGCTATCCTCCAAAAAAAAATGAAGCCAATCTGGTGGTCCTCTGCCATAAAGAAATTCTACAACAGAAAAAAGAAACTGTTGCACAAAAGAGTAAAATTCCATGATTGGAGAAAATCCCTGGTCAGACTCGGTAAGAAGCTGAGATCCCTCAAAAAATCCTCAAAAGCTAGTTATAAAAACAAAATTGCCACTGATTCTAAAGACAACCACAAAGCATTTTATAGCTATGTCAAGAATCTCAATGGCAACACTCGGATCTGCTGTAAGTTACAGCACAACGACACTAAATATACAGATCCAACTGATATTGCCAACATTGTTACAGATAGGTTCAGTGCTAACTTTAACCCCCTTCTCACCCCCTAAAGGGCCCATCTCTATACCGGAAGAATGCAATGTTCCTGTCATCATGGCTGCACAGGTAAAAAGCACACTCTCCAAAGACAACAACACAGCATCCATGGGACTTGACAACATCCCAAGCTGCATTCTACACGAAATACAGAGTGAACTGACACCACACCTAAGTCACATGTTCAATCATAGCCTCACCTCAGGCTTTGTGCCCACTGAATGGCACACAGCAACAATTATCCCACTCCTGTAAGGGTGGAACCACAAAGGTCCCCAGGATCTACCGCCCCATTAGCCTGACGAGCCTGGTCTGCAAGGCCATGGAACGAATCATCGTGCAACTTGTACACACAGATATTGGTAATCTCCAAACTCACAACCCCACCCAGTTTGGGTTTGTAAAAGGCAGATCATGTCTCCTAAACCTGATAGACTTCTTTGAAGCAGTCACCAAAGCCGTAGACGAGGGTAAGATGGCTCACACAGCCTATGTAGATCTTGCCAAGGCTTTCAACACCATTCCCCACTCTAGAATTATAGATAAACTCACTAAACTAGGTATAAATACCTATGTCACAAGATGGGTTGCCAACTGGCTCACTGACAGAACCCACAGTGTGAAAGTAGCAGACTTCAAATCTGACTTCAGACCAGTGACAAGTGGAGTACCTCAGGGTTCAGTCCTGGGTCCTCTCCTGTTTGGTATCTACTTCTCTGAAGTACAGGCTAACACATAGAAGGTCTTTGGCTAATGATGTTTGCAGATGACTGCAAACTAGAAGCAATAAGCGAAACTCCTAACAATGTGGACATCCTGCAAAAGAGCCTCACTGAGACAGATGCCTGGTGTCAAAGCCATGGCCTCGAGCTCAGTGACAAAAAGTGCATTGTCATCTCCTTTGGGAAAAACTCTGTACCCATGAACCGCCACATAGGCAGTAGTAAACTTAACACCGAAAGTGTGATAAGAGACCTTGGGACACAGGTGGACAGTAGTCTCTCCTTTGATAATCACATCACCACAGTAGTCAGGAAATCCTTCTACGTGGCACACCTCATCACAAAAAAGTTTCTCATCCAATAAAAAGACGTCAATGTTCCCCTCTACTCATCACTTATTAGTCCCATTATACATTACAATGCCCTTTTTGATATGTACCTCACAAGACATCTACAACAACTGGAAAGAGAGCAGAAATACCTCACAAAGAGAATTACTGGCCTAAAATAGATGTCATATGCAGACCATCTCAAAAATCTTCAGCTTTACTCCGCCACATATCGCCTACTCAGAGGCGATCTCTGCCTAACATACAAAGCTATGTCAAACCCAAAGCTGTTGGACATGCTCCACTTAAAGAAATCCCAACCCCTCTGAGCTACATGCTCTAGGGACCTAAACCTTGTTACCACAATAAACAGAACATGCTGGAGGGATAGATTCCTGTCCTAGAGACTTCCCATACTGTATAACAAACTACCTATCTCTATCAAACAAAGGTCCTCATTAGCACTCTTCAAGAAAAATCATGATTGCATGGGAAATAGGAAATTCACCATGGGGATAACTTCTGTGGCTCTGCTCGGCAGTGGCGCAGGAAAATCATTTTCTTGGGTGGCGAAAGCCAGGGTAGCTTCTTGGCTAGGCTTATATAGGCCCTAGGGCCAATAGCCCTGTACGCAGGGACATCGGGAGGCATACGCACTGTACTGATTTCAGTACAACTTTTTTAGAAGGGGGGAAGCTTTTTTGAAAAAAAAAAAGAAAACAAACAAACGTACATATTTCTTCCTTTTTAAGGAGGTGCTGGCTCCTTTAAAGAGGATACCAGCCAGTCGGAAGTGAGCTCACATCATGTCCGGCTGGCTGTGAGCGGGAAACAATCGTAAATGGATTATCACTGAGTTGGAAGGCAAGAGCGAACTGAAGTAAGTGTATTTGCACTGATGGCATTGAACAATCGCAAGTATTTGAACTGGTGTGTGTGTGTTGAACGATCGCAAGTATTTGAACTGGCATTGAACAATCACAAGTATTTTGAGCTACTGGCATTGAACAATCACAAGTATTTTGAACTGATAGCAAACTGTGTGTGTTTACGATCGCAAATGGCATTGAACAATCTTACAAGTATTTGAACTGGTGTGTGTTGAACGATCGCAAGTATTTGAACTGGCATTGAACAATCACAAGTATTTTGAACTACTGGCATTGAACAATCGCAAGTATTTTGAACTGATAGCAAACTGTGTGTGTTTGAATTGGTGTGTGTTTACGATCGCAAATGGCATTGAACAATCTCACAAGTATTTGAACTGGTGTGTGTTGAACGATCGCAAGTATTTGAACTGGCAGTGTGTGTGTGTGTGTGTGTGTGTGTGTGTGTGTGTGTGTGTGTGTGTGTGTGTGTGTGTGTGTGTAAATGCCCCCTACATAATACACCTGCTAGTTATAGGTGTTCAGGCTCAAACCCTGTACCTTTGCTTTAGGGTAAGAAGAGCCATTTTTGAACTTTGTTCAGATTTGCTTTTATAATGGTTGTGAGCTATGGTGAGAAGTGAGAACTGAAGTTGTATTTCTCCCATTATTGTTTTTGTTTTTGTCCAGGTGGTTTGTGCTAAGGTGTGAAGTGAGAACTGAACTTGTATTCCCTCATTATTGGCTTTGTTTGTCCAGGTTTTTTGTGCTAAGAGGTTGAGAGCTATCTAAATGATAGCCATTAAGTTTGTCTTCCTATTTTTCAAGCTGCTGATTTAGCATAGTGGTATGTTGCACTGACTATAGTGCATATGGTTCTGGGTTCAAGACATGCATGGTGATAACGCAGCATTTTATTCTAGCAACTTTCCAAAATTATACAAGCAATGTTTAAAATGTGTCCCTGTTTTTTGGGCTTTTGTCCCCCCCCCCAATAAATGTTGGCTTTTTCCAGATTTCTTGTGCTGCAAAGTTCAGAGATACAGCTAAGTGTCGACATTTTACAAGGAGCTGAGAGCTGCAGGGGAACTTAAGTTTAATGCTGCTTATGCTGAGTCTGCTTGTACTGTTAATAGCACAACAGGTAGTGTAATTGCTTTTGATGCAGAAGGCTGTGGGTTCTTCTCCCACAGCAGGTAGATGCATTGCTGATACTGTACTGTGTTGTAAAGGGGGGATGGATGCTGTAGTCTGTTTTGGCGAAGATATCTAGTAGCAACTATTAACCTGTTAAGAGTTTGCCATCCATTCCCTATTGCAATATTACTAGCGTATCATTGTTTTTAATGCAACATAGGTAATTTATTCCTCAAGGGCAACAGGCACATTATTTGTAGATGAAACCATGAAATATATAGTTGTTTGCTAGCAGCAGCCTCTTCATTAGTTACAGATTTCTCTAATGTGGAATTATGTAGATGGCTTTTACTAGTTCAGAGATTGTGCATATTTACTGATACTGGTGGACTGCAGAAGTTTGAGTAGACTTATATGATGGAAGGTGTATCAAAGAGCATGTGTATGTTTCATGTGCAAGGGGCCTATGATTTGAAAACAGCCCAAAGTTAATCTTTATCTGCCACTGGCAAAATGTATTTTCTTTGAATGTGGGTTTCAATGCTGTCTCAATGAATGTGAGTTTCAAGGGCAGAGAAGTTTTAATGCTAAGTCTAGTTTCATTGTGAGACTGCATTGCTTTGTTTAACAGATATTTATTGGTGTTTGTGCTGTAAAATGCAAAATAAAACTTTTCTGGCAAATCATTTAGGAATGAAGTCACTAAATGACCGATGTTAAATTTCAGACGTCATAATCTTCAGAAAAATGCATGCTAAAGTAAGACATGATATTCTATCAACTGTCTTAAGTTTATACAAGGTCAATTTTTAGTACTGTTTGTTTGTTCCCCCAATATATTTGGCCTTGTCCAGATTTCCTGCATTAAGAGGTTGAGAGGTATGTGCAAATAAATCGCTTTATAGAATTAGGAATATTCAAACCTCTCAACTGTCCCCAATTTTGGCTCAAAATGTTGCTCTCCCCCTAATAATCTCTCCGCAATATAGCAATTTTGGAAGAAAACGTGGAGGGTTTACTTTTTATAAATAACTGTAATGATCAGAGTTATACATTACTTTTATTTCAGAAATGCATGTAGATTCTCTAATTTTGTTAGCTGCTCTAAGTTAACTGTGCTCATATTAAAATGGTGCCCCTTCTTTGACAGGTTCCCAGCTGTATTGTCTGGCAATTTTATATTTTTGCATCACATTTTTGGTCCGTTTTTCATAAAATTGCGGTTTTCTGGCAAATTAGTGGCAAATTGTTAAAGACTGAAGTTAGAAAATAATAGCAGACATTTGAGTTTCAGATTTCATACCTTTCAGAAAATTCGTAGTAATGCAAGACCTACTACTATTCTGTTATCTTTTCTAAGTTTATAAGAGCAATATTTAAAAAAATTTCCTTATTTTTGGGCCTTTGCCTCAGTTTTATTTATGAGTTTGTTGCTTTAAGAGGTTGAGGTGTGTGTGTGTGTGTGTGTGTGTGTGTGTGTGTGTGTGTGTGTGTGTGTGTGTGTGTATGTGTGTGTTTGTTAGGTAGGTAGCATACCTCTCAACTGTCCAAATTTTGCAGAATGTCCAGATTTTTGCCCCATATTTTTTGTCTGTTCCTCATAAATTTTGTGATTTTTCTAGAAAATCATTGAAGGCTAAAGTTGCTAAATAATGACAGACATTTGAGTTTCAGACTTCATGTCCTTTAGAAAAATTCATACTAGCACAAATCCTGTTATTCTAGCAACATTCTCATACTAGCACAAATCCTGTTCTAGCAACTTTCTAAGTTCACGAGAGCATTATTTAATATCTGTCCCTGTTTATTTTAGGCTTTGTCCATATTTCTTGCACTAAGAGGTAGGTACTGTAGGGGTGTGTGTGCGTGAAGGAAACATCCTAGTTAGGGGTAGCAGGTGGTTAGTAATTTACTCAAGCTCAAAACCTGTACCTTAGTTACAGAAAACAAGAGCATAAATTCTCTACCCCGACTACCATGCTGCATTTTTCAAAGAACTGACATTTCAGGTTAATTTTCAATTCAAGGAACCGAGTTTGAGTGAATTTATATTATATTACTGAAGAGGCATTACAGCAAATGCCTCTTCATCGACACTAAAAAAGCGAACCATGAATTACGAGAATGGCCGTAGCTTGGCTGGGGGAGGGGGTAGCAGTTTGAGAGCTGTGAGTACAAATTTGAAAATCCTAGCTACACCCCTGCCTGTACGGCCCTATGAACAGTATATTGTGTCAAATCAGCATACCTCACAAGTGTACTTAATTTGGCATTATACTCTGACATGGTGGAATCAAAATTGATTCTTGAATCCGGTTTTGGATTGTCCTGAACAAACAATGAAAATTCTTGCAAGTAGGAATAATTATCATGCAGTGGATTGTCACTTCATGCACTCTGTGTGATTTGAACCAAAGGAGCAGTACTGCTACTTAGAAAAACTTTAACTTTGAAGCTTTTTCAACAAGTTGACTTTGTTGCTGAAAGAATAAGAGATATGTCGGAACTAATTAAAAAAAAGGCTGTGTGAAGCTATTGTAACAAAAACTAGTGGCTGATTTAAGAGCGTAGGAAGGCTACTGTAAAGAAAAAAAAATATTCATTTGTTAAGTAAAGTTTGGCAGTATGGTTAATTTTATGCTATATTACAGTAACTATGCAAAAATAAGTATGTGGCCAGCCAGTAAGCACTACACACACTCCAAAGCAGATATTTCACTATGTCTATTTGAGAAAATTGATATAGTAGACAAAAAGTTGAATTCAGATTAGTGTTTTTTTTTCTCCCACTAAGCCTGGAAATGCGTAAGTCAACAGTAAGGAGGAAATAGACATTAGGGAACAGTTTTACTGGCACACCATGCTGACATTTGTTTGATGTCTATTGTCATGCAGGGCTGCTAATTAGCTGAACCTAGCCTAGCTGGAAATCTGAGACTAAGGCTCATAGAAGGAGTGGAGATGGGAGGAGTAACTTGGTCTGGAACTGACAGTAACAAAATTGCTCTTTGTAAAAAGTCTTTTTTATCTCTGTAATTAGATGACACTTTTCCAAGCTTCTTTCAGAAAATGTGTACTGCATCAGTATGAACAACATTTGTAAAACTTAGTGCAGGACAGTCAATGACACTTGATCTACTGACTGTTAAACGTGGGAATATTTTTCAGGTTTTCCATTCAAAGTGAATGGAAGCCTGATCTGACAACAAAAGGTAGGGCTAATTGTTCTCACAATCAGAGCTGTCAGACTGCATTTTGGGACAGATTTAGCCTATTAAGGGAAAATAGTCTCATCGGGATGTCTGCCCCCATGAGGGCAGGTAGAAGAACAAAAAAAAAATAAAAATAAGAATGAATACTTTTTTGGATTAAAGTAGCTTTGAGGGGTGCAGAAAATCATGACTAGATAAAAAATATATGTGTTTTCATCATTTACCCGTAGTGGTCCTTTAAGCGGTAGTTTAAATTTGGATGTGTTGTTAGAATGCAGTACTGTCTGAGACATGGAATTCTAGGACATAGATATTTGGTGAGAGAATAGAGTTACCATAACAATTATTAGATTTAGTTACTCTGAGTAGTAGTTTGTTGGAGGATCTTAGTGGCCTGCCATTTGAGTAGGGCTACACTAAGCTCTTGAGTACTGGACAGTTGTCTGGATGGTTGAAGATGGAATGAATGAAAGTTGGTAGGCTGAGGGATAGGAGATTGCATAGTTCAATCCAGTTTTGTTTATGAAGTCCTGTGCAGTGATCTGATCTGTAAGGGATGTTATTAGCGAATCTTGCAATTTTATTATAGCAGTTTGTTTAAATCTGATTATCTGAGATTAGTGAATATTGATGATGCACATAGAAGAGTGGAGAGTAGATGAGTCGTAACTATGGAATGTCTTGTGGCCTTGGTTAGGTATGACCTGACTCTGTATAGTGAGTCTAGCTTAATGTGGACCTTTTTAATAGTTAGAGTGAGGTTTTTGTCAATTTTTAAGTTGTAAATTGTGACTCCAAGGAATTTGATGTGCTGGACAGGTACAGTTGTCGTTTTATTGACAGAGTAGATGGTGAAAGAATGAGAGTTATCAGGAACTTTGCTATTAGTGAAAAGCATAAGCTTTGTTTTATTTGCATTGAGTATGAGTTGAGAGTCTGAAAGGTATTTTTCAATGTCTTGAAAACGTTGCTGAGTTGTTTGTAGGAGTTCTGGCAGGGAAGGAGCTGAACATATGAGGGAGGACTCATCTGCATATTGAATGATGGTTGTATGCTGGTTGCTTAGACTGTTGGTGAATATGGTAAAGAGCAATGGACCGAGAATTGAGCCTTGGGGTACTCCTACTGAGACCAGTAATAGAGTGGAGAGTTCATATTGCCACTTAACTGCCTGTTGGTGGTCAGTTAAATAACTGAGAAACCAGAAAAGGGCTGGGTGGTTAGGTTTAAGGAAGCAAGCTCATTTAGTAGCTTTTGATGTAATACTGTATCAAAGTCCCGAGACATATCAAGAAAGATAGATGAGACAAACTGCTTGCCTTTTCTAAGCTGGGTGATTGAGTCTAACAAGGGCAGTGGTTGTATCGTGTTTAGGTCTGAAACTATGTTGAGATGTGGATAGGAGATGATTGCTTAGTAGATAGTTGAGGAGTTGTCTGTGTATACATTTTTCAAGAATCTTGGCTATGGGAGGGAGGAGTGAAATTGGCCTGTAGTTTGAGAAGTTAGTAGAAGAGCCACCTTTGTGAAGAGGGATGATATAAGAGACTTTCCAGAGTTTGGGGATGTACTGCTCATTAATGGAATGGTTTATTAAGTGAGATATAGGGTAGGAGATGGCATCAGCTGTTAGCTTTAGAAATTCATTGGGGAGCTGGTTAGCTGTGAGGGAGGAGGGTTTAAGTTTGGAAGGTTGTTTTTTGATGGCAGTTTAAATTTGTTTGAAAAGGAATTGAGGGTTTTGTCTAATTCATTATGAACAGATAGGGAGTTCTTGCTGTTGTTTTTTACTAGGAAAAGTATAGACTTGATAAAGTGTGAATTAAATTGTGAGACAATTCTACCTGTGGAATTTGTTGTGGTTGGAGCTGGGGTTGTGACCTGTCCAGGCTTTAGTGTCTGTTTGATGTCTCCCAAAAATTTCTGTGGATTGATTTGGTGTTTTTGTTGCATTGTTGCATAGTATAGCTTTTTGTCATGCCTGATTTGTTTTTTGGCAAGGTTGTATAATTGGCTGTAGGTAAGAAGGGAGTCTCAATTTTTGGTCTTGTGGTATAGGGACCAGGCTCTGTCTCTCTGTTTGAAAATCTGATTGGTGTCATTGGTAAGCCATAGTATATGTCTGGAGTTAGAATGCGCCTTTCTAAGGGGAGCTAGGTTATTTAGGATATTGAGGAATTTGTCATTGAAATATTGAACAGCCAATTCAAGGTGCAGATATTTTAAAGGGGGCCAGTCACATTGTTGCAGGAGGGAATTGAAGCCTTCAGGGGAGAGATGTCTTCTGCTGTGGACAAGTTTGCAAATGATATTTCTACTATGGCAAATATGGTGCCAAAGAAGGTAAGTGGGTAGGTGATCACTTAGACTGTCAGGGAGACAGCTAGATTGGGCAGAGAAAGGGTTTGTTTGTAAGTGTCTGGTCTAAAATTAATTCTTTTTTGCTATGTTTGTCAAACCTGGTAGTGGATTGTATAATTTGACAGAAACCATGGAGGTCAATAAAATAGGAGGGATTTTCCAAGGAGCAGGTGTACCAGTCCATGTTGAAATCCCCCATTATTATTGTTTCTTGCCTAAAAGTTGAGGCACACCAATAAAGAAGGTGTTCAATAATGTCTGGGTTGTTACCTGGGGGTATATAAATGGCTATTATAATGATGTGCTTGCTGGAGCTTAGTTGAAATTGGTTGATTAGAATTTCAGAATTCAAGAGGCCTGGGGGTTGATTTGAAGTCTTTCTAGTTTGATAGTATTTTTATATATTACAGCTATGCTGCTTCCTCGTTTATGAGTCCTATCATGTCTATGGATGTTATAACCATGGGTTAGGATTTCACTATCTGGTATGTAGGGTTTTAGTCATGTTTCTGTTAGGATTGCTAATTCAGGAGACTATTGAGTGACAGTTGCATAAAATTCATGAGTTCTATTTAGGATGCTTCTTATCTTCATGTTTATTAAGAAGAAATCGGAGCTACTTCATTGGAGATTAGTAATGTTTGGGGAGTAAAGGTTGCTTGGATTAAAAGGGGTATTAAGGAGTTGAGGTCCTGAATTAGGATGTATGTCACCACTTAGTTTTATCAAGGTAGAACTGAATAGAAATAGGTGTGTGAGTTTAGTAACTAGTTTAACATACTGGCACAGTAAATGTGGGGTTAACTGTCAGTGTGTATATTTAAATGTGAAGAGTTCTGTACTGGAGCTTTTGTAAAGGTATTGAGATAAGATGATGATGTTTAAAGAAGTATGGGTTGTGGTGTTGAGTGGGTTAGTGGGAGAGTAGATAGTTATGACCTGTTGCATTTGATAACAAGTAGAAAGGTAAGAGGTGCATTTTGTTTGTGTTTAATTTTGAGTTAAGTGTTCTGGTGGTGAATGGTGCAGGGAGTAGCTAATGAGGGTGTGGCTGCTATAGGGCTGGGTTGTATTAAGGTTAAGAAAAGCAATCTGTGTTATAGTATATGGCTAATTAGCAATTATATGTAAGACTGATGTGATTGGATGAGTAGTTAACATGGTGTGTTTTGTGGATAAGTTTAAAATTAGGAATAGTAGGGGTGCATGGGATTTGGTGATGAGGTAGGGGAGTGGAGTGAGCCTGAATGGAGCCTGAGTGGAGCGAGGGTCAACCAAATGAGTAGAGCCAGTCTAAGGAAGTATGTGTTTATAAAAGAAGAGTGGTAGGTTGTCCTGATATCCTCTATGGAATATAGGAATAGAGGGGTTTTAAAGCCTCAAGTACATTGATGTAGTCAGAAAAATGAGGGCTTACTTGGGAAAAGGAAAGGATACAAAATGGAATAGATGTCTACTATTAGATAGGATTGATTATAAATGGATTCAGTGCAGAGCAGTATGAGAGGGGAAAATATTTGGGAATGGGGCTAGAAATTAAAAATAGATAAGGAATTAGAAAACAAAAACAGAAGTGTATGTACGGAAGTAGTAAGGTGATATAATCAGTTTTGCTTCACTCCCCTTACCCCTACCCACCCTCGAGTCAACCTACACACCCTCAAGTAAATTTATAGGTCAATTTATAACATCCTCAAGTCAATTTGTAGGTCATTTCATAACTGAGTGCATTCACTTTATAGCCATACCAAAGCAATTAACAAAGAGATGCAAGTAAAACAGGTGTAACGTCATTTCCTGAGACTAAATACCTGGCATATGCAGTGTAGTCTACTGGTCAAGCAAAAGGAAACAGTAGCCAACTTAGTAAGGGGTCCTACTATTTCACAGAGCAGGCATTTATTTAACTGATTAAAGTTAATATGCGGCAAGGTTCTCCATGATAAATATACTTACATGAAACAATTCAAAATCTCAGTAAATGTGTATGTAGATGTAGTGACCACAGGTTATGAAACAATGAGAAAGTCTCTGTAAACTTGTATATAGGTGTAGTGACCACAGGTTATGAAACAATGAGAAAGTCTCCGTAAACTTGTATGTAGATGTAGTGACCGCAGGTTATGAAACAATGACAAAGTCTCACTAAACTTGTATGTAGATGCAGTGACCGCAGGTTATGAAACAATGACAAAGTCTCTGTAAACTTGTATTTAGATGTCGTGACTGCAGGTTATGAAACAATGACAAAGTCTCTGTAAACTTTTATTTAGATGTAGTGACCGCAGGTTATGAAACAATGAGAAAGTCTCTGTAAACTTGTATGTAGATGTAGTGACCACAGGTTATGAAACAATGACAAAGTCTCACTAAACTTGTATGTAGATGCAGTGACTGCAGGTTATGAAACAATGACAAAGTCTCTGTAAACTTGTATTTAGATGTAGTGACCGCAGGTTATGAAACAATGACAAAGTCTCTGTAAACTTGTATTTAGATGTAGTGACCGCAGGTTATGAAACAATGAGAAAGTCTCTGTAAACTTGTATATAGATGTAGTGACCACAGGTTATGAAACAATGAGAAAGTCTCTGTAAACTTGTATGTAGATGTAGTGACCACAGGTTATGAAACAATGACAAAGTCTCACTAAACTTGTATGTAGATGCAGTGACCACAGGTTATGAAACAATGACAAAGTCTCTGTAAACTTGTATGTAGATGCAGTGACCGCAGGTTATAAAACAATGAGAAAGTCTCTGTGAACTTGTATTTAGATGTAGTGACCGCAGGTTATGAAACAATGAGAAAGTCTCAGTAAACTTGTGTGTAGATGCAGTGACCATATTCTCTGAAATGAAAGGAAGAAAAAATAAACTCTACTAACCTGTAAAATGATATTGAGGCAATAGAGGTAGTACTTATTATACAAAAAAGAGATGGAGGAAGGACTATAGTACGTCATAGCAAGAGAATACAAGGGAAATATGAGAAGAGTGATGGTAAAAAAGACTATGCATGTAAGCTTGAAATAGTTGTACCAGACGTATACTGCTAGAGGACCACAGTAATGCCGTGTGACTATACGGCTGTATCGAACAAATTAATAGAATTATTTACCTACTAAAACATATGATTGTCCTGCAAGAAAAGAGGTGAATTATCTGTGATGTGTGGATGTATGAAATGGTGGTAATAACATAGCACCTATGAAAGCCTAATGTGCAGGTAGTGAAGTAGTGGAGAGTATTGTTTATTATTGCAGTGCTGGGGAGTGGGAACTGTATGGACTTATCATCAAGGCTACTAATGGATTAATAGGTGAGGAAAAGAGTGGAGGGCATTTTGTCAACAAACAGAACAATAAGAACATGAGAGAGGGAGAGTCAGGCTCCTTGATAACAAAATAACTACTATTGGAGCCACTGCTTTGTTTTAGGAAACCTATTTAAGGGACTTTTAAAGAAAATTAAGGACTAACATTCCCTGACAATTTTATGAAAAATAAAGTTGACCCATTTTGGATAGGGACATTTATATATCAAAAGCAAATGGATAGAGACATTTATAAATTAACAGCAAAAATTGATAGCAAAGATTGTGGGGATGGAAAGATACTCAATGAGTACAGAAATGGAATAAAAGGTGTTTGGCAAACAGAAGAATACACAGCAGGAACACCATATAGCAAAGTAGGTCAGGGGGGATAGTGTATTTTTTATATATACAGAGAGAGAGAGAGGAAGAAGAAAAATGTGAAAAGGGCAACTGAGAGGGCAAGAAAGGCAGGCAGCAGAGGCAAGCACATACATATGTAAGATGCATAGACAAACATAGGCAGCTATGACACAAGTCGAAGGAGATAAGGCAGTCACAAACAAGCAAAAGGTACACAAATGGCAGCAGACAGAGGGAGAGGGGGAAGTACAGGCAATCTGCCAGTCACCAACTGCTCCAGGGTTATATTACTGGGTCACATGTCCATGCTATCTGTTCATTGGCTATGCAGGTGACAGAGTATGATTTTGTTCTCCTTTGCATACCAGGCAGGCACTCTCTACTGGGTAATAGAATTGGCAGCTGTGTACTTAAATATAAGGCAGCATGACAACCTTGCTATAGTACACCATAGGTTCATATGTAATTATCAGACAAACAGTCCAGTAGACATTAAGGGTAATAGCCAACATTCCAAATTGCCCCAAAGCATTGTCTGGTTAAGTGACATGCTTAAGGTCACACATCACGCAAATGAAGGTGTAAGGATTCAAACCCTGTACTTATGACAGGAATCAGCTCATTAACAAGTTTGACATTTAGTTCTCTGTGCTAATATCCAGAAATAACACCTCAGTGATGAGCAACATACATAGGTTCATAGGTAGGTACTAGGCTAGCTGCCATCCTGGGCCATTTTAAGAATAGCCAATTTCCTTTCCAAATGTGAGAAATAAATCTTTTACCTTGTGTCTGTAAAATAGACTGGTGCATCAATGCAAAAGACAGTAGGTAGAATCTAGTCTCTATATTACAAGCAAGATGCAAACTAGAACTAATTAATGATGTTTACAAGTGTTCTGCTATTTTAGATGCCAAAATGCACATAAAAAGATAAAAAAACAGAACAGACTTACTTCATCAGCTAGAATCCCAGTTATTTTGCATAAAAGCAGCATAGACCTAGGATATAGTCCACAGGAGGTACAAAGAGGTTTGCATCAGCATCTCACTTCCTTCTGACCCCCATCTGTATCTGTGATCACACACGCCATGCACTTATTTACAGACATACCTAGCAAGAGTTGGAAATCCATTGACACAGATAGCCAACCTCGCCCAGTATCTAGGCGACCCTAGCTTCTCTAACACTAGTATTTGTAACACACTGCACCCATTTACCTGCAAATGTGCACATTTAGCAGGAAATAGCTTCCCAATAGCCAGCCCTCCAGATAAACCTCCAGATAAAACGGTAGTACTAGGACAGTGATTAGAACACTTGAGATGTGCACAACTGTTACAGGTGGGATGGACTACAAAAAGTATCTATGTTGGACTTATGCAAAGAACATAATATAAAGGGCCACAAATAAACCATGCAACATAGCAGTGGAATGGACTGCAACCAGCCAAGGTCCCCTATGTAGTTAAATCCTCACAGATGGAGACTTTTTTTTAGAATCCCCGCATGGTGATGCTGATGTGACAGACACCATATCTGGAGGTATCAACACTGGATTTGAGAGTGCCAGATACCTTATATATATCTCAAAGTACATACCCAGGCAGTGCAGCATACTACCTATGTATCTACCCAACAGTGCATTTAGTAACCACCTCATCTTTTCGTCACATGAATATGAGGCTTTCAAACACTGGGATCTGCCACCACAGTTGAGTAAATTTTGGCTAAGGGTGCCAGGGATTTGTAGTTTTCATACCATGGAGAATATGGTCAGAAGTAATCACTCTATCTGTTATGTGTTTGTATCCATAGGAAATATCACCTGTATTGTGGCACCTGAATAGGCTGGGAAATCCACAATAGGCTGAGGCCAGTCCCTTGCTGGGGTGTAACGAAATTCCAACATACACATTGAGTCACAGTCCCAAGACAAACCGACATTGTCAATGGCAGTCTTGGGTGCAAATTCACCACTGTCTAGGGAAATAAAGCAGATGCTCCCTGCAAATACACATAACAAATGACACAGTCTTTCAAACTAACTGCCATGTCTCTGACAGTCTCTATCATCACTGATTTCATGGATACTGGCATTGATAGCTAGTTTGGGAAATAAGTGCATTGATTTAGACATTCCCAACACCCCTATAAGGCAGCCTAGCAGCAACATGGCATCAAACATACAGTAACTTGAGCTTCTGCTAGCCCTTAGCATAGGTAACAACCGAGGCAGCTCACTTCCTTCTGGCCCCCATCTGCACCTGTGATCACACACACCCATATAAAGTAGATACCTGTGTAAATGATGTCGGCTGTGGCCTTCACTTCTCTTCCATTTGTGTAGTGAACAGGGAGGTGTCAAATGCAGAGGTTTACTTGACCATGTGTTGCCCAGTATAGCTGCTAGGTAACACTGAATGTCTCACTTTGCTCTCTGTAACACTGCATTGCCACTGTGACCATGTCAAGGCCAATAATGCAAATTAGACATTGCTGCTTTCTCTGCACTGCTACATACTGTGCATGGCACCATCTAGAGAAGTGTGATGCGACTGCTGATGGTGGCCCTCTGGAATATGAGTCACAGATAATGGATACCAAAGTGGACACTGTAGGTCCTGCTGCTGCTGCACTGCTGGAGGGTCTAAGGTATACTGCCTGGTCTTCTTGCTTATACTGGATCCTGTTGTGTGGTGCAGGGATTTCCACAAATATCTGGCATGCTGTAGTGGGAGTACTTTGCAGTGCCCTCCCAAACATATCCAGTTAATAGAACTACAACTATAGCAAGCTAAACGTAATTAGCTACATCTGTAGATGAGCATCATGGGTAGTGTTCGGCTGTTTATACATTAATGTAGCAGGAGTTTTGGCAGCTGTGTCACCCACATGGGAGGTTCCTTACAAATAAACACTTGTTATGGTGGTTATATGTGCATTGGTGTGCCTGGGTTTGAATGTTTGCATGTGTGACTGTAGTTTGATTGAATATGATTTTGTTTGTGTGAAGGGGGGGTGGGGTGTTGTGTGTGGAGTGCAAATTGTTCTGCTACACAATTTGAGGATTAGATGAATTTGTATGAATTCTTGAATTGCAATTACTGTGGCATAAGATTACTCAACATATACTCATGTAAATTATCTAGATGGATGGATAGATATATAGATATTGTATATTGCATGTGAGAAATGCATGTATGTACTGAGGATGTTTTATTTTTTAATCTTTTATTTCAGGTTTTTTTGATGTATGTTTTATTGTAGGCAGATTTTAATCAGTGATGGCAATATTTTTTATTGTTTAGATTTGCTTGGCTCATTAACAAGACACCAACTCAGTTGTGATCCACTCACAAAACAACAATCAAAAATGAGCAAAGCCTTGGCAGAAAGGGAAGGGTTTGGTAGTCACAAAAACAAAGTGAATGTAAAAGAAGAAAAAATCCTGTTTGCTTTTCTGTATGCTACTGTAGGTGTAGATATTTGCTAATGCAATGTATAGCTGCTAGTGAACATTTTTGAAGAAATGATGTGTTAATGAATACAAGTATTCATTGTTGTGGTTTATATGTTCTGGTTTATAATTGTATGCATAGATTTATGGTAGGGTGCATATGTGTGATATTATTGTAGCATTGTATTATGTGGATTTAATTTCTATTTTTGTATGACTGATTTTGTGGCTTCTTCAGTTAGTTTTTTATGGAAGCTGTGCATGTTGCAGTTATTGTTGGCTTTGTGTTGTTTTCTGTAGAGCTGTGTGCACATTTTTTCTTTACAGGTACATGCTGAAATTGTATCCACGATATTATTAGGTACGGTTTCTGTCTACTTACCATTTTTTTCTCCATTTGCATTTTCCCCAGCTGGCCATCAGTTACACGCCAACACTATTTTACCTTTACTGTCACTAGGGCTGGGACTTTACCAGTGGCAAGCTGGGAAGAAGAAGTGGATAGCAGCTGCCTGTAGTGTTGCCTATGCTGGTTCATAGGTTCATAGGTTCATACTAGGCTATCTGCCCAAGGGCATTTATAAGCCTAGCCCATAGTTATGTGGCTTTCGCCACCCCTTTAGTTTGAATAAAAACTATGCCTATCATTTTTCTGTGCCTCTGTCAAGCAGTGACACTGAAGTAATCCCTGGGGTATATCTGCGATCTCCCATCCATTGGTCAAGATTCCTCTTGAACAAGGCCAGCGAGGTGCTCTGCCTCACATGTACCGGGATTTTGTTCCACAGCATAGGGAGTCTCTGGGTGATGAATCTGTCCCTCCAGCACGTTCTATTTATAACCGTGTCAAGGTTTAAGTCTCCCGCCCTTGTGGTTCTGAGGGATCTAGATTTTTTGAGGTGAAGCATATTCATCAAATCTGGGTTTGACATGGCCTTATATGTCAGGCACAGGTCACCTCTGAGCAAGCGGTATGAGACTGAATAGAGCTGGAGTTCTTTCAGTCGGGCAGCATAAGACATATTTTTGAGACCCTTTATCCTTTTGGTGAGGAACTTTTGGGGCCTTTCAAGCTGCAGCAGGTGTCTGGTCAGATACATTCCAAACGGGGCATTGTACTCAATCATAGGTCTAATGAGTGATGAGTACAGGGGGACGATGACCTCCCTTGATCTAGATGTGAATCCCTTCATGATCAGGTGGGCGATATAGAAGGTTTTCCTAACTACTTTAGCAACATGAGTGTCAAACAAAAGGCTACTGTCAACTTGGGTCCCCAGATCCCTGATGACTTTTTCTGTGCTCAGTGGATTGCCACCTATATGGTAGCTAGGGGTAACCTTGTTTTTCCCGAAGGGTATGACTATGCATTTTTTGGCGTTTAACTTCAGGCCATGGCTCTGGCACCAGTTATCCGTTTCTGTGAGGCCCTTCTGGAGGATATCTGTGTCAGATGTGTTTTCGACTATGGCGCCCAGTTTGCAGTCATCTGCAAACATTGTCAGCCATAACCCTCCTGTGTTTGCTTGTACTTCAGAAAAGTAGATGCCGAACAAGAGTGGACGCAGGACTGAGCCCTGTGGGACACCACTTGTGACAGGCTTTGAGTCTGACATGGCTCCAGCAACTCTGACCCTGTGGGTTCTGTCACTTAGCCAGTTTGCAACCCATCTTGTGATGTATGGGTTTACATTCAAGCTGATGAGTTTTTCGATGATACCTGAGTGGGGTATTGTGTCGAAGGCCTTTGCCAGGTCGAGGTAGGCTGTATGGACTTCCTTTCCTCATCAATGGCCTTGGTGACTGTCTCGAAAAAGTCAACCAAGTTTAAGAGGCAGGATCTGCCTTTGACAAAGCCAAACTGGGTTGGATCCAAAGTCTGCAAGTTCCCTATGTCTTTATTTATGAGTTCCATTATGATCCTCTCCATGGCTTTGCAGATAAGGCTTGTCAAGCTAATGGGGCGGTAATTTCCAGGGTCTGTGGAGGCACCGCCGTTATGAAGTGGGACCACAGTCGCCATGCGCCACTCCTTGGGTAATGATCCTGAGGTGAGGCTAAGATTAAACAGCTGTCCTAACTGTGGGTTTAATTCCTCATTGAGTTCATGAAGCACACAGCCGGGGACACCATCCGGTCCCATGGATGCTGTGTTTTTTGCCTTAGTGAGGGCAGTTCTCACCTGGGCGTTGGAGATGTTTGGGGGCTACAATCCTCTGGAATAGATATCTCTCCTTTTGGGGGAGGGGGTTTGCACTGAACCTGTCAGCCAGTATGTTAGCAATGTGTGTAGGTTCAGTAATTTTCACATCATTTTGAACTAATTCTGAGCATATCTGGGAGTTTCCTCCTAGGTTTCTAACATAGCTAAAGAAGGCCTTATGATTGTCTTTAGAGTCCTTGGCGATTTTTCTCTCAAAATTTGCCTTGGATGATTTTATGAGAGCTCTTAGTTTTTACTTATAATGATCAAAGGTGTCTTACCTTTCAAGGATTTTGCTCTATCTTGTAGTAGCTTCCTCCTTTTGTTGTAGAGCTTGTTTATGGCTGGGGTCCACCAGACTGGACGCTTGCCTTTGGTACAGAGAGTCTTAGTTTTGTTTGGGATTGCCTGATCCATGCAGTCCTGTAGGTGCTGGTAGAAGGCATTTGTAAGTGATTCAGTGGTTTGAGTAATGTTTACCACTGGCTCAGGGGCCTTAAAGGAGACCACACTAGTTTTTAGAAGTGTGAAATCGGCTTTTGAGAAGTTTTTCACCGTGGTCGTTTTTGTTTCAGGTGGGGGCGGGATGAGGACCTCCAGCGAGATTAGTTTATGATCTGATCTCACCAGTGAGGGGTATACTTCCGGTGTTGAACATTTTGATCCCATGTTCGTGATGATGAGATCAAGTATGTTTTCTCCTCTTGTGGGGATGGTGACTAGTTGTTCCATGGCATTTGAGTTTATGAACTCCAGGAATCTTTGGGTTAGTGTGTTCGGTTAGAGTGGTCCTGCACACCAGTGGAAATTCTGATGTCCCCAAAGTGGGCATAGTTAGTGAAGTGACTTGCATCACACCTAAAGTCAGTTATCTCTAACCCCCCTCCAAACTATGGCAGAATCCACATCACCAGGAATGTGCACTTATCACAGACATCCTTCCCCCCTTCAATGTGATCGAGCCACCAGATCTACTCTTTCCCATCCCCTCCATCACCGGAACCAGTAGTCAATCTTAGGTCAGCTGGGCTAAATTCAGCACTCTATCCCTCTGGGCTGCAGAACCAGGAATGGAATGGATGCATATTATTTTTCTTTAGGGTGACATATTGCAAGTTTTATATTTGTAATTATATTAGACTTTACTATACACTGATGCTAATTTTGTGAGTTATGTGCTTTGCGTAGGTAGGGGGAATTCTGTGTATTGTCATTTTTGTTGTGCATTTTACATTTGTGTGGGTTTGATCGGTACTTTCCTCATAGGAGTGAATGGGAATTATTTGTATTTTTATTTATTTATACTTTGTTGTGAACCCTAACCGGGAAAAGCCGAAAGAAGAAGAAGAAGATCAGGTTAGTCTCACTAGAGTAGTGACTTCTTTTCAAGAGAGGCAAGAAGTTTTTTTTTTTTCCTTGGGGGGTGCCTAGGCTTTTGGGGAACTCTCCCTACTCTTTTAGAGAAGTGTTGTTGGATATTTTGCATCCAAATGAGCTACCACAAACTGCAGCAAATTTGACTTCAGTTTAATATCTCATCTGAAGGATGACACATTCAGGAGGGTCAACAATACAAACACCTGAAGTGGGTATAGAACTCACAGCCTGCTAGTCTTTCAGTTCCAAAGATGTGTGTGCTATCTTTTACCCCACTAACATTGCTACTGCTTTAGTTTATTCTAGTGGTTTGGGTTTTTATTTAATTAACTCCAGTATCATGCACTTATGTTGGCTTTTTCAGAATATTTAATTGTGCATTTGCTTATCTTGTTTGTATTATGTTTTACTATCAAAGGTAATGGACTGCTTTCCATTAAAGTATATCAGAAGTTTTTAAGTTTTTCCTTGTGGTCTAGGGCATGTAGCACTGACTTTTCTTTAACTTTTGTTATGCTGCTATAACCAACACATACATATTTTTAGATGATGCATTCAAAATGTGTCTTTTTTAAATATTTACACTTTCTGCTACCCATGTACTTTTATTCCATCTAGGTCCACTGGTAGGATAATTATACCTGTTTTTAGATGTCTATCTATCTAAGGATATATACATGCCTTAGGTCTGTTATGTCAATTAGAATATTGCATATTAGGACAGCATGCTAAAATTGCTTTGTATGAAGTGGTAAGACTTAGGGATTTTTGAAGGAGGGCTATACTACCCTGTCTGCTCAGCAGGACCCTCAGCCTTCATTACACCTTTACTAAAAGTACCAGCTACTGACATGCACTGCTTTGGAGAAAAGACACATTTTGAAAAAAATGTGCCATACTCATTGAAACTGCGCCTGTTTTATGTACTATAACCATAAATGTATGTGTGTGTGTGTGTGTGCATATATATATATATATATATATGTATATATATATATATATATATATATATATATATATATATATATATATATATATATATTATATGTATATGGATCCCTGATACATTATCAAGTGCTCAAATTGTTCAACCAGCAAAATATTGATCCTAGAAGACTGAACAGTCAAAACATCAGCAAATGCCAGTAGCTGATGCCTGAGATCACTGTACATCAGGGAGTGTGGTTTTGCTATTTGACATCTGTACTGGAATCTTAGATTCATAGGTTCATAGGTGTGTACTAGGCCAATGGCCCTGAGACCTTTACAAGCCTAACCATAGGATTAACCTGGCATCATGCCACCCGACCTTAGTTCCCAGTGCCACTGTCGAGTAGAGCTACTGATCCCCGAGGTGAATTTTCTATTTCCCATCCACTCATCAAGATTTGTCTTGAAGAGGGTCAGCGAGGTGCTCTGCTTGACATGTATGGGAAGTCTATTCCATAGCATGGGCAGTCTCTAGGTTATGAAACTGTCCCAACAGTACATTCTGTTGATTGTGGTAATAAGGGTGAGGTCTCTGGAGTGTGTGGTGTGGAGAGATTGGGATTTCTTTAGATGTAGCATTTATAACATAGCTGGGTGAGACATGGCTTTGTAAGTCAAGCAGAGATTGCCTCTAAGTAGGCGATATGAGACAGAGAATAGTTGGCATTTTTTGAGTCTGTAGCTATAGGACAAGTGTTTAAGGCCTAGGATCCTCTTTATGAGGTACTTTTGCGGTCTCCCAGTTGTTGCAGGTGTCTAGTGAGGTACAGGCCAAATGGGGCATTGTACTCAATGACTGGCATAATGAGGGAAGAGTAGAGGGAGACAATGATTTCTTCCCTCTTGGATGCAAAACCCTTAGTAAGGAGATGTGCCACATAGAAGGACTTTCTGTCCACAGTGGCAATGTAGTGATCAAAAGAACCTATGTTCCCAGATCTCTTATAATGCCTTCTGTGTTCAGTGGATTACTATCAATGTGGTAATTCATGGGAACTAGGTTTTTCCCAAAGTGGATGACAACAAATTTTTTGGCATTGAGCTTAAGGCCATGGTTCTGACACCAGTTGTTAGTCTCAGTGAGGCCATTCTGTAGGATGTCAACATCACTTGGGGAGTTAATAATAGCTCCCAACTTGCAATTGGCTGTAAACTTTGTCAGCAAGAGTCCCTTCGTGTTGGCCTGGATTTCAGAGAAGTAGATACCAAACAGGCGAGGACCCAGGATCAAATCTTGTAGGACTCCACTCGTGACTAATCAGCAGTCTGACCTGGAGTCAGCTACTTTCACACTGTGGGTTCTATCTGTGAGCCAGTTTGCAACCCACCTAGTGATATAGGGGTTGATGTCTAGCTTAGTGAGTTTTTCTATGACTCCTGAGTGAGGAATGGTATCAAAGGCCTTGACCAGATTAAGGTAGGCTGTATGAACTACCTTGCCTTCATCCACAGCTCTGGTGACTGGCTCAAAGAAGTTGACCAAGTTAAGCAGGCATGATATACCCTTCACAAAACCAAACTGTGTGGGATCCAGAGGTTGGAAATTCTCTATATCCTTGTTTATTAGGTCCAAGATGATGCGTTCCATAGCTTTGCATATCAAACTTGTCAGGCTAATGGGACGATAGTTCCCAGGTCTGTAGTCGCTCCTCCTTTGTGGAGAGGGATGACTGTAGCAGTGTGCCATTTAGTAGAGACAAAGCCTGAGGTGAGGCAATAATTGAATATGGCACACAGGTGAGATGCCAGTTCACTCTGTAGTTCATGTAGAACACATCCAAGGATATTGTCTGGTTCCATAGAAGCTGTATTCCTGGACTTAGACAGTGCTGTTTTAACCTGTGCAGGAGTAATACTGGGTGGCTGGCAATCTACTGGTATTGTGATTGGTCCTTTGGAGGGGGGAGAGAGGGGAGTTTGTATATATAATTAGTGGGGAGGGGTGCATGGGGACTTGCCCCCCTGTGCAAGCAATGTCATGTAGGTCATTGTTGTTTTCAAGGTTTTGAGCATTCGGTCTTCTGGGATTGATGTTTTGCTGCTTTACAATCTGTGCAGTTGATCATTTAAAAAATATAAAATATATATAGATATATATATATATATATATATATATATATATATATATATATATTTACGTATACGTGTGTGTATGTTTCTGTATTTGTGTGAATACGTATTCCTTTTTGCAAAGGAAGATGTCACAGTGCAGTTGCAGATTACTGCTTTATCAGATTTGTCATAAATGGGTAAGTAATGAAGGGGAAGAATAGGAGTGAAGGAATCCCACATAATGAATAAAAATATTGACTCCACAAGCGACAGACATCAGCATAATATAAAAACCTGCAGTGCTGAGTTAATATTAAATAAAAACATTGCCACAATTTATAATAAACGTATAACACAGAATGTGCATGCCTCCCTGTACCCTCTGAATTTCAGAGGTATACCATGCTAAACTCTAAATATACTAACTACATGGTTCATTTATTACAGAGAATGAGCTATGGTGAATTGTACAATACTGAGAACAAGGTCTGTGCTAGAGGCGTAGGGGGATTAAGCCCTCAGAATAGCCCAGGGGACATGAGTTCAGCTAACATGCCCATCCTGAGGGGGAAGGATGGTAGTTTTCTCCCAGCTGCACAGCGGCATGAGCAGCAGGACCCACCTGGGGAGCTGAAGATCATCATGCAGTGTGTGACTGTGGTAGAAGGATGTAGCTGTGGCTGCCCTACCAGGTAACCATGCCTGAGGAATTTGGAGAGGGCATGCATGATCTGTGTGGAGTACGTAGTCCTTGCAGTGATGTCAGTGCCCACATCACCACTATGGAGTGGGATTTCAATTCATAAATGAGAAATGCTCTGATTGATGATATTCCAATGAAAGCACAAAGCACCGTCATGGCTGACTGGATGACGGACCCTTAGAAGTTTGATGGTTTGCAGGCATGTGGACAAAAATAATATAATAAATGCATTTCAGTAAAAAAAAACAGAGTGCAACAGTGCAATGCTATATATATAATATATGGAGCAGGGGTACATCAGCATTGATTAACGTATTTATTTCTAGAAGTTTGATTTTGTTGCCTTTGAAATTTTCTTCTATTTAATTTTATTCCATAATACTTCAGAACTCTGATGAACTGTCTTATTTATATGCTTGCATAATGCATCATTATGGATTAATTTTAGATAATTCCTTTCCTATTATTTTACTTATATTAGGTGCCACTTATAAATGTGTGGTTTGCCAATAATATCCCAAGTATTTAAAAGGGTTATAGTTATTTATACAAAATATCACTTCACACTTCATTGAGTCATAAATCACAGACACAAATTTACTAAAAACAGATTTCATTGTAAAACTCATTTGATAGAGTCGAATTTTATACCTTAAAAATATTTATTTTCTTTTTCTGGCAGGAGGATTCTCCCTTCAGACCCCACCCCCCCCCCAGTGTTGAATATTTGCCTCAAATATAGTAATTCCACAGTGTGCATCAATGGAAAAAAAGAGTAAAAAACACATAGTAACTCACTGCTGCTGTCCAAACACAAGTGGCACCAACAATGATTGTCTGCAGACTTCTACAGTTTTCACTGAATTGTGGAATGAATTTTCATTAATAGTAAGTGATTTGTAATTTACTGAAATGAGATTTTGTGAAATCCACTGCTAGCAGTTAGAAGCTGTAGGAATGAAATTCATCTTCTAATTCATCGAGATATAGTGATTCACAGAAATTTCCAGTAACATTTCAAATCTTTTTACCACCGTCTCCAGATGGTGATAATAAGCAGAATCACTGCAGAAATGCAAAAAACTCACAACCTATTCATATTGTGTATAATCTACATAATATGTAATTTATTGGTGATTTGGGATGACATAAGAACTGCTCATTCAGGTAAAATAGCACAGCACAATTTAACATCTCTGAGCAGAAAAATAAAGAACAGTAGCAAAATCAGCAATAATAAAAGGTAGATCTGTTAAAATTAGCTGTAAAGGCTGAGAAAAGCTTGTTCAGATTTGACAAATCATTTACAGGCCAAACTCCCATTGCCTCTATTGCATGGAAACTGAAGACAGTAATTTCACCTAAATGGAAGTTAATTAACTCACTCCACACAAATAAAGCATTTTGAGATAGGTGTGGCTGCTGCTTGTCTGAACATGAGTTGCAGCCTATACAGGCTTTAAAATGCACAAGTCACTGGCTTCGAGCCTGAACTCATAATTGAGTTTGAAATTTTTGAGCTCTTGGGACATGTTCATCCACTGAGAAAAATGTTCTTACCTTTATTTATACATTAAATAAAAACACGGTTTAGTGCTTTCATCAGTAAATTATATCCTCAGAACCATTAAATAACATGTAGAAAACTAACAGTTAATAAAAACTCTTGTAAAAACACACTCTTATATATTATACACAATCACAAATCTAAAAGAGGGGAAGCCCACTAATCATATATCATATAGTATGTCAAATCAAAACTGAAAGCTGCGTGCAGTGAAAACCAATAGAGATAAACTGTGCTATATATAAGCACACCCTTATTATTCACACAATAAAATACCCGAAAACCCACAACCAATCCAATGTGTAGAAAATGAATATCAACCAATGAAAAAACACTTTACACAGGATCATAAAAATGTATTCCTTAAAAAATAAAGTCTATAGTCTTGATGCCTTGTATTTTTGTTCACTAATAATTGAGACAAAGTCATCAAGTCCAGGTTGTGTAGTGGCATTTAATCTCAAATGCCATAGCACTTGCAAACTACATTGATAAACTCTGGAGTGTCTTACCAACAGATCTCACCTCCCTATCATCCCTATCTATATTTAAACGTGACCTGAAAAACTATCTCCATAGAAAATGGATTTGTCCTTGCACTACTCCTACTCCTGGCTGATAACTAAGCTATTCTTTCACCACAACCAGCTTCAATTTGTATCTACCTCACTCTTTCACTCTAATCACCTTCTGGCATCAGCTTGTTTATTTTTTACATTATTGCTGCTTGCCTTAATGAATTGTACATACTGCATCTAAGTAATGGTATAGAATATTACTACCTACAATTTCTTGACTTGTATTATAATGTTTTTTTTTAACATATTTGTATACATTTGTTTTATTCTTCGTGAATACTATTGTAAGTAGAGCTCTTCTCCCCGGGCCGCCGCTGAAAAAGGACATGTGTCCAGCCAGACTTTCCTGGTCAACAAATGTAAAATAAAATAAAAATAAAATACATTTCATGATGTAGCAAGTTGTTCTTCCAATCACCAGGCAGAGCATTATAGCCCACCTACTACAGCACACAGAAATTAAATCTAAAAAAATCATTGCATAGTAACGCATGCCTTGCTAGTGTGCTGTTGCTGTTGTTCCTCAAAATACTGTAAAGATGTTGATAAATTCATTTGTTTAATGTGTTATTGGTCTTCTCAATGCAGAATGCAGAACACAAACCACACCATGCCATGTAAACAACTCGACTAGGGAGACAGTTTAAATAAAAGTGCAAAATTGTCTTAAATTCTTCTAGCTATACTTGCGACCTTGCATCTTTGAAATGATGGGGTTTACCTCTTAGTTAAAACACAGTACTCTTCATATGTTAAGACGAACTGGCTACCAGTCTCGGGGTATCATAATCAATAAAACAAAAAATTATTTCAAGGAAAAATGCATCAACATTAAAGCAGGGCGAGGGAGAAGGTATTCAGGGAAGAAGTGACAGAAACCCCAACTGCAGAACAGATCGTACTGCACAATAAAATATAACTTTCAATAGATACATTTTCACTATGACATTGGTTTATGAGTCACCTTAAGAGCATTTTTAAGCTTCAACAGACATCATCCTCAAACTGGTCATTAATGATGTGATTCTAATGTCAGTTGCTGTTGCATCAAAGGGCAACATCAGTCAGCGGTAGTAACGGACAGGCATAGTAGTTTCTTAGTAGCAGATAAATAAGTTCCAGTTATGTGACCTAGAAATAGAAATCTTCTTAATGATGTGCTGTTCTGGCAAGTCTGTACATAGTTATTTTGTGTGCATTTCTGTCAGCGCCCTAGAGGGACAGCAAGAAGTTGTCAAACTGAATACAATTTCCACATGAAATATTCACACAGATGAACACTTACAATCTTTCTGCATTAATGTGTTTTAAATGCATTCATTTGTACAATAAACTGTGCTAATGTTTATGCTGCAGTACATTCAGTGTGGAAAGAAATGCATCTCAGGTCATTATTAAACAAGACATATGAATGACTGCTCTGTAATAAAATCCTGTAGATACCTTAAATGCAGGGAAGAACTTTTAATGGTGGAATGTCTATTCAGGTCTGAAAATTGGTTAAGCTTCTAGTCAATTTAAGCAAAAAATTATAGACAGGGCTCAGACAGCAAATGGATACATGATTACAAGTATGCTGTTTGTTTTAAGCAAGGAGAAATAATGGGCCTGTATTTCATTAAACTATGCACCACTGAGTGAAACTGTATATTGTTAAAAGTGCATTCCTAAAATTCACAGGGCTTAAATGTCTCTAGGGTCTGTTCTTCATTACTAAATTATATATGTTCAGAGTCTTCAGCCTTATTTACTATATTACATTAGACAATTGGTTCCCAGATTATACCACAATAAGGCTCATATAAATAATAAAATTTAATTTGGGCTTCTTCATATAATAAAAAGCGTACTATACATTTCACCAAACTAGACCACCTGTCTTCAAAATACACACACACACACACACACACACACACACACACACACACACACACGCACGCACGCACGCACGCACGCACACACACACACACACACACACAGTTACTTGAGATAACCAAGACTTACCTTGGCACATTACTCATTAGCTATTAATTTGCAATCAGATTCAGTTACTCTTTGACTATTTTTGTTCTGCATTTAGTCGAATCCTCACAAAAAGGCATACTGAAAAGTTAATATTTTAAATATTTAACATTTTCAGACTTGCTTAGTCTTTCCTTGAAAGAGGCCAGTGTCTTCCCAGAGATTTTGGTTGTATTTAAGGCTTCCTTGGACCTTCCCTGAAGGCGGTCATTATCTCACTAAGGAGGAGATCATGCCATTTGAGAAACATTGAACAGAATATGCAATTAAGTGTGCCTTTTAAATAGCTATTAGCTATTACATTTTGCTTAAAATAAAATCTAAAGCAGCTTCTGCGATGTTGTATTAATTACTCCAGCAAGGATATAAGGGCAAACATATACATCTGCTGGGTTAGTAAAACTTTATTCAAAATCCTTGTTTTAAAGAAGGCATCATGAATTTAAATTAGAACTTCCCATTTATTGCTTATATTAGCTGCACTACTATAAATCTATTTAAAACTCAAAAACAGAAAATCAGTTTGGAGTTCTGAACTACATTTAAAACAATTTATGTTTATTACTTGAAATGTACATTTAGCTAATAATTTTAAATTAAATTTTAAAGTCACACTTTCCTGTTATGGCTGATTTTCTTTTTGTTGTTTTAAACTCATGCATCCGAAACAAAAAAGAAAATCCACTTCACCTCCACGACTCAAATCATGTAAAACTAAGACATATTTCTTATGTAAAACCAAGACGTATTTATTCGGTTAGTGCTTTCATGCCTCAACTGACACTTCTTTAGGCCATAAAACATATAAAAATAAGTCATTATATATACATTAATTGCATAGTATAAGACATTTTGACTCAATCTCGTGGTTTGTCTGATGAAGGCGGGTTATTTTAACTTGCCGAAAGCGCTTACTATTACCTGGATTTTATCAACATTTGTATCAGTTTTTGCAACATTAAAGCTGTGTTTTACCAGCTCTCCTATCGTGTGCAGTCGGCATTTTTAGCAGTTTTCATTATATATACATCACATTACTTTCAAATCAACCTATCACAAACAACCAACAATAAAATAATTTAAACAACCTCCTTCCCTTCAAAAAAGGTTTTAAAGGGACAGGGCCGTTCAAAGCTAGAAATGTATCACTATTTAACCTAATGGTCCAGTTTGTCTCCCTTTATTCAAGGGTATTATTTAAATCACCTAGTCTCCCATTACTAATAAGCTGTTCCAGTACTTTAAATTTAAAATGATGTGAGTCATTAGTATTCATAACCTGTGTTGCAAGTGCATTAGTGGGGTCACTTTTCCTAATAGCTAATAAATATTCCCTAAACCTTTCTTTTAACTGTATTTTTGTTTTACCCACATAAAAACACGTACATGACTGACAAGTAGACAAATAAACAACAAAAGTACTCTTGCAGTCTGCCATACAATGTATAAAGTACTTATAATGGGTCACTGGGTGCTCAAAAACATGGGATGTGTCCATACATATGCAAAAATTATATTGACCACACCCAGATGTGAAACCTTCTCTAGATCCTGTAGAAAGTCTATTCATATCATAACATAATAGATGTTTCAAATTACTTTTATTCTTAAAAAAAAATCTGGGAGTAGAGTCCACCACCTGCCCTATCTTATCGTCTATCAATAATACCGGCCAATGCTTCTTAATAATTTCACAAAAATAAGCATGATCACTAGTATAATGCATCAAAAAATTGACAGTCAACCTCTCTGTCACCATGTCTAACAAACTGCCCTCTTTCTCCATTTAATAAAGGTAGGGCTGTGGTACGTCGCAATTGCATAACCTCCTTTGTCATATCATTAACCTCCTTAATGGAGTAACCCCTCTCCTTGAACTCATCAGATAACTTCATTAAATCACGTTCAAACACACTTTGCACACTATCTAATCTAGATGTACGCATCCCTTGTCCTTTCATAATATTCCTAAAGATTCTAGTCGAATGCATACTATCTCTACTTAAAATCTTATTAACACGACACTCTTTTCTATAAAGCTTAGTAGCTATGGGGCCATCATTGTCTCTATAAATACACACATCCAAAAAATCAATGGCATCCATAGAAAATGTATAAGTAAATCTCAAGAATGCCGTTGTAGTGTGTAAATAATTAACAAAATCAGGAATCGGATCAAGTGGACCCTGCCATAAAATAAAAAGATCATCAACAAATCTTTTAAAGAAAACAATATGTTTCCTATAACGATGATCATTCAACACATACTTATTTTCCCAACAACTTATCACAAGATTCGCATAACTATTCGCACAGGAAGTGCCCATGGAAACTCCCTTTTTTTGCCAGAATTTGTTTCGGATTGATTTGCTGTTTTCCAATATACAGTTTCCGCAGTGGCATTAATTGTGTTTTTTCTCCTTAAACTCATACATGTTTAAGTTAGGGATGCTTTCTTGTAAGTCAGACAGATATAGAAAGAGTTGTGTGGGAAATGAAACATGGGCAAATAATGGATCTTCTTGCATAATTAAATACTGATAGCAAAAATACATACATACATACATAATAACATATTATTATTATTATTATTATTATTATTATTATTATTATTATTATTAACAGATTGGGAGAGTAGAATTACTAAGAGTAGGGTGGGTTGGCATAGATGTTATCTTCCTTTGGAAGACACCTTGGTCTTAAATGTGAAGGAGAAGTGCCCTCATGTGATGATTAAAATACATATACATATGAAAAGGACCTGGATTCTTAGAGTGTAGAATGGAGGGAGTCCAAGACAGACAAGGAATAGAGTCTCAAGTATACATGGCAAGAGTGTTCCAATTTAATAAATCAGAAGTGCTCCCAGTTGCCCACAGGCTACATCATTCTTTTTGCAAGTGAGTATGGTAATTGATTCTAGTAGCCCATACCAATGTCTGTCATATAGCAGGAAGCAAGGACAGTACTTGAGAATGCCACAAGTCAAATTTTTAGAACATGTCAGACCCAGTGAAGGAAGGAAGGAGTAGGTAGTTTATACAACTGTTTTACAGGCAGTGGAGTAAATTGGTAGACAAAACATTTTACGGCAAATAGAGTTAACAGCAATGCTACAGTTTACCAGCCCTTATCAGAACCTGTAAGGCTCCATTTGTCATGTTTTTGTAATTTGTAATTTTGTAATTTTATGGTGTTTTGATTCAGCAAGGTGAGCGGACTGTTACTTCCAGGGATTGTATTTCTTAAGGTTTGGTCTTTTATTTACAATCCTGGTGCTCGAGTACTTTGCAGTGTTTGTCCATTTGTCATGTCGCAATCCAGCAGAAGTTTTTCTCTATGTGCTTCCATCATTAAGATGGCTTGACTCCACATTTTATTTTTACTTTCCTGTACTAGAGAAAAGTTATGGTTATCCATCTATGCTATTTTATTAATTGTATACCATTCATTTATATTGTTGCATGCATTTGTTATCTTTGGTAAAATATTTGTAGCAAAAATGTACTATGTTCATATAAAAAAAGAGTAAAGCTCCACAGTATTTGAAATTAGTACTGAGAAATGTTTCATTAAATTAAATTATTCAGCTATTTTAATTCTGCTAATTGTTAAGTCTATGTATTATGTAAGTGCTTGTCTGAATGATTCAAGACACTTAGTCTGAATTTAAGTATAGTTTAATCAGAGAAAATAAAGTACTATGAAGAACAAGGTTAATGCCCTTCATATATGATGCATGCATTCAATGAACACAGTTAGTAATAAAATCCTGAATTGACAGACAATTTAAAACAAAATAACTCATAATATTTGTTTAGTTATATCCCTTACAAGAAATAACATTACATTACTATAGATGATTGAAAAATATTAGAGGTTTGTAGAAGTTTATCATAGGCAATGCATCTCTCAATGAAAAACATTTTGGTGGGTCCCTGCATGCAATGCTGTAAGTTATTACATAGCTTGCATCTACCTAGATTAATGTAGGATGCATTTGTAACAACCTGTAATTATTGTGGCATTACTTCCGCTTTTTGTATTGACTAGTAAAAACTGTAAACTACACCACTGTATCATTCTCAAACATATGCATCACAAGAATGCTGTGACATTAATCAGCTATAAGTAGTGGCTATTTCTCTGTAAAGTTATTCAAATGTAATGCCTTATGCAAGCAAAGGCGCTGGAAGCTGTTGAAGACTGGGGGGTGGAGAGTGAGAGGGGCACTAAGTGATCTAAAAACAGCAATTTTTTATAACTATTTACTACCACAACATAGGTTCACTTGGAGGACTTTTTAAGCTTAGCCAATTCAATTTTGGTGCTTGATTCTTGAATTAACATTTTCTGATTGGTCTTACCTTTCCCATGGCTGATAATTGTATATTTGCCCTATTGAGAATAACTTTGATCATTCCATAGATAATTTGAGGGGACTCATATAAGGGATGCAGCATTTAGGAACTGCCTCTATCCATTTCTGACATGAGGGGCAATCCTGGAGTACATTTTCTATTGCCCATCCTTAAATCCAAGTTGCATTTCTGGATTTTATTTTTTTTTACATTTTATACCACAATGCACAAACACTAAAATATATCTGCTAAACAAAGCAATACTGTCTCATAATGAAAATAGACATGGCATTAAAACTTGTCTGCCCTTGAAACTCATATTCATTGAAACAGCATTAAAATCCACACCACATCCAAAGAAAATGCATCTGGCCAGTGGTGGATAAAAATTACCTTTGGGATGTTTTCAAATCAGAGGCCACTTGCGCACAAAACAAGAAACATACATGCGTTCTTTGATACACCTTCCTGACTTTATTAAATTATATTCCTTGTATAATACAGCACATTTGTTAGACTTAAGTTAGAGCACATTTTAAATTTATTGTTTGAACATTTTTCCAGTAGGCAATGAAACAAAATGCATGCACCAATAACAAGAAAACTGCCCTATTCAAAACATTTCCATAACAGTCTACTTCTACATACAATATGTATTATACATATAAAAATACAAATACAGAATCACAGTAGTGTAAGCCATAGGCATGTTGCACAGCTTCTTGTACTTATTTTCACTTGGGGGGGAGCAAAATGCCAAACACCAGGGACACATTTTAAACATTGCTTGTATAATTTTGGAAAGTTGCTTGCATAAAATGTTGTGTTACCACTGTACATTTCACTGCCAAGTCTTGAACCCAGAACCCTGTGCTCTACAGTCAGAACAACATACAACTAAGCTAAATCAGCAGTTTCCTGAAAGACAGGAAGACATACTTAAATGGTTATGATTTAGTGAATTCAGTTCTTACTTATCATCATAGCTCTCTCAACCGTCTTGCACAAAAATACAGAACAAAGCCAATAATGGGGTAATACAGCCCCAAAATAGGGACACATTTCAAATACTAATCTTATAAACTTAAAAAAATGCTAGCATAAAAGGTTTTGTTTTACTGCTCCTGAAAACCAGATATTTAATGAGAAACAGAACAAAATAAAAATGTGAGGCATAAATTCACAAGTGGTGGTGGCTAGGGACTTTAGGCTCTTTTTACCTGCATCCAAGGTGCAGGGTTTGAGCCTATGTATCTCAAGCCACCAGATGTATCCTGTTGGGGGCATTTACACACACACACACACACACTCTCTTGTCTCTCCCTAATTGCTACTTACACACCACTCTGCCTGAACAGCAGTTCAAAGAAATCTGTGACTCTGCAGTCTGTAAAGAAATCCGCCTGCTAAGTAAATCCTGTATTGTGGGTCTGCATTCAGAAAGAAAATCTGCTGCCTGCTAAGTGACATCCTGTATTCAAACAGATGCGCTTTCAGGACGTTGCCATGCTGATGCAATTGTGCACCTGGCACCCATGTATGCAAGTGTTCAGAATTAAATTTAGTATATCCCAAATACACCACAGCATATGCAACAAATTGTAAAGATCTTCTTTTCAAATATTCTTTTTTTTTTCTGCCAGTTACTTCATTTATTTTAGATATCCTGTGCTTACTTTCATTAGAAACACCTTCTCGCTGTATCATTCAAAACATGTTTTAAATTTTGTTTATGATTTTAGAACCAAATCTTCTGACCTTCACTTTATAGTTCTATGGGAAACAAAACATTTCAAAGGATTGTTCCTATCAGACCTTGCTTTGTTCTGCTGAATAATAACAGTAGACTCAGTGTCATGACTTCATCATTATGATGCAGTTTTCATATCCCCCAAACGGTAGCATGCTAAAAACACAGTCCTCATAAGAGACTCTGAAAACTACATGCATTATTGGTACTAGCCATTCTTAGTAGTCCAAACACATTTACACATATGTATACATTTACACATTGGAAAGCTATCTTTCCGTCTTCCTCCAAAGGAGGGAGAGAGAGTCTCTCTCTCTCTCTCTCTCTCTCTCTCTCGCTCTCTCTCTCTAAGTGACATATGTTACAAATGCAAAATGTCTGATACATATAATCAGCATCTTTAAATGTACTAGAGAAACCATAGGAATGATTTTAAACAGTACATTTATTTACTTATTTGCTTACTTATTCATTCATTTGTTCATTCGTTCATTCATTCATTCATTCATTCATTCAGTTTGCTTACCAGAGTAGAGAACTAATCCAAGTGGACCTATTTCAGTATCAGTTCAGGCAAACAAAAATACCATAACACAAGCAATAGTCGTGTCTAGATCTATGGACATCATTGGTCCCCTTTGCTCAGCTCTTATTGGGCCAGTCATTTAGTATAATGCCTTCCTGGGCATGCATTGGTTTAGACACATGCAACAAGAGGAATTATCACTGAGATGCCTTACTAAAAGGATATAAGGCTTAAACAACATATCCTACACGTATCCTACATGTATCCTGCATATATCCTACATATATCTGACTCAAAGCCCTGGCACTATACTCAGTATCATACAAACTACTAATAGGTAACCTGCGTCTAGCATTAATGGCATCCTTGGACACAGTACTGATGGATTTATTGCACATCAGCAAGTCAAAAGGCATCAGAAATACTCAGTCTAGGTATCTAAACCTCTTCTTCAACGTCAGCAGAATGGTTTGGATGGCAGGTATATCTTAATAAGGATACTTCTGCTCTAAATCTTGACCCTGTTCATATTTAAGCACAACTTGGGTCTTTGAATTGAAAACAGAAAATTTACCCCAGGACTGCCCTCTGTGCTACTAATGGACAGAGCCAGCTCCAAAATGCCTTATCCCATGCATGGGTCCCCTCAAATTATCTATGGTAAGATCCAAGTTCCTCTCACTAGGGGTAATATATAATTATAGACCATGATATGGGTAATTCAAATTCTAACCAAACTGGATAGGTTATTTTGGTCACAGAAATGGAAATTGGCTAGGCTTAAAATGGCCTAAAAGAGCAGTTAGCCAAGCAGCTGCTTACTGAGCCTATGAACTTATAAGTAAATTACCAATAAATATTACAAAGAAAAGCAGAACTGTGCTTGAAGGCATCACTGGGCAAATAACAGAGATAATACAACAGTTCAAAATATATAAAGCAATTAAAATTGCTTATTAATTAGATGCTTCTTTAAAAACTTCTTTGCGTGAATACCTCTCTACTAACTGGATATGTACCTGTACTAAACATCCTCCCTTCATAACCTGATTGACTCTTGGTCTCAGTTTGCATTCGAGTGTATATATAGTAGCATCAGTTCTTTGGGGCTTACTGCAGAAGTAGTGTGTGAAGCTGCACAGTAAACACATAAGGTCTGTAAAAGACTGGTTTGGCAAAGTATGTTTTGATTGCTCTTTTAGCAGCTCAATCAGACTATGGGAAGTAAGAATTTGTAGTATGTATGAAGCCATAATCCACAGCAAATTGCTGGAATATTGTGGATACAAACCGGATCATAACCTGTGATTGATTTAATAATTTAATTCATATGCAATATCTGATAAACCTTGTCTTGCACCTGGCAATAATTTGTTCATTAATCATTGTTGGTTCATAGGTTCATAGGTAGGTACTAGGCTATCGGCCCAAGGGCCTACGTAAGCCTAGCCAGCAAGTTTCCCTGGCTTACGTCACCCAAGAAAATTATTTTCCTGTGCCACTTTCGAGCAGCGACACAGAAGTGATCCCCAGGGTGTATATAATGTGTAGGAATGTGTAGAATTTTTTTACAGTTCACTATTACAAAATTGCTCTTTTCTTTCTATCCACACTGATCTGTAGTTACTCTCAAACACAGGCCATATGAAAATAAAGTTGATAGCCATAGTGCATGGTTTACAAATTATGCAAAACTAGCAAATTGACGCAATATTTGAAATGGCCATGATGATACTGGCATTTTGGCTCTTTCTTGACACACACATAAACTTTGATTTGTTCCTGAATTTATTTAAGCACTTCAGCATGTTGTGAAGAAGGCAAAATAATTATGTCTTGGTACAGTAGCAAACCATTATGTTCAGACAATTGTTGTATTTGTCCATCAGATACTCCTTCTTTGCCAAATGGTATATATATATATATATATATATATATATATATATATATATATATATATATATATATATATTTTTTTTTTTTAAAATATATATATATATATATATATATATTTTAATATATATATATATATATATATATATATATATATATATATATATATGTATATATATATACCTAATGCCCATCCGTTGATCTTTGCCATGATTCCCAGTTTGCTTTAGTCATTCAAGCGTTTTAATAGTTACTGGTCTATTGCTTATGATCTCTTCACAAACACACACACACACACACACACACACACACACACACACACACACACACACATCAATGTCTTCTTTGGTGTCAGATTGTACATGATCTGGTAGTTTGTTTCTTGGAAACGTGTCAGCCACAGTCAGTTGCTTTCCAGGTACATAGATTGCTCTGGCATTGAAATTTGTCATCTTCGTAAACAGTATTTGGTATACTGATGGTACTTGCCTTGTCTGAATTATAGGAATTAATCATCTGCAGTTGAAAGCTGTCAAACCCCAGCAGGTATCTTGAGAACTTTTCATACGCTCAACCACTTCTAAGGAACTGTTTTTCTATTTGTGAATATTTTTTTCTGCATTATTTGCTCTGTGGAGCAATAGGTAATAGGTGGTATGCCTTTCCCATTAATCTGGAGTAAAGCAGCACCTAGACTGTAATTATTAGCAGCAGTGCTCACACCTGTTGGTTTGAGGATGTCACAGTATCTGAGTAGAACATAGGAGCAGACATTAACATTTTAATTTGCTGAAGGCCTGGGTTTCAGCATTGTCCCTTGAGCATAGTACAACTTTCTTCAGTAACAGCTCCCTACTTAAATGTTTGCACTTGTAACACCAAGTGCCGAATTTCTGAAAAAAAGACCAAGGGTGGAGGAGAAGCGCAAATACTGAACATCGCTCTTCTTAAAACTTCTTTTTTTGCAGGGAGGAAAGCCCTCCTGGACCCCTGAACTTATACTTATATATATATATATATATATATATATATATATATATATATATATATATATATATATACTAACTGTGGAATCCTCTTCAAAATACAAAACCAGATCGACTAGCAAACACAAAAACGGCAGCAGCGAGACCACAGCATACACTGTTTTTATTACAAATGAAGTGAGCGCTTTTGTCGGTGTAAATACACCAACTTCATCAGACAAATAAAACCACGTTTTGTTACAACTTAAATACTTTCAAACAGCCATACCAATTAAGCAATTAAAGACATTTTTTAAAAAATTAAAGAAATACTCCCCAAATTATTACAACATTAAAGCCAAAAGTGGAAATACAATTTGCATTACCTGTACTATAAAGTGTGTTATGTTTAAAAGTGCAATCTTTACACTACATAGCCATCGCAGAACCATTTATCTCAAATTAAAATAAAATAATAAAGGTAAAACAAATCCCTGAAAAACAACAACAATGAGACCTAGCCAAAGTCCTTGTAACTTCCTTATATGAATATGATATAAATATGCATATAAGGAAGTTACAAGGACTTACATGTATGTAATAGGCTAACTGCCCTTGTGTGCCATTTTAAACCTAATCAGTTTTATTTTGATGCTTCAATTAATCTATACCATTTGGTGTTAGACTGACCTTAGCCAGCTCATGGTTGGAAATTATATATTAACCCTAATGAGGATAAGTGGGATCATATTATAGATCATTTGAAGGGACCCATGCATGGGATAAACCATTTAGATGGCTCTGTCAATTAGTAGTACAGGGAGAAGTCTCTTTCCAATCCATAGACCCAAGTTGCTCTTGAATAGGGACAGGGATGAGCTTTATTTTATGTGGATGGGGAGGCATTTTGAGAACAGTGGTATCCTCTCCAAGATATATCTGTCCATCCAAGCAGTTCTATTGATGTTGCAGATGAGATTTAGATCCCTAGACCAAGTATTGCTGATGCCATTTAAATTGCTGATGTTCAGTAAATTCATCTGTATTGGGTTGGAAGACATCTTATATGCCAGACAGAGGTTATCTCTTAGCAGCCTGTAGTATATCAAGTGTAGTGACATGGCTTTGAGTCAGTCCATGTTAGTCATGTTGTTTAGACCTTGTATGCTGTATGGTATTTCTGTGGGCATTCCAGTTGTTGCATGTGTCTGGACAGGTTCATGCCAAAGGGGGAATTATACTCAATGAATGGACTAATGAGGTATGAGTAAAGGGCAATGACATCCCTAGTTCTAGACACAATTCTTTTGTTTATAAGCTTATGCAATACTGAAGGTATTTCCTATGACAATGGACACGTGTTGGCTGAAAGTTAGGTCACTGTCCATATAAGTACCTAAATCCCAAAAGACTGAGTCAGCTCTTAAGAGCATATTGTAAATGTGTTAGCTCTCCTGAGTAGATGATTTCTCAAATGATATGATAATGCTTTTTTGGCATTTAGTTTCAGTTCATGATTTTGGCACCAGTTAGTTATTTGTGACAAAACTTCCTGCAGGATGACTAAGTCATTTAGAGGTTCAATGACAGCTCATAGCTTGGAGTCATCTACAAACTCAGTCAGCCAGAGTCCTTTGCTATTGACTTTTACTTTTGAGACGTAGATGCCAAATAGGAGAGGTCCCAACACAGAACCCTGGGAGACTTCACTGGTGACTGGTTTCTTTGTGGAGGTAACGTCTCTTATTTTTAATACCTGCATACTATCTGTGAGCCAGTTGGAAATATAATGGGTGACATAGGGGTTTATTCCCAGTTTATTTAACTTTCCTACTATACCTGATTTGGGGAGTGAAGAAATTAGACTCTGTCATCTGTGCTAGCATGGCTGGCTGAAGTTTTGTATATAATTTCAGATTGCCCTGTTTACGTATGCCTGCACAACTAGCTATGATTTTGTAAATAAGTTCTTAAATGTTGATTTATGATCTGTTTAAAAAATGTTTTAAAGTCTTGAATGATGTCCTTTTACATTTGTAACTGCACATTTGTGAAGAGAGATTCTAAAGGCAAACTGTCTCAGATTCAGCTGATCAGCAGGTGATGTCATCAGAATGTTGACAGTTGCTATATGTTACTTTCAGAAGCTGAAAGACAGGAAAGAACTTTCAGAAAAAAGCTGTTGGTTGAATTTAAAAATATGAAATGAGAATTAGAACTAGAACAGCTGACAGATAGGCTAGTGTATAAAAGAGCCTGCTGAAGTCAGAAGTCAGTAGAAAGTTGACATTTGTCCATTACAGTTGTCAGTTGAACTGTGCAGTGGATACCCAAAAATGACTTACCAAGAACTGTAAGCCTGCATTTGCTCTGCTGTAGTAATTTAGTTTAGATCAGGGGCAGTGTTCTTTAGTTAGTTAAGAAATTATAAGTAATCAGCTAGATCAGTTAGTGTTTTTTCTGAATGTTGGATCTCTATCCTGCAGTATTGATTTAATTTTCCTGGTGATTGAGTTCTGTTTGTTTATTGGAAATTATTGTTTTATCTTTTTGATCATTCTGATCAATATTAAATATATTTATTTACTTACATTGTGGCTAGACAATCAGTGTTTTTCTTTGGTGACTTGAGAGTGCCTATACTTGCCTTGATAACTTCCCGGGCAACTCCAAAAGCCTGTCTGCTTAGGTCACTTGCTACTATTTGTTTTAATATTTAATTTTCATAATTGTACACCCCTTTAGAAGGGCATGAAGACACTCTGATTGGTGTCAGCATTACTGTATTATTTTGGGGAATGACCATAGCTGGAAATCTGTGTCAGGCTTTCCCAGAAGTGTTTGGATGTGTGAGATTTTTTTTTAAGTGTGAGGGTATCAGAGGTCTTAAACTGGGACACATTACTTTGAAGTGTGCAATAAGGAGTTAAATTAGGGGTGGACAGAAGTATACAGTCCAGTTCCAGGCTAAAGAGTATGCTCCTGTTGTGCTCTTAGGGGAAAATTGTGAAATATTACTCCTGTTGAAGTGACAGTGTCACTTTGGAGTCAGTAGTGAGGACTGAAGCTCCTTAGTTACTGACCCACAATAGTAAAGGACATCATATTAATTGGTGTCAGTTCGGTGGGATATTGTCTGGACATCATATTAATTGGTGGCAGTCTGGTGAGATATTAACCATATGTAACAGGGAGATTCTGTCAAAAGCTTTGGCCAGGTTGAGGTATATGCGTGTACCATTTTACCTTTATCCATTGCTTTGGTGACCTTTTCAAAAAAGGCCACCAGGTTGAGTAAGTCTGACCTGCCCTTGATAAATCCAAACTAAGATGAGTCCAGTGTTTGGAGGTTGTCTACTAGTTCCATGATAAGTCTTTCCATGGCTTTGCATATGAGGCTGGTCAGATTTATGGGTTTGCAATGGACTAAATCTGTGGCAGGTCCTCCCTTGTGTAGGGGAATGACTGTAGCTGTTCTCCATTTGCTTGGTACAAAACCTGTATGGAGGCAGAGATTGAACAGTCTTGTTAGAGGTATCTAAATCATGATTCATGCTATTTATGATACATCCAGGGATATTGTCAGGACCAATCAATGCAGTACTTTTAGCTCTTGATAGAGGTTTTAGGACTTGATCTTAACTGATAGCTGGAGAAGAGCCAGTTCCAGGTATACCTTAAAGGATGGAGGGGGAAAAGGTGTAAAGTTAGAGCCAAATTTATCAGCCAGCAGGTTTTCTATATCTTCAGCCTCAATGTAAGTTACATCATTCACAATCAGCTCAGCATATTGCTGCATTGTGCTTTTGAAATTAAGAACACATCTATAAAAAAAAAAAAAAAAAACGTGATTGTCTTTGGCTTGGGTAGCTATTTAGCCTCAAGCTTAGATTTGATGTGTTTCTGAATCATTTGTTTATTTCAAGTGATGATGCACTCTTATTCTTGGAATTTCTCTTCTTACTTTTGTTAAAAAAATATCTTCATTTTATTGTAAAGCTTGTTGATAGTGTGATTCCACCATGCGGGTTTGATTCTGGGGTTTGCCCTGTGCTTGTTCCCCCAGGGTACAGTGCCATATATGTGGCTGTTTACATACTGGCATATTATTGTGTTGTATGTTTCCACAATTTCAGTGGAGCTAATGAGGTTTGGGGGGGGAGATTTGAAGCTTACCAATGTATCACTTAGGAGTAGGTAGTTTGTCTTAGAGAAACTTCTAGAGGTACACTGGAAGGAACAGATCTCTGGTTTCAATTTTATTACTATGGAGGAGGCTGTATGGTCAGACCTAACAAATGAGGGGAATACTCAAAGGGTGGTGCAAGATACCCACTTATTAGTAAAGACAACATCCAAGATATTGTTTTCCTTTGTGAGTACTCTGACTAATTGCTCCAGGGAATTTGTATTAACAAAGTTCCAGAATCTCTGTGCTTGTGAACTAGTGGTGATGATTTCCCAGTCTATAGTTGGATAGTTTAGACCACCTAAGAAAATGGTATTGCATTTAATACTGAGTGATTCTCAAGTAGTTCTTACAGAAATTTCTAGTGGTACACTGGATGGAAGAGATATCTGGTTTCAATTTTATTTCTATGGGGGAGGTGGTATGGTCAGACCTAACAAATGAGGGGGAGACACAAAGGGTGGTGGAAGATACCCACTTATTAATTAGTAAGGACAAAATCCAAGATATTGTTTCCCCTTGTGAGTACTCTGACTAATTGTTCAAGGGCATTTGTATTAACAAAGTTCCAGCATCCCTGTGCTTGTGAACTAGTAGTGGTGGGATTTCCCAGTTTATAGCTGGATAGTTTAGATCAGCTAGGAACATGGTATTGCTTTTAATACTGAATGATTCTAATTTCTGTAGATAGGCATTGTGTCTTTCTAGGGTCATAGAGGCAGTTCTACAGACTGCTTATATATTGTATGAGGCCTTTCTAATAATTATTTGGACATGGAGTTCTTGTGCATCATTCTGCTTTACCAGACTTGATGTGTCTCTTCAGGATGAAGACTGAAGCCCTTCCAAATTTTTACCTCTCCTGCCCAGTAGATGGTCTAAGCATGTGGAAAACGTTATAGCCGTGCACAGCTGGAGTGTTCTCCAGCACTTTTTAAACATGTCTCAATGAGTACATAGGCATCAAGATCCTTCAGAGTGAGAAGGGCTTGTAGGGAGTAACATTTCTTTTTTAGGCTCCTTGAATTAATCACTCCCACCTTCATATTTTCATTTGTTTCTTTATGTTGGTAGGCTTATCAGGTTGGCGTTGTCTAATAAAGGCACCATGGGGGTGGACAATCTGCAGGATTCATTAAACCCAGTGTAAGCTCTGTGCAGAACCTACATGGAGTGTACCTGTGACCAAGATGGTGTTCAATGCACGTCTGCATGAAATGCATCTTAATGAGGCACAAAACACCTAAGCTAGGTTTCGCAGCTCGCAACAGTATTGCTGGCCACAAAACCTTGTAAACAAACATGGATACTGAGTCTGTGTAAAGGACAGCACATACAGTCTATGGATTTTCACAGAGTGCCACAGTGATCACCAGGGCTGTCTCTTAGGAAATAGGGACAAAAGGCATAAATAATTTGGAGGCAAAGGAGGACAAGTAAGTCAAGCTCTGGGCAAAAGAAATATGGAAAAAGCAAATAACTGACAAATAACTTGACATTTGAAAGGTATGAAAGTGAAGCATATGGTCCATAGACAGTACAGGATATTGTACCTACAGTGCAGAGTACTGCAATATCCCATTCCTAGCATTCTGTACTGATACCATGTTAATGATCTGTAACAATACATGGGGCTGCCATGTAAAATGATCACCCAGGGGAAAGTGTGTGTATTGAATAGGGACACACAGATGAACTGTAGGAATGAACACGGGAAAGAGTACAGGTCAAACTCCTGCATGTATAGCAGATGAGAGCATGTCTGTCAAAGATGGTTGTAGCAGCAACACCAAGCATGTTTCTGTATGGTACAGTACGGACTGTACAGTGAAACTGTGCTGTCTGTGACTGTCATACAAGGTGACATAACAATGGGCAGGATGGTATGTGTGATATAAGCATCCTTACATGAATAATGCAGAAGACATCTGTCAGGGATATGACATACAACTGAGGTAGGGTATATATTGGAAAACTGTGCAAATTGATATACCTGAATAAGAGTGTCTTCTCAGCTGAGGTCTCCAGCATGGTGGCCACAGGTAAAGGATCAATGCAAACATTACAAGAACCAGCTACGGTCATTGGCATTATTTGAATAATACCACCACTAATCAAATGCCTCTGACATAACATATGTGATGTGGAGAGGTAACAGATGAGTCTGCAAACACACTGGGTAACTAGTATGATACATCCGCACTCTATGAGGGTGACCATGCACAACGTTCTGTTACTGTAATATCTGCAGTAGGTGTTAGGATGGACACTGTTATACCTGTATGTGACAGTATGGGCACTGCAAGATAGTTGCTTTCTGTGCATGGCATATATCTATGGCACAAGTCACACTGTCACAAATGATATACCTGCCATTAATGTTGTCAAACACCTACTTGTGCAGTGTGTGCATAAGGTGAACAGGTAATACAGACACATTTGGTTTAACAGCTTGATTGATGTTTTGCACCATCAGACAGTCATGTATATTTCACAGAAAGAATACCTAGGTATGGCTAATAAGCTGAGTGACAGTGCACTGTGACAAAGGTGGTAGACTTCAGTTACCCATCACTGGAAATGTAGGAAGGTACATGGAGAAGGGTGCATTGTACTCAGTTATTAGTGTGATGAAGGCTGGAAACCATGATGTTAGTATGCCCTCTGATGTGCATGTCCTTCACATACCCAGAACTTGTGTTACTGTCAGAAGTGTAGTTAGCACTATGACCACATGCTGGTGGATGTATCCCTTACCATCTACCCTAGGACACAGGTCACATACCTATTGGTCTGAATATAGGGTATGATGTCCACATTATACTTGGGTGTTGTGTCTCTTTCCAGATGCAACACATCCCTCCATTGTCTCATCAATATGGATGTTGTCATGGCTGTGGCAGCAGTCTCTGGTATGTGCAGATACTGTGTATTTTATACTAATTTCACAGTTGGAGTCAATAATTGCCCACAAGCTGTAGTCCTTCAGGCAGCTATTTGGACACATCATGTGTATGTCATCTGTGATGTCCATCATTTAACTAAGGGGCAGCCAAGGCCCTAGCACACACACCTGATGTATTGACCTAATCACTGAACCTGAGATATATGGGGCACCACACATTTCAACATAGTGAGATGCTACATATGTCATACACTGGTCTAACCTATAAATCTCAACTGTACAGATTTTTGCAGAATGTCCAGATTTTTGCCTCATGATTTTAGTCCATTTTTCATAAATTAATAGTTTTCTGGCAAATCAGTGGTAAACCATTAGAGACTGAAGTTAAAAATAATAATGACAAGCGTCTGTATTCATACCCTTCAGAAAATTCATGCTAATGCAAAACCTGTTATGCTATGAACTTTCTAAGTTTGTAGGAGCAGTATTTAAAAATTGTCCCTCTTTTGGGCCTTTGTCCCACTTTTTTTCATGGTTTTGTCCAGATGTTGTGCTCTAAGAGGTTAAGAGGTATGGCTAACCATTTGGTGATATAGCTGTATATGATCACATGTGACAGTGTTGATTGAATACCACAGTGTGGTGTTTTGTCAAATACCTTCACCTGTTCAATTCTACACTACAATACAGTTGTCATCATGCATGCTCTCAATGTCCTATTTGAGGGCATCTATCAGATGTAATGGACCTGATGTAGCAGTAACAACTCACACAGGTCTGTTACATACACTTGGAATATTGGTTCCTATTACATGAACAAACTTTTCAAAGTTCGAATGACATATGGTCAACACCATATGATCGAACTTTGAAAAGTTTGAAGGTTAAATGTAATGATGCCGTATGGTGCAGAATGGGAGAATTCCCCTTTTCTGTACTGAAGTGCAATCTTGGAGTTGGTATATTTAAGTGGGGTGGGGTGGGGGGTGCAGGGTGGCTTGCCCCCCTGCTCAGAGCGTTAAAGTAATTTTTTTTTATGTTTTATTATATATTCAAAGTTTCAAACTTCGATCATATATTGTCAAACATATGGGATTTGAAGTTTTGAAACATTGAATATATAATATAGACCCTTGGAATATTACTAGTATACATTTAGAAGAGGTCTATGATGACATTAGTCTACCTCACAGTCCAGAAGAGTCAGGATGTTTCTATACAAACCTACCTACATCAGGTGCTGTCCACCCCAATACAGGTGGATGTTTGTTGATGTACACCCTAGTACAGGAACATAGGCCATGTGGAGGGCATGTTGAGCTGTGTATTCCACCATATCAGGAAGATGTATGTTCTGGATTATGCCATAGGTGATTTGTGATGTTGTCATAGCACTTTGATTCCATGTGATAGGTCTGGAGGAAGGTAAGACAGTGCATACTGCCATTTGTGATATGACCTAGGGTTTTGACACAATCACACATGCAGGTATCATTGAGGGAAACCCCCAAGTTAGGGTTTAACCTTACATCAGTTGATGGGTAAACAACTGGCACACTGACAGAACATATCATGTGACAATTGGTGAATCAACCTGTTCCAGTAGAGCTGTCACCATTAGAAAACCTCAGGGATCTGTGCTTGCCCTTCACTGTTTGAACTGTATTTCTTGACAGTTCAGGCTAAAGTATATGTCCTTTGGCTTACCAGGTTTGCTGATTCTTGCATATTGTGTGCAATCACTGAGTCCACCAATGCTGATAACATAGTACAGGAAGAGCTAACACACATCGAATCTGACAAAAAAACATGTTCTACAAATAAATGCAGAAATGTGTGTTTATAATGTTGTCCATTGGAAAAGGGGAGTTCCAGGTTAATCACAACATTAGCAACAGTTGTGCTATGAAGAAAATGAGTGATGCAAGCACTGTGAACACATTTAGATAGCAATCTGAACTTTGACCACCAAGTGTCCAAACTGCTATTGAAAGCCTTTGTTGTGCACATCATAAGTCAGGATTGTATGACAGCACTGTCATCAAACTGCATTACAGCACTAATAGAGGATAATACTCTTTATTTACATGTACCTTACCAGACACATATAGCAGCTGTAGAGACCACAGGGCTTTCTCATCAAGATAACACAGGGCCTACACATCATGCCACGAGGTATGTGGATAGCTTAAAAGCCATGTCACTATAAACTTTATTGTATAGGATGACATGACCTCTGCCTGGCCCCCAGGCCAGTCTGTGATCCTCCCTGGTGGGAGTACTGCATATCCAAAAATGTGGTATAGCTGATGACATCAGCAGTGTCTGTTGAGAACAAAATAACAGTGTTGCAAATACTGGTGTAAAAAGCTCATTGCAATGTCAAGCAACATGACATTTCATAACTTGCCAATATACCACATTAGTTCATTCTTATTACTGCCCCAGTCCTGGAGTAATCTTGTAGATCTTCAGTGGGTCATGGCTGTGGAGAGTGAGGAAGGGCTGCAGAATAACTGTAAAAAATAAACTGTGTTCACTTTTCCTGAAGGTATTGTGAGCTCCCACTAGCTGACTGTGAAAGCCTATACTTAACCTGCAAACAAGAGTGATACAGTATCAGAACACCCCATTAAAGTGATAGAATCAGTGTGGACAGCTTATGGAACCAAACTTTGAATTCTGTTCTATCCATGTTTTCTTTCACTGGCTGGGTTTATCTTGTAGTAGATTGGAGATTCTTTGAGAGTGGCAGTTAGCATAGTGGATTAAGGCTATGAGCTATTAATGAGCTACTTCTTGTGGTGCAGGGTTTGATTCCCTAAGCCTTCATTTGTCTGCTGTGTGACCTTGAGCAAGTCACTTAACCAGACAGTGCTTTGGGGTAATTGGGAATTTGTCTCCTAGACTGTATGCCTAGTAACTACCCATGATTGTGTTTGTTGCTCTTTTAGCTTCTGGGGCTTAAAGGACATCTAGTGGACTAAATCATGATGAAGACACCTGGCTTAGTTATTGTTTCTCTCTTATACCACACTTTGCAGTGATGTTACCATCCTTTCTTGGTGACCCAACTAGATGATATTACAGTGAAGGTAGCAGCAGAGTTAGTGTAATTGGGCTGCCATGTTTATGTAGGTTTGCAAAACCAGTATGTAAATAACACTACTTCCTCATTGCCTGACAAAAGACAGATTACATATTTAGTCTCATGTATGTATTTGTTTAAATATACTATACTACCTCGTAACCATACTTTATGAAGTTTGAAATGTCTAAATAATATACAGATGTAAGAACAGGTGGCATATGCTATTTTTGCTTAGAATCATGACAAATAAGTAATGGAAAAGTAACTATTTTTATAGAATTTTCAGGTTCTATTTATTTATATATTTTTATACTTGTTTGCTGTGGTAGTGCAATGATCAATACTGAACAACTGCATGCTCAACTCGTGTGAAACACAACACATTTCACAAACAAAAACTACAGAAATGTAAGCAATAACAGAATATTTTAGACTAATTATATTGAAATAACTGTGTATATGTATTCTAGTGAGCAAGCACAGTGCAATGTACAATCCAGCAGAGTGTAATGTAGACTATATACATTAGTTTCTAAAGTGGACCCATCTTCAGTGAATTTGAAGAGGAGAAGACACTCTGTAAGGAGATAGGTTAGGTAATATGCCCTATACTGAAGCAAGAGCATTTGACATGGCTGAAGAAGTGTTCTTTGAGTTGCATTCTGAATTTGGAATGTGTTGATTTCCTTATTGTTGATGGGGAGAGCTTTCCAAAGAATAGGTGCCTGAGAGGAGAAACCATGTGCAGTTCTGTAGAATTTGGTTCTTGGGATAATGAGAGTCACTGTGGCTTGTGAGTGGTGTCTCAGGTTGTATGAGGAAATTTTTTATGAAGTCCATCTGCAAGTTGAGTAAATGTGTGTAGAAAGAGTAGTTTGTAGAGTTAGCATCCTAAAAGTTAGTTAGATTTTTGTTTTATGGGTAGCCATTTGGCTTTTTCTAAGGTGACATAGATAGTGATGTTCACAGAGAGGCAAGTTTGTTATGAATCAGGAGAAGCTGTTAGAGATAGTCTGGAGTGTGACAGTTTTTTCTTGGATGCAGAAGCAAAAATTGGGAGCTCATATTCAAGATGGGAATGAAGAACTCTTTTGCCAATGGCTGCTCTCTCTGGTTGGAACAGAAAAGAGGAAACCTTTTTTGTCCCAAAACAGGAGGGAGTTCATTTTGGTTCTCACTTTGTCCATGTGGAAATGGAAATTTAGTGATTGATCAAGCCACAGTCCTAGGTATTTCATAGTGGAGGTTGTCTCTTTGGAATGGTTGTTCAGAGTTGGGTGCTTGGTGAATTTACTGAGGAGTTCCAAAAAGCATAGCTTTCATCTTGGTTGGCATTGAACATTGGTGTGAGAGTAACCTGACTGGTAAATGACCTGACCATGGGGCACAGGAAAATAATTTTCTTGTTTGGCGAAAGCCAGGGTACCTTTTTGTCTAGGCTTATATAGGCCCTAGGGCCAATAGCCTAGTATCTACCTATGAACTTATGAAAAGCTCAAACACAGGTTGGGAGGGTGGCCTAATGGTTAAGGTGTTTGCCTTGCAAACACAATGTACAGGGTTTGAATCTCACAGGGGATAACTGGCTAGGCTTAAAATGGCTCACAAGGGCAGTTAGCCTAGTACTAACCTATGAACTTATTAGCTATGAACACACACACACACACACACACACACACACACACACACACACACACACACACACACACACACACACAGCAATTAACTACATAGAAAATAGAATCCCTACCTACACAGACTACAGACCACAGTACGCAAGCATCACAGCTCAAGTGTGACTTGGAGTGTGTCAGTCAAAACTTTATAGCTGATGACATCAGCAGGGTCTGGTAGGAGAATATGGTAATAACAGTGATTCACATGCTGTGAGGCTTTCTGTATTGTCAAGCAACAGCGCTCTCTCTCTCACACACACACACACATACACACACACACACACACACACACACACACACAGACAGACACACACACACACACACACAGACACACACACACACACATACTTGCGTGCGCACACACACACTCACACATGCATGTACATGCACATGTGCACACACACACACACACACACACACACACACACACACACACACACACTTGACTGCAGTGAGAATAGAACCCCTACCTATCTAAAACCACAGACCACAGTACACATAAGCAGCACAGCTCAATTGTGACTTGGAGTGTGTCATGCAACACTTTCTAGCTGATTATATCAGAAGTGTCTGGAGAGGAGAATATGATAATAACAGTGAGCCACATGTTGGTGTAAAATGCTGTCTATAATGTCACGGAAGTGCACAAACACACATACTGCCCCCCAGTTGACTGCAGTGAGAACAAACCCCCTACCTATCTAAGGTATATAGACTACAGAAAACAGTACTTAATGCTAGCACCACAGCACAATTCTGATTTTTACAGGACTGCAGGTGAACTTATAGTAGATGACATCAGAAGGCTGTTTGAGTGACAAGAGGTTGGGAGGCCTGCGTGAAATGGATGTGTAGGCATGTGCAAGTATCAAAATACTGGCAATCCATGGCATTGGAGAAATAACTGTGGGAGAGACATGTGTGGTCTTCTGCCTTAACAGACACACACATACAGTGGACTGCAGTGAGAACTGAACCCCTACCTAAGTACACCAATTACTGAACACAGTACTTAATACAAGCACCATGGCACAAGTTTGATATATACAAGAGTGCAGAGGAACTTATAGTAGATGACATCAGCAGGCTATGTGAGAGACAAGAGGTTGGGAGGTCTGCATGAAATGGATGTGTAGGCATATGCAAGTATCAAAATACTGGCAATCCATGCCATTGGAAAAGTAAATGTGGAATACACATGTCTGCTCTTCTGTCTAGATACAGACCCACACACACACACACACACACACACACACACACACACACACACACACACACACACACACACACACAGACACACACACACACACACACACACACACAACTTATCTGAGTATACCGACCGTATGTTGCACAATGCCAGTCTGATTTATATAAGAGTGCAGGTGAACTTATAGTAGATGACATCAACATGCCATGTCGGGGGCAACAGGTTGGGAGGCCTACACAGGCACATAACTTCATAGGTTCATATGAGGCTACTAGCCTAATAGTACTATGATGTGTAGAGGCTTAGCCATGTAAAAACACAAGTACCCTTATTGGGCAGAGTTGGATGGTTGTTTTTAGCAGACTGTGTTTGTGAGCAGCACCAACTGGCCCTGTCCATTAAGGGCATACCACCAGCTCAGAGGCAGCTGTATAATAACTCAGCCAGTAGTCAAGGTTGCAATTGAACAGGGTCATTGAGAGGCACTGTTTTACATGCAGTGGGAGCCTATTACAGCCTCTGGGGTAGCACCTATGTCCCTCAATGACAGGCCTAGTTTTTCTGCTCACAAAATCACTCTGCTAACAATGACTATCTAAATATGCTTAATAAGGGTACTTGTGTTTTTTTGTCACAGCTAGGTTTCTTTTGCCTAGGTATAGTGATAACCATGTACTCCTAAAACATACCGATACAATATGTGAGAGATGAAAGTATACAATGAATATAGAATAAATGCTCCTTCTCCCAAGTAACAACAAACCAGATATCAAACATGTTGTCAGCACACACACGTATCACCTCCTCAACAAACCAAGTGAACAACACATAAACCCACATATGACAGTCCCACTGGAATAAACTACACATAAAAACAAAATATCAGTTTCTCACCATTAAACTCTTAAGGTAAAACACCTCAAAATGAATGTTTTGGTCATAGCTGAATCCATAGTGAAATACACAAATGTCCCACTCATCAGGTTGTACAAGAACAAAGTCAGAATCAGCTGCCTGTCAGGTGCCAGGATCCACAAAGTCATGCATGCGCTCAAGTCTCTCAATAACAACAACGACAGTTACATCTCTGTCATACTCCATGTTGGAGTAAATGACTTGAGACATACCTCACTGGACTGACCTTTCAGATTGTGTCCCAGACAGTTATGTCCATAGCCCTAAGCAGCATTATACCTTCACCCAGGATGATGCCTGATACAAACAAAAAAATTATTGACTTCAACTATTGGCTTAACCAGTAGTTGTCAGCCTGGGAAGATATGGTCGACAGACCGTGCCGCTTTGTCAGAGATGGTCTTCATCTGTCACCTCTTGCCTTTTGGTTACTGGCCAAGGTACAGCTCTCCCCATAGTGACTTTTTAGACAGTGTCATAAGAACAAACTTACTGACATAAAAATATACTCAAAAGACAAACTCAAGGTTATGCTGCTTAATTCTAGGAGTCTAAATCAGAAACTACACTCAATGGAGGCATTTCTTACTTGGGGAGATGTTGATGTTTGTGCAGTCATATAGACATAGTTTAGGGCTGCAGAGAGTACTCAGGCCATGAAAGGCTATAATGTCTTCCACACATTCAGGCTACAAAATGAATGGGAAACAACCAAAGGAGGAGGTGCATCCATCTTCATAAAAGACAAGTACACCTCAAGATTGATTTAGCAGTATGACTCCCTAGAGTTACTACAAGTACAAGTAACTGTAGGAGAACCCCCCCCCCATGTCATTGTTAGCTACAGATCCACCAACATGAACCAGGAAAACCACAAGGTGCCTTCCTGGTCCTACTTTAGTCGCTCATAATACAGTCAAACACCCTAGGCATGGGTAACATTAACTATCCTTTCATCAACTGGGATACATATATGAGCTCAAACATGCTTTCCCTAAGGTTTCTGAATTTTGTAAACACAAATGCTCTGGAACAGTTAGTCTCTCAAAATGGGGTCAGGCTGGAAAGTCTTTCAATGCAAAAATTGTACCTGACCCCCCCCCACAATTTTTTTGTTTCTGACTGCATGTGTGAGTGAATGCATGCATAAAAGCAGAGACTGTGTGTATGTGTGTATGTGTGTGTGTGTGTGTGTGTGTGTGTGTGTGTGTGTGTGTGTGTGTGTGTGTGTGTGTGTGTGTGTATGCGAGGGAGACAGAGAGAGTAAAGTTCAAAAGTGATCTAGTGATCCTCTGGCAGCAGCAGCAGTTTTCCATACCTCTTCACTTAGGTTCATAGGTTCATAGGTTCATAGGTTTATACTAGGCTATCTGCCCTAAGGCATTTATAAGCCTAGCCCAAATTATTGTGGCTTACGCCACCCCTTATATGAAAAAATACTGTGCCCATTAGTTTGTTATGCCTCTGTCCAGCAGTGACCCAGAGATGATTCCCGGGGTAAACCTACGATCTCCCATCCACAGGTATAGGTTCATAGGTTTATACTAGGCTATCTGCCCTAAGGCATTTATAAGCCTAGCCCTTCATAGTCCTGAACTTATTAGCACAAGGAATCTGGACAAAGCCTGACATAATGGGGGTGCAAATGCTAAGAAATAGGGGCACGTTTTTAATATTGCTCTTAGAAAGTTACTAGAATAACAGAATTTCTGATACCATGTATTTTCTTAAGGATATGAAATCTGAAACTCAAATGCATGCCATTATTTAGCGACTTTAATCTTTAGATAATCTGAGTGGTTTGTCAAAAAACACATATTTTATGATGAACACACTGAAAATATGAGGCAAAAATCTGGGCATTCTGCAAAAATATATACATTTGAGAGATATGCTCTTAGATCAAGGCATCTGTATAAGCTTAAAATAAATGGAACAAAAGCTGAGAAAGGGGAACATATTTTAAATTATTTGTGTTAGCATGCATTTTGTAAAGCAGAGGTGTGTGTGTGTGTGTGTGTGTGTGTGTGTGTGTGTGTGTGTGTGTGCGTGTGTGTGTGTGTGCGTGCATGTGTGTGTGTGTGTGTGTGTGTGTGTGTGTGTGTGTGTGTGCATGTATGCGTGCATGCGTATGTATGTGTGTGTGTGTGTGTATTTAAGAGAGAGAGAGAGTGAGTGAGATCTAGCACTGGCAGCAGCAAAGAGGTTTATATACCTCTGGCCCTTTCACCTAAAGAAATCTGGATAAAGCCTAAAATAAAAGGGGAACAAAGGCTAAAAAATAAGAACATATTTTAATTATTGCTCTTATAAAGTTACAAACTTGCTTAAATAAAAGGATTTTTGTTAGCATGAATTTTCTGAAGGAAATAAAACTCTTGAGTCTCAAATGTATGTCATTATAAAGTAACTTCTGTCTCTAATGATTGGCAATAAACCAAATGTTTTAGGAGTAAGGGACCAAAAAAATAAACACCTGGATTTTTTTAAAGTGTTATATTTTGGATGTGAAATGCTTTCTCCAAAACCATTAATGTATACTACAGCAAGTTTGAAACATTAGGCAAAGGAACTATTTTACATCAAATATATATATATATAATAGCACTTAAAAACAAATAAGTAAAATACAACAATTTTACAGACAGTCCATTCTCTAAGTACAATAATGCCCTCCAGCGTGTGTTAATTAAGCAATAAACGATGATGCTGGTGTGGTATATTAAAGACTTACCCACAGCTGGTGTGGTTTAATCACGAGGGCAAAGCCCGAGTGATTAAATAAAGCCAACCGTGAGAAAACCTTCAATATAACACAACTATGGAGTTGGTTATTGCTATTATACAATGACATTATTTAAGAAAAAAAATACTTACTTTTCTTAAATAATATCTTTGTATAATGCCTCCGTGCTGCACTTCCACATTTTATTGGTATCCTGGGGCTTTTTCTGAAGTACTGCACATGCGTATAGGACTTGTATTTCCACACTTACATAGTACATCAGTGCTATGCAGAGATAGCAATGTAGAAAGCAAGATATCCTTTTGTTTTGTTTTGTTTTGTTTTTTTTGTAAATTGAAAATAAAAAAAATATATCAGGAGACTTTTTACATTTGGGAGAGTCGGGACAGACAAAATAAAAGAATAATCAAGTACGTTTTGTAGAATATACCTGATTATCCTCTTATTTTTGTCTGCACCATCTCCCTCGTTCATTTCAGGTCTTCCATTTTCTTTTTAGGTGCAATAAAAGAAAGAAAAATAAAAAAAAATAGGAGATATACCAATGGGTGAGAGTCCGGGTGACCAGAACTTTTTCCGTTAGTATATTCTCAGATTTACAATGGGCAAACTGGTTGGGCTGGCCAATCAGTGTGCTCATTTGTGAATATTAATGGCTAGTCATTGTATAATGTGCAATTACCGCCCTTCCAGGGGAGTAGAGGAAATAGTTGTTTAGACATTCAGTCTATTTCTAAGTTGAAGCCTTTCTGCTATCAGACTCTACTATAAAAAGTACAAATGCTTCCCCAATGGATGACAACCTGGAACTGATAATAACTGAACTGCAAAAGATTAACTCATCTCTTGCAAGTTATACTGATAAACTGAAATGAAGTTGGATGAGATGGCAGAAGCATTCACATCCCATTTAGACAATTCTGACTCTTTTTAATTTCTCCAAGTCTTTTGGGTTTCTAATACCATGATAGGAATGGACCCCATTTCTAAGTCAAATTACGATTAAAGTTCATGAAATTAGTATTGTTTCACTCTTTGATGTCAGCCAAAAGTGCTTTTCGCAGCACCCGAAATGTGTCCAGTAATGACTCCTTCTGCAATTTGTATGGAGTTACATGGATTGGTAACATATCTAAATATGATTGTAGATTCTTTTTTATAAGACCCCTTTCTCCTAATACTGTTGGAACTGTCTGAGTATCTTTCTTCCACATGGCCCTCATTTCTGCCTGCAGATCCTGGTATTTTATGTTATAGTCATTGGGTGTGGAGATTTCAATGATCAATGCTACTTTTGTTTTCTTTTCTTGGACCACTATATCTGTTTTTTAGCATCTATCTTTTCAACTGTTGGTAATGGGTGATCCCATGTGATATAAACTTCATAATTTTCTATGATGCTTTATGGCTCATGTTTCCAGTGTTTTTCAGCCACTTTGATAGCATAATGTTTGCACAATCCCCAGTGCAACAGTCTCGTCACAGTGTGTCGCAACCAACAACAAGGTGTGTTACTGTTTCCAATTTGGTTTTAGAAAACGTACATTTGTCTGTTTCTCCCACATGTTCAATGGACTTTGTAAACCTGTGTGTACATAGCCCACTATCTTGGGTTGCCAAATTAATCTTTCCTTTCTTGGTTTGAATTTGCCTCTCCTTAACCATTCCTGCATTCATTTTTGATCAGCACGAGGCTTTTCCAAATGCTTTCTATGCTTGCAACTATATTTATGTTTTTTCCACATTTCTTGCCTTCTCATCTGGTGCTTCACCTTATATTCTTTCTTTCTTTCTTTCTTTTATTTTTGGCATATTTAGTTGCTACCTGGTTTTTATCTACTTCTGGTTTAATTTCCATTCCTGTTTAACATCGATATACTTCTGCTAGATTAAACAGAGAAGCCATCTAAGATTTATTCTCCTCATGTTTCAAAACTTTCTGTTTGGATCTTGTGAAGTCAGTAAATATGTGTGGAGTCCCACGATTGCAGGTCTATATATGTAATCAATTTCAAGGAGGCCATCCCTCCTTCGGAACAAGGACTATATAATCTTGGTATACAGTGATTTTTATAAATCATTTGGTGAGCATGAAGCATTCTTCCTGTTTTAATATCTAATTTAACCAACACTTTTTGGGGCTAGTCAATGACTCCAAAACTGTATGTTAGGATAGGAAGACCAAATTTATTTATAGCTTGGATCTTGTTCCTAGATATGGCAATGTTGTTCTCAGGATTAATTAAAGTCTTCTAAAGTATTCCTTACTAAGCTTTACTCACATTTGTTTGTGTTTTATTGCTGATCCTTCATCAGTTCCAAAGTATTTATACACTCCCTCTTGCTCAAGTTCTTTTATATCACATTCTTGTCCCAAACTGATGTTTTCCTGGTGATGCAGTTTTCCTTTTTTAAGGATTTCTTTTGCACATTTATCAAGACCAAATGACATTACACTATCATCTGAAAATGTTTTATCAACCTGCAGCTGTGCTTTCACTTCCTCATCTGATGAGCTGTGCAGTTTTACATCATCGACAAAGAGAAGACGAGAAGTCATTAGACTTTGTGTTTTCTAGGAGCCAAATTGTAGCCATGGCCTAAGCTGTTAAGTAAATAGCTTAATGGATTAATGGCAGGGCAGAATAGCAACAGTGACAGAGACTCACCCTGGAATGTCCCCCTTTGAATTTTTATCCCTGGGATAATAATCTGTCATTTATCATGGTTTAATTGCAAAGTGATCTGCCACTGTTTCATGGTTACTGTAATGTAGTCAACCAGTGTAGGGTGTATCTTACACATTTTTACGCACTGTTTTAAACATGAATGTGGGATACTATCAAATGCTTTTTTTGTAGTCAATCCATGCCATACTTAGATTCTTCCCCTTTTTACAGTTTAACACTATAACTTTATTTAACAACAAATGATCTTTTGTTCCATATCACTTTCTTTTATTGCCCTTTTGTTCTACAACCATCATTGAGTTTCCTTCTAAGTGACTATAAACTCTGTCAGCATCAATTTCTGTGTATAGTTTATACGTTGTCGAAAGGCAAATTATTTGTCTATAATTTTTAGGGTAGCTTGCAGGTTCACATTAAGTAAGAGCATTGTTTTGCCTGTTGTTAACCAGTGTGGTGTCTGTTCGGGATGCGCATATAAGTAGTTCTTACTCATGGCTAAATCTTCGTGCAAATATGTCAATTCTTTTAACCAAAAGTTAGGTACTACATCTATGCCTGGAGTTTTCCAGTTAGAGGCTTTTCTTAATGTTGTTTCAATCCCTTTGGCTATTTCATCCCATTTCATACCCTGCACCTTTAAACAGTGGCGGCTGGTGACTTCATATCAAAGGGGGGCTGCAGGAGATAGCCGAATGGGTGGGGTCAATAGGAAGGGGTGCGGACAACTAGAAAGGGGAGGAGCTATGCTCAAAACCATAAAACCTAAACTTTAATTAAATATGCTGTCCTGGGTGCCAAACCGTCATTATGAGAGTCCAATCAAGACAAATTAAGTGTAAAAGAATAAAAATATTTCAATGCATTGGCTGCTTGACAGCTTACTTAATATCTAGATGGAAACAAAAAGGTTGTGAGGCATGAAAAAATAAATTACTTTTTAAATACATTACTGGAATGCCACTCAAAATAAAGTATAAGAAAAACAAGCAGCACTCAACTCAAACTGCTTCTCCTTGCAGTGCAGTTCTAATTATAATTTATATTCAGCTTTATTAAAGTGCCAAATAACATGCTGAAAGTAGCAATCTCTGTGATGCCCCCACTTGTAAAAATGTTTCTTATCCAAAAAAGGCCTGCTGCCTGACAACTATCTACTTGTTTCATGGGGAAAACATGATCAAAGTGAAAAAGGAAAAGCAAACAAGAAACAAGCTCAAGATACATTGCTTAAAGGATTACTGTACAGGTTAATGGACCACACATAAATGGCATTCTGTTTAGTTTGCGGGTAAAGCTCTCAGAGATCACTGGAAGTCTCCAACAATTTATTTATTTATTTTTATTTTACATTTGTTGACCGGGCTAGTCCAACTGGATATATTTCCATTTTCAGTAGAGGCCCGGGGAGAAAAGCTCCAGCATAGCTCAAAATGAAATATCAAATTATAAAACACGTACAACAAAAAAGAATAAACAAACTGGTAAACGTACAAAAAAAGGAAATGTAGCACAGAGCACCAAAATAAAGTAGCACTTTATTCAAAGCGTCGCCACTGTTAAGTAGCAGTAGCTTCCTCAGACAATTGAAAATAAAGCAAATTACTGCTTTATAGCCCAACCAGCATTGATGACATCACATCCTTTATGAATGAGGCTTATTGTTGTATTCATTTAAAGGGCCCGCCAGGAGACAAACATAAAAACTAGTACCTGGCGTTATACACTTTTAAAAAAACACCTGTCCATGACAATACCAAAATAAAAATAAAACAACATCAGTTAAGTGTGGACAAGTGATATAGCTGTGTTGTGGAGTTACACCATAGTTAGATATCAAAAAGTATCAAAAGAATATATGTGCATATAATCAACACCATATATTAGATAGTGTCATTAATTCAACCAAACCTAACTACAACAGCAGATCTTACCATAATAATGTTTAGCCCATCATATGTAAGAAATTTTTATGTTTAAAAAATGTTTCACAATATTTTAAAAAGATTTATTTAAAAACACATTAAAATTAATAAATTTATCTAAGCATAGACAGTGAATTATTTAAATTCTGATCATACACCTAAAAATGGCAACTAAAATGTTTCCATCAACTAGAGACTTTACATCAAGGCCTAAGGTAACTTTTAAGTTTTAAAATTACCGATATATTACATGATTCGTTTAAGCCTGGTGGAGCAAAGGCGTTCAATAACAGTTGCCACTCCAACTCTTTTATTTCAAGAAGTAAGGGTTGGGGACCACCTCTTATTCCTAAATGTACCAAATCAATGCCCATGAAGCAGAAGCTGTGCCCAGGATTATCAAAAACATGTTTAGAAAGGGCATTGTCAACTTTCTGCTTTTTTATGGCATAATCATGTTGGTAAACCCTGTCCCGTAGTCTACGGTCAGTTTTACCAACATAGTATGCCCTGCAACAATTGCAAAAAGCAATGTACACTACAGATCTTGTCTCACAGGAGATTCTATATTTTATATAATATTTTACATCCCCAATGGTGAAGGAATTCCCTGCCTTAATTAATCTGTCTTAATTAATCTGCATTGATTGCATGTGCCACAACTAATCAATGCAGATTAATTAAGGCAGGGAATTCCTTCACCATTGGGGATGTAAAATATTATATAAAATATAGAATCTCCTGTGAGACAAGATCTGTAGTGTACATTGCTTTTTGCAATTGTTGCAGGGCATACTATGTTGGTAAAACTGACCGTAGACTACGGGACAGGGTTTACCAACATGATTATGCCATAAAAAAGCAGAAAGTTGACAATGCCCTTTCTAAACATGTTTTTGATAATCCTGGGCACAGCTTCTGCTTCATGGGCATTGATTTGGTACACTTAGGAATAAGAGGTGGTCCCCAACCCTTACTTCTTGAAATAAAAGAGTTGGAGTGGCAACTGTTATTGAATGCCTTTGCTCCACCAGGCTTAAACGAATCATGTAATATATCGGTTATTTTAAAACTTAAAAGTTACCTTAGGCCTTGATGTAAAGTCTCTAGTTGATGGAAACATTTTTAGTTTCCATTTTTAGGTGTATGATCAGAATTCAAATAATTCACCGCCTATGCTTAGATAAATTCATTAATTTTAACGTGTTTTTAAATAAATCTTTTTTAAAATATTGTGAAACATTTTTTATACATAAAAATTTCTTACATATGATGGGCTAAACATTATTATGTTAAGATCTGCTGTTGTAGTTAGGTTTGGTTGAATTAATGATACTATCTAATATATGTTGTTGATTATATGCACATATATTCTTTTGATACTTTTTGATATCTAACTATGGTGTAACTCCACAACACAGCTATATTACTTGTCCACACTTAACTGATGTTGTTTTATTTTTATTTTGGCATTGTCATGGACAGGTGTTTTTTTTAAAAGTGTATAACGCCAGGTATTAGTTTTTATGTTTGTCTCCTGGCGGGTCCTTTAAATGAATACAACAATAGCCTCATTCATAAAGGATGTGATGTCATCAATGCTGGGTTGTGGGGCTATAAAGCAGTAATTTGCTTTATTTTCAATTGTCTGAGGAAGCTACTGCTACTTAACAGTGGCGAAAACGTTTTGAATAAAGTACGTTTACTTTATTTTGGTGCTCTGTGCTACATTTCCTTTTTTTGTACGTTTACCAAATTATAAAACACATTAGAAAATAATAAAACACATAAAATAGTAAGTATTTAGAATAAAGATGAAAGGTTTTTAAAAAGTACAATAATAAAAAGGTGATTATAAAGTCATGTCAGTCACATAATCATATGATATGAAAGGATACACTAGAGTTCATTGTAGTTAACTTAAATATTTGTGGTTATAAAAGTTTTACAATGTCCAGATTTAGAATACAGAGAGGTATATAGATTGTGATTATATATCCATAGGCAGTAAGAAGATAAAGTAGGATAGGTAGTAGATTAATCAGGGATCGTGCAGGGGCATAGCCAGAGAGATTTTAGGTGACGTTTGAGTTTTTGCTTAAAGAGTGACAGAGAAGGTAGTAGTGTTAAGTCGGTAGGTAGAAGGTTCCAGTGTTTCCCAACAGTATTGGAGAATAGGCTGTCACCTGACAAGTTATTGGACTTACTTATGCTAGCACGTAGTTTGCTAGAGGAGCGTAGGGAATTTAGATTATTATAAGGAGTAATTAGGTTAGCAAGTATTGGAGTATGATTTGGTTTGTAAAATATTTTATGAGCAATGGTGAGTTGGGAATAAGTTATCATGTTAGGGAGTTCAAGCCAGTCTAGCTGGTTAAGGTTCAGACAGTGGTGTGTTCGAAATGCATTTCCAGTGGCAAATCTGGCAATATTGTTGTAGGAGTTAGACAGTTTGAGAAGATTATATTTCTTTAGGTTAGTATAAATGGGAGAAGCATAGAGAAGAGTAGAGACTAAGTGAGAGTGGGCAATAGTGGTTCTAGCTATGGGAGTTAAGAAGGGTTTAATTCGATATAAGGAGCCCATTTTTCTGTTCACTGTTTGAATGGTGTTATTTATATGGTTATCAAAGTTGAGGTTGTTGTCAATTGTAACTCCTAATAGTTTGGTAGTAGGATCAGGAATGATGAGGGTACCATTGTTAGACTTAATAGAGAAGTTTATGGGAGAGGACCTAATGGTAGGTGTGAAAAGTAGAAGCTTGGTTTTTTTGGTGTTTAAAAGGAGACAGCGTTTCAGGAACCAGTCTTCTACTGAGTTGAATACTTTCTGAGTTAGAAAGTATAGATCAGACGTGGTGTTGGCAGAACATATAAGTGTGGAATCATCGGCATATTGAATACAGGTGGCTTCAGGGACTGCTATATGAAGGTCGTTGATGAATAGTGAGAAAAGAAGAGGTCCTAAAATGGAGCCCTGGGGAACTCCAAGGGTGACTGGTAGGTGGGATGAAAGTTTGTTTTCCCAGAGAACTGCCTGCTGTCTAGTGTAATGAGCTTCTTAAAATAATGTAATCCTGTCCTTTATTACAAATACTGTCATATGCATTTCAGTACCCAACACTTATACATTATCTAGTTAAGTATTCTCTGCATGGCAACAACAGAAAGGGTTCAATGTTGGCAATTCTATAACACTATACTTATTAAAGCTTATTTGCATGTTATGATCTCAGACAAGCATACCTGATGGTCATTAAAGCATTGCTACTTGAAACACAGAGCAACAGGCACTTTGAGTAATAAGCATAAATCAACAGTACAAAAATATGACAGAAACCAGACCATTCTGCAAAATCAAGAACAGATGAAAAGCCACTGTAGTACTTGTGTTTACCTTGGATGGGGGGATACCCTGCACATTTACACTGCAAAACTGCTCCTTGTCTTGCTTGGACACATCCAGAGTCACTACATGGGGGAGTGGGGTGCAACAAGTAGGTCACAATTTGAAATGTCTCTGGCTGATTGTGATGGCCCTGACATATTTGTCATACCTCTCACCCTCAGAGCAAAGCCATACATAGAAGTGGGACAAAGGCCCAAAAATAAGGACAATTTTTAAATATTGCTCTTATAAACTTAGAAAGATAATAGAATAGTAGGTCTTGCATTAGTATGAATTTTCTGATGGGTATAACATCTGAAACTCAAATGTCTGTCATTATTTTCTAACTTCAGTCTTTAATGGTTTACCACTAATTTGCCAAAAAAAACAATTTTATGAAAAATGGACCAAAAATGTGATGCAAAAATATAAAATAGCCACACAATACAGCTGGGAACCTGTCAAAGAAGGGACACTTTTTTAATAATAGTACTGCTAACTTGAGCAGCTGACAAAATAAAAGAATATACATGCCTTTCTGAAATAAAAGTATCTATAACTCTGATTATTACAGTTATTTCTTAATTGTAAACCCTCCATGTTTTCTTCCAAAATTGCTATTTTGCGGAGGGATTATTAGGGGAAGAGCAATATTTTGAGCCAAATTCAGGGACAGTTGAGAGGTTTGGCTATACCTAATTCTATAAAGCAATTTGCATGTACCTCTCAACCTGTTAATGCAATAAATCTGGACAAGGCCAAATATATTGGGGGAACATATAAACAGTACTAAAAATTGCTCTTGTATAAACTGAGACAGTTGATAGAATAACAGGTCTTACTTTAGCATGCATTTTTCTGAAGGTTATGAAGTCTGAAACTCAGTGTGTCATTATTTAGTGACTTAATTCCTAAATGATTTTCCAGAAAACCACAAATATTATGAGGAACAAACCAAAAATAAGAGGCAAAAATCTATTCATTCTGTGAAAATCTGGACAGTTGAGAGGTATAGTTCAGCTGAGGCTGTCTGAGTTTGCCGCCCTTGCCCTCACAAAATCATGGTCGAATGGAGCCCTCCCCCCCTGCAGCCATTCCAATAATCCATTACTTGGCTATTTCACTCCATTTACCATAAACACTAATGTGCATACTGCTTTACTTCTTTGATGATTTGGATTTCATTTGAAAGTTTTATTTTGCATTTTACAGCACAAACACTAAGACATCTTCTAAACAAAGCAACGCAGTCTCACAATGAAAACAGGCTTAGCATTAAAAACTTCTCTGCCCTTGAAACTCACATTCAATGAAACAGCATTGAAACCCACATTCAAAGAAAATACATTTTGCCAGTGGCAGATAAAGATTAACTTTGGGCTGTTTTCAAATCATAGGTCCCTTGCACATGAAACATACATGTGCTCTTTGATACACCTTCATGATTCTACTAAATTATATTCCTTGTACAATACAGTACACTTGTTAGATGCCATTTTAAATTTATTGTTTTGAACATTTTTCCAGTAAACAATGAAACAAAATGCGTGCACCAATGAAAAAACTACCCAATTCAGAGCATTTCCATCATAAAAGTCTACTCAACCTTTTACAGTCCACCAGTATCAGTAAATATGCACAATCTCTGAAGTAGTAAAAGTCATCTAAATAATTCCACATTAAAGAAATCTGTAACAATGAAGAGGTTGCTGTTAGCAAACAACTTTATATGTCACTGTTTATTCATCTACAAATAAAGTGCCTGTTGCCCTTGAGGAATAACTTGCCTATGTTGCATGCATCAAAAAAAAATAAGCTAGTAATATCGCAATAGGGACTGTATGGCAACTGATAACAGGTTCAGGTTCATAGTTACTACTCTAGGTGTCTTTGCCAAAAAGGACTGCAGCATCCACCCACTTTACAACACAGTACAGTATCAGCAATGCATCTATCTACTGTGGGAGTAGAACCCACAGCCTTCTGCATCAAAAGCAAGTAAACTACCTGTTGTGCTATTAATGCAAGCAAACTCAGAATAAGCAGCACTAAAGTTTTGTTCCCCTGCAGCTCTCAGCTCCCTGTAAAATCTACTTGACAAGCAGTTGTATCTCTGAACTTTGCAGCACAAGAAATTTGGAAAAAGCTGAAATTTATTGGGGGGGGGGACAAAAGCCCAAAAACCAGGGACACATTTTAAACATTGCTTGTATAATGTTGGAAAGTTGCTAGAATAAAATGCTGTGTTACCACCATACATTTCACTGCCATGTCTTTAACCCAGGGGACCCTGTGCAAAACAGTCAGAGAAACATACTATTATGCCAAATCAGCTGTTTTGTAAAAGAGAGGAAGACAAATATAAATGGCTACCATTTAGTGAACTCAGTTCTCAGCATAGCTGTCAACCTCTTGGCACAAAACACCTGAACAAAGCCAGTAATGGGGGAATACAGCCCCCAAACATATTCAGTGAATTTAGTTCTCACTGTAGCTCTCAACCTCTTAGCAAAAAACATGTGGACAAAGCCAGTAATGGGGGGAATACAGCCCCCAAACATTCAATGAATACAGTTCTCACCATAGATAACTCTCAACCTTAGCACAAAATACCTGGACAAAGCCAATAATGGGGGGAATACAGCCCCCAAACATATTCAGTGAATTCAGTTCCTCACTATAGCTCTCAACCTCTTAGCAAAAAACATGTGGACAAAGCCAGTAATGGGGGGGGGGATACAGCCCCCAAACATTCAATGAATACTGTTCTCACCATAGATAACATAACTCTCAACCATAGCACAAAATACCTGGACAAAGCCAATAATGGGGGAATACAGTCCCAAAAATATGGACAAATTTCAAATATCCATGTTATAAACTTAGACAACTGCTAGAACAATTTTGTGTTACCATGTACTTTCTGAAGAATATGAAGTCTGACATTCAAATGCCTGTTATTTTTTAAACATTTAACCAGGAAACTAGTCTGACTTGGAACTAAACATTTAACCAGGAAACTAGTCTGACTTGGAACTAAACATTTAACCAGGAAACTAGTCTGACTTGGAACTAAACATTTAACCAGGAAAGTAGTCAGACTTGGAACAAAAGACAATTTTCAGCAGAGCAGAGGGAAATGCCAATCACATCTTTGCAAGATGGGAGAACATGCAGACACTACACAGAAGGCAACCCAGCCAAGAATCAAACCAGAGAACCTGTAGCTGTTAGGCAGTAATGCTACCAGTGCACCACTACAGTACAGACTTTGCAAGGAAAAATGTAGATACAGAAACCACAGATTTTATGAGGAACAGAACAAATATGAGGCAAAAATCTGCAAATTTTTTTTAGAAATGGTGGTGGATAGGGAATGCAGGTCCTTGCCACGTGCATCCAAGGTACACGGTTCAAGCCTGAGTATCTCTATCCACCACCAGTATATAGTAACTGCATCAGCGATAATGCTACCCGATTGTTTAACAACTTTCTCATTAATGAGGCATTTGGCATTAAAGCTGTCTCACTTCACTCAGCAGCAATCTCGCTTTTTGAAGGGTCACCCAAGGCCCAGTTCTTTCAACTCTGTTTTTCTCCCTGTGCATGTCAAACCATCCTCAGACAACCCACAACTCCCATCTTACTGTATTCAGACAACATGGCCATCTATTGATTTAACTCTTCCTGGAACAACATTAAAACTCAGCTCCAGTATGATCTACTATCTCTTACTAGGTGGCTAAATAAAAAAAAAAAAAAAAATCCGCATTAGCTCAAATGAAACCAAAGTTATGCATTTCAGGCCCAAGAAAAATAGCAATTCTTAACCATAAACAACAAAAGAAAAAGTGCCACCTTATTCAAATCCATGGGGCCTCTGTCTAGATCAAAATCTTAACTTCTAACTGCACATCAACAAACAAAAGCAAAACATAAAATCAAACGTCTTCTGGTTGTACAAGATATCCCACTTTTTGCCTCTTGGATGTTGAAAATTCATAGTAAAAGGCATGCTTCTTGCTCCAACTGAACATGCTGTTTAAGTAATTGCCTCTATTTTCTCTGCCTAAATAGGTAGAAAAGAAAGGGATATGCCCACTAAGCATAACTGTAATTGAGGCTTACAAATGATACATGGGTAAATAAAGTAAAAGCCAAAGACTATCATATAAGTTCTTTTCCTGACCCCTTGGCTTGCTGCTACACCTGTCAGATCCTTCCACACAACAAAAAACTTCAGAAAGGAAAGTGTGCAAGAAAAGAGGAATTCATGAATTTCTGCCACTCTGACAGGGACTTAGATTCCATTCAACATTCATTTTAGCTCAAAAAACAAATGTAGGACTCAACAACTTTTTCCCCAAAAAGCCCTTTTGCATGGTCTTCCTTCAGTGTTACTCTCTGCTGTCCACTATCCAAGACAATTCTTCTGCTTTCAAATAGGAACCAGTCATTACTAGTTTAAAAACCTGTCCTTTGGCATTATGTCCACCCCAGTGACCACAGAATCACATTGATCTCTATGAACAGTCCTAATTACTGCGCTGATTTGTTTTATCAGGCTTATGACTTTTGGGTTTTATTGACCTTCTGCAGTCTCTTTCTCTCATTGATCTTAATATATTTATCCATGTCCATTAAATCAAGCAACTCTTCTCTTTTCTCATTTTCCTTTAAACTTTTTTGTTCTCCATTTCCTGCAGGCATTCTATAGAGTGTTCTATAGCATCTTCCTGTGGCACATTCTCTTCAATTTCATCCTGTGTCATCTGTTGCTCTTTTGTATGGGAACTCACTGGCCTAACACTCCTCAACATTGACTGCATCAGTGTTTCCACAGTTTCCTGTTCCTTTCCTTGTTGTGTAGCTTCAAGTGAACATTTATACTGGTTTCCTGTGGAAGGCACCTGACCAACTGCTTCCTGTTCCACTGGTTTCCCCTTAATTTGGATATCCATTGCTCTTTCCTGTTGTGATGCTTTCAGCATTCAATTTTCTATACTGAATCCTTCTCTTTGCAGCTGCTCCATAACCTCAAGTTCTATTTCTTTGATGTCTCCATTACTAATCTCTTTCCCACTTTTCCTCTTAGTCTTCTTATTTTTCGTATTGTAAAGTTTTCCATGTCCGGATTCCTTTGCCTGTATTTCTCTTCAAATTTCTTTGGTGCTGCTCTTTTTGTATTGGTTAGTTTTGCTTTTTCCTTTGCATAAATATTACACCATATTAATTATTTTTTCCTTTCCTATCTCCATATTTCTTCACTTCTCCTGATCTTCTTGCTTTTCCTTATTTTGGGGACTCATTCCATCATGCTGTGATGTAATCTGTGTTAGACCTTCTACATTATATTCACTTTGCATGCACTCCATAAGGTCAACATCTATTTCTTTAACTTCTGCTTTACTAATCTTCTTTTTCACATAACACGTTTTTATTAATTTTTTATTGTGAAAGTTTCCATATCTGGATGCCTTTGCCTGTATTTCTCTTTGAATATCTTTGAGATTGCTTTCTCTATGTTAGTTAACTTGGCTTTCTCATTTGCATAAATATTGCACCATATCAAATCTCTCTTTCTTTTCCATGTCCATATTTCTTTCTTTATATTTTTCAAAAATCTCAAAGTTTTGTTGTTTATATTTTCACACTTCTTGAGACGCTTCTTTTTCCGAACAGATCAAAGTTTCTTGATCTAGATACTGTTTTTAAAAATCTGTTGTATTAATGAATGCAGTTTTTTATTTGAAGCTTCTGACAGTTTTTCCTTTGGAAGTATTTTTCTTTCCTCTAATTTCTCTCTTAATCATTTTGTATATCTTGTGTCTGGAAAGTCTGGGCTTGTTACATAACAGTAACAATACATAATTTCTTTCTTATCCTCAATAGTCCACTCTATCGTCTTTATTGCTCTTCTTTGACCAATCAATTTTTGTGATTTTTGTGGACTGTTACTTCCTTCTACAACAGGGGGCCATCCTCCCCCTGGGCCTGGCCTGGCCCCATTGTAGGAATGTTTCCATATTTTGAGGATTCTACACTGTCCTTTTTTTCCAGTCCTGGCACCAGTGCACCTACCAGGATTGGGCACTTTTTTATCCTGGGTCTTTTGCGCCCAGCTATCTTTTTTTGTTTTTGATTTAGTTCTGTCCATGATATATGCTATATAAATACAGTCTATATAACAGTATCACCTTAGTGAGATTTTGTGCAAAACAGGGTCCACCTCTCGAAGGTACTCACCATGACTTGAGGATGAAGTCAATTTCAGCACTACTACTCTCCTTTGCTTGCTGACGTTTCATCTCTCCATTAGGACCCCTCTGCTGATATCGATACATCGATGGCTAGTATGGTTCAGAGGCTGAAAGTAGTGGAAACTCAAATGAAGGTGCTGGAGTCATGACAGTTAGATCAAGAACATCAGGCACATCGTAAACTTCAGTGGGATTCCATGAATGTGGAGACTGTGTGAAACTTGTGGCAAGCAAAATTGCTGTATCGACTGGGCTCACAAAGGTCTCACTGATAACTGAAATACCCAAAAGAGTATTTTTGCTCCAGACACTATGATCTGACTTTTCCCATCCTATTTTGATCAGGCTTGACACTTATATTCTGAAGGAAAAGGTCCTAAGGGCATTATGGTTACTGGGGAGGAAGACAATGCTGAGTAGTCAAATAATATACTGGGATCAGGATTACGCAACAGAAACCAAAAACCTTTCTACCCTGTGATGATGGCTAGCAAAGAGAAAGGATGCAAATACCATCTCCTTTTATCCAGCACAACTGAAGGTATACTGCGTAGGAGGGACTACATCTATCGGTTTTAAGCTTGCTATAAGCAGAAGCCAAGTTAGCTGACAGAGAATTCGGCCTCCCATCCACATCCTCTGGAAGGCAGGCAAAGGGGATTAACACTATTCTGGGCACCTCTAGTTCACAGTCTGTACCATCTCTGCCTTTTCAAAAAAAGAATGTTGGACAGAAAAAAGGTAACTGTTGAGGCATGCAGTTCTACTATGTACAGATATCCTCCAGTGATATTTAAGTTACATAATCTCAGTTATAATTTATTGGGGTGACTATGAGGCTACTGAAAAGTTTTCTTTCCCTGAAGAAATCTTTTGACTCAGTTAGGGTGTCTGCTTTGTTGTGGGCATGATGTAATTTGATTCTGAGAGGGATGGCCAAGTGGTTAAGTAAGATGAAAAACAGGTAACCCCACAGCATAAGAAACTCACTTTATAAAATAAGAAAAACACTGTACCAGAAGTCACAAAGAAACTTTTAATCCACAGTTAAAGTGCTTTCATTCTAATATAATAGGAACTTCATCAGAAGCAAAGTATCAGTTTTACTTCCTGGTTTACAATAACTAAAAGGTACCAGAAGTGTAACAAAACTTACAAAAAAATTAAAGGAACAGTCACCATAATATATAGCTATATATATCTATATCTGTATCTATATATCTATATCTATATATCTATATATATATATATATATATATATATATATATATATATATATATATATATATCCCTATATATATATATACATATATATATATATATATATATATATACATATATAAAATATATGTTAGAAATCCAACTGCAGAGTGCAGATTTTTGAAAATGCAGTCAGAAATAGGACAACAAAACATCATTAAAATCATTAAAAATTTACTTAGTTGAATTAGATTACATTTTAGCTGCCTTGAACTTAAGAATAGGTTTGGTGGAGATAATATCATTGATGCCCAGGGGTAAATGAATTGAGCAGTAGTTGACAATATAGTTCTCACTGCTCAAGGATAAGCTCCAAATGACCTCCCCTGACAGACTTTGTAACTCTCTCTCCTACACAGAACAGGACATTTTTTTTTTAAATCATTGCATACTGTTGAATGTCTGTATGATGTGTTAGTAGTATGTGCTTTGGAAATCACATACAGCTGTTGGTAAATCCTGTTTTGAAGCATTCCCTCAGTTTTACCAAAATAAAATCCAGGGCAGAAAAAACAAAGAGCAATGTAAACTACCCCAGTAATATTACAATTATAACTCCCAGTAAGACAAATAAGTTTAGAAAAGCCTGGGATAAGTAAATAGGTGTACTGCAGGATGTATAGATGCTGCTTGTAGAGTCTACATTGTCTCATTCCTGCATTGGTATGGGTAGTATCGAGTGTGTCAATATTTTTCTCCAGTATAGTTTTTAAGTGTTTACTGTTCTTGTAAAGAAATCTGTGAATTCCTCCCAAAAGCTCAAGTATTCCAAATGTTCCACAAACTGTTCACCAATGTGTACTAATAACATTTCTGAGTGAAAAACTACTGCTGTTGTATTCAATGACAAAAACATTTGAAGCGTCTTTTGATTTTTATCCTTTGCAAGTGTACTGTTGGATGAATACACTATAGGACTGTAGATGGAATGCCAGGTCCCTGTAATCCATTCAGTCATGCTATTCAACAACACGGAAGAGTATTCTCATTCAGTAAAATAATTGTAAAGTTTGCTAACTTCCCCATGAAAACCATAATCTTCAGACATCATCCAAGTCTGATAAGTTGTTCCCTTACCAGATTCTTTTTTGTCAGTAAGGGTTTTGCCTACTAAAATGTAAGTAAGAAATGGAGGAAATGTCCTTTCTATAAATGGCAGACTAGAAGCTTTCCTCCACTGAGTTTTTGAACACAGTGATGTCCAAATACTTGATGGAACAGTGACATCAAATATGAACTTAACACAACTGGTGGAGTGATTAAGAAAATCTACAAATTCAGACAGGTCCTCAACAGTACCCTTCCTAATGATGAATATGTCATACATGTACCTTAAGTACTTCTCCACCTTTGAAAATTGAGGAATGTTAAAAATGTGTGTGTTTTCCCAGTACCAAAGGAGCATAATAGCAAAAATGGGGGCTGAAGTTACCCACATTGCCATATATCTGAGTTGTTTATAAAATTCCCCTTTGAAATAAACCATACATTGGTGTACTAAACAAATCTCAGAATGGTCGACTTGGGTGCCTATTACCATGGCCTCAAGAAAACAGTCTAGGCCCTTGTCATGTGGGATGACTGAAAATAAATGTTTGATGATGATGGCAAACAACAAAGAATCTGACAAAAAATGGTTTTAGTTAAAGAATGTAGAAAGTGCCACACGTCTTTCAATAGGTGTTTTTCCCCTGTGTGAAGGATTTAAGTTTCAAGTCAACAAATTTAAGATAAAGGCAGCTAAAATTTAATCTGATTCAATTAAGTAACTTTTTAATGATTTTTAATGATGTTTTGTTGCCACTAATTCTGATTGCATTATATATATATATATATATATATATATATATATATATATATATATATATATATATAAAATTTATTTATTTATTTATTTTTATGGGGACTGTTCCTTTAATTTTTTGTAACTTGTTGCACTTTTGGCATCTTTTAGTGTTTTCAAACCAGGAAGTAAAACTGATACTTTGTTTCTGATGAAGTTTCTGTTATATTGAAATTAAAGTGCTTAAATTGTGGTTTAAAAGTTTGTATGCAACTTCTACTATGGAATTTTTCTTATTTTATATGGTTAGGAAAGATCACACAACATTATTGTATGGATTAAGACAATCTACAGTCATCAGGATGAATATATCAGAGCACTAAATGCAGGGAAAATTGGATGTCCAAAGCATTGATTACCTACATTTTATTATCCACAGATCAACAGCAGATGACTGCATTAATTACACACTATGTCTAATATGTTATGTCCCACTTTGTTAACTTACCAAGGTACTTATTGTTTTTTCTTTTCTTTTTTTAAATATACTATTTATTAATTACTACACAAGGCTGCATACCTTTCTTGGTCATGATGGTACATTTTGCTATCTCAGAAGTTCTAAGATATCCTGTTGGGAGGTATGCTAGATTTGCATGCAAGGTAATATTTGTGTTTATTTTGACTGGATCAGACTTTGGTTGTTGTTTATGTTTTAAGTTATTTCCTTTTCTGTGGAACCTGCATAGTTTTGTAAGATGCTGGGTTTTAACATTCTCACTAATGAAGACTGATGTCATTAATATTCTATGAGTTTAACACATAAGTGGCTACAATGATTTGAAGCTAGTATCTTGCCATATGGCTAGTTATGGTAAGCAGTTGGTGATGTAGGTTGTAAGCCATTGCTAACTGCAATGCCCACTTATTTTTCTGTTAGATAACTACTCCCACTGGTTGTGCAATTTTGCTTGGCTGGTTGGTTTTGCATCTGTATAGAGTCTTTCAACCTCTACTATGGGAGAAACTGGAACACTTTATTGGTTATACTGGTAATGTCTGATTTTTTGTTGCTATTCACTTTATTATAATTGGATCATTGTTTCATGTTGCTAATTGGTTAAGAGTTTTGGAAGAAGCTTTATAACTACTAGTATTGGTTGTAGGGATTTGTTTAAGGGCTTTGGAAGGAGCTTTATAACTACTAGGGGTAGTTGTAGGGATTTGCTTTACCATCTAAGCTGGTTTGCTGCAATTATTCTGTAAGGGATTTTATGAATGTTTTTGATATCCTTAAGTTTTATACTTAACTTTTGGTGGCCTAACTGGGACTGATATATCTGGTCAATTTAGTATGGGTAGAAGACAGTTTCATTAATATACTGTACAGGTGGTCAGGATACTCTCGTGGAATATTAACAGGGTTACATACCCTATAAAGAGGCTAAAATAGTTTGGTGTATAAAGCAGTTGAAGACAGACATTTTGCTATAACAGGAATTGAATGTAAATGAAAAGGAACATCTGAAAAGGTATGGCTATAAGTTTGGTGGGTTTGCCTGCTACCCAGAGAGTAGAAAGAGGGAGTAGTTATACGCAAACATTCACTGGCTGTTCAAATAGTTAAAAAGGAAGATAAATGGGGAAGATGGATTCTGATTAAAGGATGGCTAGAGGGTACTAGGGTACCTATAAAAATAATTTTATTCCATCTTGGACACTAAAACATGAATTTGTAGATATCATGGATGAGCTTGTTCACTGATGGCTTGTTAACATGTGCCAAGGACTGTAATATATTTCTTGTTGCGAATGATGTGTATTTTGGAGTGATACTACGGTACATTCCTGCAATGGATAAATTCTTAAAAAAGTGTTTTTTCTATTGCAGAAATGGTAGAGCTGCTCCTGTGGTTAAAACATGCAGATCCTGCTTATATTTGCTTTTCATCCACATATGGAAAATTATCTAGGAATGACAACATGTTTATTTCTTTGGAACATGCCTATAGCTTTACATAGATAATTTTTTGAAATATCTGGACCCACTTTATGGGCCTTGGTCAAAAAACTGGAATTACAGAGATGAACATTTATCAGAATATGTCATATGATGCTATATGAGGAAGCTAATAAAATATAGGTAATGATGGAACAACAAAACAATTTACATGATAAAAAATTATAGGTAATGAAAAAGTTTCTTATGTTATTCATGTTTCTCTTGTTTTTATAAGTTAGAATTGTTTTAACATTTTTTTGAATGTATCTTTTTTTATGATATGTATAACATACGCAGACTTTTTAATAGTCATTGATGCAAATAAGAATTTTTTAAGTAGTATTTTTATATACTTGGTAATGTTTGTGAAACACAATTCTGTTTAGCTGAAATGTAGTTGGAGTATTCACTGGTATTATTCATTTATTGATTACATCCATTCATTTTTTTACTTCATCATTAGGCAGGACAGTGATTGGTTATTTATTCTCCTATCTGAGGGAAAGGAGGGGTATTTAAATAGTGCTGTTGTATTGTGTATTTCTATTCTGATGAAGTCCCCGGTTGGCGGGACGAATGCGCTTATTACTCAATATTTTTAATAAATGCAGGTTTCTCAATAGCCCCTGAATCATGCATATTATTTTTGTATTAGTTTGGCCTGCACATTACCATTTTATTGGTTGGTTGTGTATTATTTTGGTGTCTGAGGACTTTATGGATAACCTTGACCAGTTTGGTCTGTTCGCCGAGGAGGGGGCTAGTTCAGAACTATCCCTACTAAAGGAAGAGGTATTCGTTTTGAAAGGGGAGCTTACCAAATTTATTGAGTTGCTCTCCCAAAATGGGAATGGAGCTTGTGGTGATTTAAGAGCTCCTTTTGGTACATTTTCTTCATCATTGAACTAGGGAGGAGCTCCATTGGTTGCCATGGTGATCCAGAGCCTATTGGGTCTCTCATTCAGCTGACTGGTGATTTGAGGTTGCAGCAAGGAGGAAACATAAGTATGTGAGACAAACACTTTAATGGAGTTTTTCCATCAACAAGTCATGGTGAGGACTGTATTTCCGGTCAGTCGAACATCAAACAGACCAGAAAGAGGAATTATAATAATGGAAAACAAAGGTATTGTGTGAGCTAATTCTCTGGTTGATAAATTAAATGCAAGACAGCCATGTGAAAGTACGCCAGCATTTAATAACAAAACGAATAGCATTCCTGATAAGGACTGCTCAAATTCCAGGTTACTAGGCCTGTTAATTAAGGATGTTTGCTTTTCTGGGTCTCATGAACATGAAATTTATAGACAGAATGAAGTGCCAGCTGGGATGGATAGTGGGACATTTGATTCACTGAAAAACATGATTTATTATTTTGAAAAAAGTTTAAGTTTAAAACCTTGCAGATTGACATTGCATACTTGAATTAATGCATTTCACTGAAGGTTGTGCAGCAAGGCCTATGTATCTATACGTTTCCATTTGGATTTTTTTATTGTGATGAAGTTGTACAAGGTTTTGTGAATTTTTTTGATGTTGTGGGATTGGGGCTTATTAAAAAACTGTATATTATTATGAGAAAGCGAGATATTCCATTATAAAGGAGATAAGCAGACTGGATTTGAGAATTAGACAGGATCTGCCTTTTACTGAATATCAAGATATTGGATAAAGTGTAAAAAAGGTGTAAATCTTTGTTCCATAAAAAAAAAAAAAAGCAAACTAGAGAGGGATTTAAAACAGTATAAAAATGGCCAAGTCTATCTAGTGGGACGTGTAGTGGAAATGATCCATCAGGATATAAATTTTCATGGGACATCGAGTTACAGTGAGGTAGTGAGAGATGGACCTACAGGTGGGGGTTATGAACATAAGGTCACTCAAAATATGAAAGAAGAACTGGATTTTCAGCAAGTGAAATGCTTGGAGTGACTAGACCACAGGTATACAGAGAATGGGGAATATCATACGAAATACTTCTCACAGTCATGCAACGAAAATCCTCACAGGGGGATGGGGAATTACAGGGATTAATTATACATAGTAATAATATAGTATGTACATTTAATGGTTCTCCATTTATAATTACATGGACAGGGTTATTTCTCCTGAGTATTTCTGTTTGTTATCTAAAGGTGTAAAATTTATTCCAGAAAGAAAGGGAAATGTTGCAGATAGTATAATGGAACTAAAATTGTATATGAGGAAGCAGAATTCTGATATCATATTTTCTGGACAAGAAGAACATCCAACAGAGGGGCTTAGGGAAGGGAATCTTATACCCAAAACGAAAAGTACATTTAATCCACCTCTGCATCCATGCTTAAATGTGTTTGAAATGGTGGTGATGGAAGATATCTACAAGATTTATCAAAAGGAGACTAGGATACATTGGAATCTTACTAAGGAAGAATATAGATTACTTCATGAGTTAAGAAGTGATACATCTATATGTATTATGACCCCTAATAAGGGAGGAGTGATAGTGATATTTAAGGCAATTGATTATTCCAATGCAATGCAGAGTTTATTGTTTGATGATACAACATATTTGGTGGTCTCGAGAAATCAGATTAATATTGCCTACTCCCATATTGATTCCTATTTGGAAGATTATGTGGTTAAGCAGAGAATTAGTGGAAAGCTGTATGAATTTTTGTACAAGAAGGAATTCACCATTCCTTTATTTTTTGGTATTCCAAAAATCCACAAAAATATTGAACAGCCTACTTTTAGACCTATAGTGGCAGCCATTGAGTCTAGGACACATCCACTGGCAGTTTTTGTAGATTCATGGGTTCAAACCCTGGTAGACAATACACACCATCTGGTTAAAGACTCTTGGGAGTTTTTGGGACAACTGAAGCAGGATATTTGGGATGCAGATCTTATACTCCTTACTATAGACACCAAGGATTTATTTTTCTGTAATTCCAAGGGAAGAGGGGCTGGAATTGTTTGAAGAGACTTTATTTTTATGTTCTGACCTATCTTATAATTAAATTACCCTCTTGTGCAAATTTATGACTATAATTTTGGAAAATAATTTTGTATTGTTCTAGGGATAATTCTGACAGCAAGTAAAAGGTGTGGTAATGGGGACGACATGCGCCCCTGTATATGCCAATACAGTACTGCTTGGGTGGGAGAATAGTTATCTCTTTCACTTCCCCTACTGGAATAAGGTGAAAATTTGACTAGATTTTTGGATGATAACTTTATTTTGTGGAAAGCTAGAATAGAGGACATCCATGAATTTGTAGATTATTTGGGGAATTCTACCCAGTTTTTGGAATTTACTTGGGATTAATTATTTGGATACCTACATTTCACATTATAATGGAGGAATTAAATATAGGATTTCCTGCAAGGATACCGTCTGTAACTCATACTAACAATTTAATAGTAGTCATCCAAAAGCACAAAAATGAGTATTGTTAAAGGGCAAGCCATACGGACTGCTCATATGACATCACATCAGGAGGACATAAAGGTGGAATTAGAGAAAAATGGTATGATGTTTTATGAGAGGGGGTATCCTAAGAAGTGGGTGGACCAAATACTGTATGATGTTTATAAAAAATGGGGAACACAGTATAAGCCCTTACTAGGTATAGTGTTAGGTAAGGATCACAAAATGGAGTTACAGACTAAAACCGTGTTTGAAAGAGCATCTGGCAGGAGAAATAAAAAAGGTGTTCAGAGAGAATTGGAATATATATTATCAAAAACTGGGTGTAGGGCCACTGTTTATTAATAAAATAGGTGCTAATTTTAAAAAAATTATTGGAGACTTAGATTGACCCAATGGAAGATTTTGTTTGTGGTACCAAACCCTGTGGAACCTATAGTCAGTGAGGGTACATAAATAAACAATATTATTTTGGGGAAGAGATTAGGGAACAAGGTGAGATTTAAAAGGGGTAATTGTGCAACTAGTAAGGTGGTTTATTTGGACCTACGTGTGACATGTGGAAGTTTTTATGTAGGAAAAAACTAAAGTGCCCTTAGAAATAGGATCTATGAACACCTAAATGACATTAAAAATAAAAAAACGGAATTGTGCTTTATATAAGCACTCTCAGTTGTGTAGAGGTTTCATTAAATTCACATTTGGTATACTGGAGGGCATTAAGTTTGAAACCGGGGGGGGGGGGTGATTGGAATATGCTTAAAAAGAAGGAGACAGAGTGGTAGTTTAGGTTAGCTGCTATGTTCCCCCAGGATTAAATGATGGAATCTCCATTTCCCTGATGCTGTGCAAGCAAGCTAATAAAATATACATAAAGTTGGAAAAACCAAACACAGTTTATATGATAAAAATTTTTTTTATAGGTAATGAAAACGTTTATGTTATTCATGTTTCTCATGTTTTATAAGTTAAAATTGTTTTAACATTTTTTGAATGAGTGTTTTTTATAATATTTATAACATACACAGACTTTTTAATAGTCATTGGTGCAAATAAGGATTTTTTAAGTAGTATTTTTATATACTTCCATATCATACCACTACACAAAGGAGGTAACTCCTTTGAACTCAACAATTATCATTTTATCAGATTATCACAAACTGCCTGACATTTTTTTTTATTTTGCACATGGAAGGTGCCCTAAAGCTGTGGAAGCTGGCTGGCTGTTATATTGTTTGAAGGAAATATCTATTTTTATGATTCATTTTATCTTCATAACTGTACTTTCTCTTTCATTTGTCAGACTATTAAATAACTACTTTAGATCTCTGACCAAGATTTTCCCCAAATTAACCACTGATGTTTGCTAAGATTGTATCAAGTAGAATGCCTATCTATTTGAAAAATTAAACTGCCAATTTTATTATTAGTAGAAGCTGTAAAGACGTCAATACTGTTGTTAGAGTAGGGTGGAAAAAAATGCTTCTCCCAGAAAATCATATTTTGTGAAACAATAAATATGGATTATCAATAAAACTTTCATTTTAATGAGAATAAAAAGAATTCAAAGAATCAGAGCCAGAATAATCAGCTAAGAATCAACATTACCCTTTGAGCTTGGATTATACAAGAAATAATAAACAAAACACAGTTTTCTACATAATTTAAAACAATTGATGCAACACCTATGTATTTCAGGAATAACAGTCGGCATAAATGTTATCCCCAAATTTACAACTGTCAATTTGTCTGAAGAAAGAGGCAAACTTGAAATATTCACATTATGATTATCATTATTAAAACAGTTTTAGGAAAATCAGAGTGAGTCACTTAAGGTACACCAGGTAGTTGTACTTTGTAACTTAGTTAATAAAGAAACCTTTTAACCTACTGTTCTTTTTCATTTTAGGGAAAATAGCTTTTATGGTGCATGGGTCTATATTATATGGATGAAAGTTCATATAAGCAAACTCTCATTGAGTGAAAATCCTTGATATTGAAAACAATATTGTGGGGAGCTGTTGTCATGTGCATATGATTAATCAGAGGGTTGTAAATGGTTGTCATGGATTAAAAACTTTCTAGTAGACCAAGAGATCACTGCCAGGTACCTCTATGAACTTCCTCTAGGACCAGATTGACTGTAATAGATTAGTGGTATTTAAAATCCAAGTAGTTGAAAACTCCATCCTCTCTTGAAGTATTTCATTTAAATGCAGGATAATTTCATGTTTACTGTTAGTGAATGTGTATAATATTAGAAGCAAGCCACATGCTACCACATATATATTTAATGTAGTTCAATGGAAAATTAATTCTTGTATGTTTTTTTTTCACTTGCTGTAAATTTTACACACACACACACACACACACATATATATATATATATATATATATATATATATATATATATATATATACTTATCAGCATTATGAATCGCTGGAATTTGTATTTGGCTGCAAATAAAGTTGGTTTAAAAAAAGTTAAATTCACTTTCAGCTGTAACTTTTGAGACACTTCAGTAACAGCCAGCCCTGCCACCATACTATCTTTGCTTTGTCTTTCACTTAGTTAAACCAACAATGACCTGACAGCTTACTTGTGCACATGACAAATGTTTCCACTGATTCTTCCTTAGCTTAAACATATGCATATGCCCTCTCTTAGCATCATTTCAGTTGTTGTTGTTGTCTTTCGGCTTTTCCCAGTTAGGGGTCGCCACAGCAGAACTCCGGTCCGCTAATGATTGGCAGTAGATTTTCCCGAAAGCTGAGGTGCCAGCTCAACGTTCAACCTTCAATGAAGGCACACCCATTTACGCATGTCTTTCGAATGCCCACCCAACCGCATCATTTCAGTATGCCTACTTATTACTGACCCTTCATGCTATACACTGGTCCTTAGAAAATGATGATGAACTATAAATGCCTTATCTGTATTTCTTCATGTCCCTTGTCAGTCTTTAATGTCATATGAAAACTGTGAAACTTTTCATCAGTGATGGCGAGGCAAATGTCTTTGTGAAGTTAACTAGTCTGGGAGGGTTAAATTTTGCCATTTTGATAAATGTGCATTTATTTTGGTGTGAATAGCTGAAAAACAGTAAAACAAGTTTATTTTGAAGAACAACAGGAACTTTGCTGTAAAAATGGCTTAATCTGATCTTTGTAGTACCTCCCCAGCTAACTGGCACACTTTCTGGCTCTGAAGGCATTTTTCCATAGGATTTGATCATTTCAATTAAGATATATACCACTGGAATGACACATCATGTGCTGTTAAATAAAGGCATAAGACTTGTGATTTCAAGGTTATGTTGCAGCTTTAATGCCACTAAAACTGACAGCATTCTGACAACACAGTTGCCATCTCAGCTTCTTCTTCAAGAGTGACCTGAGAGCTATATGCATTATAGGTACTAAATATTCTTAAAGGCACAAGCACATTTACATATATAATATAGACAGGAAAGCTGTAAAAGGACAAACTACCATTATACACACATAATCACACAAGTGCAAAAAGACACTCGTGAAATTATTTCCAGTGTTTTGGATAATTATACATTTTCTGATAATTTCTTCATTAGAGCTAGCTTTGTTTCAAATTTTCCCCTGCTATTGCCCTCTGGTGAACAACCTGACATATTAAGACCTTACCACCATTACTGTTTAAATGTGAGTGTTGAGGCTAGCATGGACACGTTGTCACACAGTACATTTTTTTTAATTCTACCATTTATATCTTCACCAATTGCAGATGCTGTAAACCTTTATTTTTCCAGAAGTATACACTTGCATATTCTAGGCTGTAAGATGCCAGGTCTATCCTGTGAAAATATCATCAAGTAGCTTCCTAGAGCCATTACTTATGAGTCACTACAGTGACAATAACATCCACCCCCTTCTTTTTTAGAAACTTTGTAGAAAAACCATTTTTAAACTACTACCACTGACTTCCAATACGTTTGCCATTAAATGAACACAAGATATGAGTGAAGTCTTAGTTGTTTTGCTCAGTTTAAGCAGAGTAAACGTATTATTCCATTTTATTAGTAAAAAAACATTCATATTGGGAAGTGAGTGATATTTTTCTTTTTTGATATGATTATAACTGATTTTCAGTTCAGTTTTGTCTACACATACTTAAATCTGTTGCCACTCACTCTTGTAAACCAGCATCAAGAAACATTTATACATTGTTTTTGTTGTTGCTCATAGCATGTGCTAATTTCTCTGCAAATGTATTATTATTGGCTAGATGTGTCTTTGAATTTCATTTTATTACTCCAGCAAAGCATTGCTGTATTTTTTAATAAAGGAATGATGCTGCTGATTATGTCTTAAATGTTCACAGTTAATCTACCTTGACATAAACTACTACTTGTGCAGTGTTTTTTTTTTTAATTGAACTCTGAAATGAGAATTGGACATTTTTACAATTCAGAGTATCTACATCTAGAACATCAGTTAAAATTGTGTATGCATGAGGCCTTTTTGTTATAGCCTATTAGAAAATGAAGCGTAATGCTTATTTATATATGTAAATATTTATGGTAGTGCTGTAATGGGGTTCAATGAAGCATTAATGTTCATGCTGTTAGATAAACACGTTTTGGAATGGAACATGTTTGTTTACTAACAGCCTCATTAACTGAAAAGAAGCATTGTTATAAGTAGTACGAATACAAGCAGAGGTGACCATAGTGAGACATATTTGTGTCTGACAGCAAACTGTCCAATTACATAAGGATTAATGCAATATTGTCAATTAATGTGAAGTATGAGATACACGCATTAATGATGTAAAACTGTTAAGGACAACATATGACTGAAAGGAAATAATGACATAGCTATCTCAGCAGACTAACACAATACTGATGTGGATTTGTAATGAACAAGTAGATAAAATATTAACAGAAATATTATTAAGGAAATCTAAAGCAATTGACTGTGAACACTGTATATGGAACACTAAAACAAACAGTAGATATAGGTAGGATCTTTGAAACATTAGTGTGAAAAATCAGGAGGAGGATGGTAGAGAAGGATGTACATAGTGATAGAAGCAATCAAAAGTAAATAAATGTTGCATACACCTTTTAAATCATCTCATAGATGACCATGTGGATTATAGTATATATGAGATTAGCATCACTATAAACTTAAACATGTTGAAACATCAGCAACTTAAATCATTATTCTAATGAAGAGAAAAGTTGCAAAGCATGAAGGCAGAGAATGCAGTGGATATAACATAATAACCCCTGGATATATAATCTGCTGCCGCATCATCAGCGGTTCTTATAGCTCCTTTGACTTACTGTTTGTGGTACTGTGAAAAAGGGACCATCATTTAAAAGTGAAAGGTTTGCAAGCAGGCAGGCAGGACACCATAGTCATCATTCCATGTGTATTGTGGACTTGTATGTACTTCTAGACTGCTGGCACATCCTAAAACCTATCCCCCCCAGAATGCCCCAAACGTGGAAGCAGAACATTGGGGCAAACTGCCTGTGAATCGAATAGCTACACAACATAAACAGAAATATGACCAAATATGTTGGACTCTTTATGTCCGAGTGCAAGTGTCCCTGCTACACACCTCAACCCTCCTTTATCACTCCACTCACCTTACATATCCTATTAAAACGTATAACATTACCTCACCTATAGCATCCTCTCTCTGAATTCTGTAGAAGCTGATGCAAATAGGAAAAAAATATCACATCTCACCTCCAAATTTAAATACACTCTTACTCAGTCATCCAAAATCCCAAATCCCTTCCTGCAATTAAATAGCAAACAATCCAGAAATACCATAGACTCATCATCATGGTAAGCACCTAAATCTAAACTCTGCTGCACAGTAATTTGTCGTGAATCAAACCTTAGACCACAATGCACCTAATTTAAGAATCGCAACATTGACATAATTAATACTTGTAGCATGCTGGATAAGACAGAACAAGTAACAATCATTCACAGACATCCATAAATTTAACCTTCTTTCAATCACAGAATCATATATAAAATAGGACACACCCAGTCTTTTTAAGTTACACAAGCCTTCATAATGCCAGACCAAATAAAAGGGGCGGGGGGCAAATACTCTCCGTTTCAGAAAATACAAGCTGAAAATTAGCTTGCAGAAGCAAAGCCCCACAACTAATAATAACGGCCATAACTAGATAGCCATCTCTCTCACACTCAGCAACTACAGTAATCTAATACTCTGCTGAACTGTTAAAGTTTATGTCACTACTGCTAAATATTTATATCCATAATTCAGAAAATAGTGTAATAATCCTAGGTGTCTTCATCATTAATCTACTAAACCTGAATAACTAAGACTTGTAGGACTTCATGACATGCTTCTTCTTCACTCAGATAGTAAAACACTTCACCAAGCCAGTTCTACCTATAGAAATCCACTCCCTCCTCAGTCTAATAATAATGAACGAATGAGCCTTCTATAATAAATAAAGTTGCCATCTTGCTTCTTTCCGTATTTAGTGATCAGTGTTTCATCGGCTTTTCCATAACTCTTCTTCCCAGCTCATAGGTTCATAGGTGTTAATTAGGCTAACGACCACAAGGGCCTTTTTAAGCCTAGTCATGCATCCTAAATCTCTGACAAGTTCTGGTACCCTGGAAAAGTGTAAGCAGGAGCTTGGGAAATTAAACATTTACAAGCAGGGGCCTGGGAGATGAACCACTTACAGGCCACCTGTGTCCATTAGAAACATAGGTGCCAAGTTGGGATTGAATTTCCTATTCCCAACCTTCCGGCAAATCAGAGAGAAATCTGAGAACTTGTACAACTACAATGGAATGAATTATTAATGAACCATCACCCATCCTCTGTAACTACCTCACTGACCAGTGTGAGGAACTTATACAATTACAACGGAATGACTTATTAATGAATAATCACCCCTCTTCTGTAACTACCTCACTGACCTGGGTGAGGAACCTATACAAATACAATGGAATGACTTATTAATGAATAATCACCCCTCTTCTGTAACTACCTCACTGACCAGGGTGAGGAACTTACACAAATATAATGGAATGACTTATTAATGAATAATCACCCCTCTTCTGTAACTACCTCACTGACCAGTTTGAGGAACTTATACAAATACAATGGCATAAATTATTAATAAATAATCACCCCTCCTCTGTAACTACCTCACTGATCAGTGTGAGGAACTTATACAAATACAATGGCATAAATTATTAATGAATAATTACCCCTCCTCTGTAACTACCTCACTGAGCAGTGTGAGGAACTTATACAAATACAATGGAATGACTTATTAATGAATAATCACCCCTCCTCTGTAACTACCTCACTGACCAGTGTGAGGAACTTATACAAATACAATGGAATGACTTATTAATGAATAATCACCCCATTTCTGTAACTACCTGACTGACCAGTGTGAGGAACTTGTACAAGTACAATGGAATGACTTATTAATGAATAATCACCCCTCCTCTGTAACTACCTCACTGACCAGTGTGAGGAACTTATACAAATACAATGGAATGACTTATTAATGAATAATCACCCCTCCTCTGTAACTACCTCACTGACCAGTGTGAGGAACTTGTACAAATACAATGGAATGACTTATTAATGAATAATCACCCCTCTTCTGTAACTACCTCACTAACCAGTGTGAGGAACTTATACAATTACAATGGAATGGTATTAATGACCCATAGCCCCACCTCTGTAACTATCTCACTGATCGACCTGCTCCTTAAAAGTCAGGATAAATATTTCTTCAAAGTCACTAAGCTTCTGAATGTTGAATTGACAGGTTGCTAAACCAAGGAACTTTAAACTGTCTGACACTTGCAGCCGTCCACAAGTCTGGAAGGATCTAGCCTTAATTTCTGAGATACTTAAAATCACTGCATATACACTCAATTGATTTTCTGTCCCTCCATTGTATAGCTTATATTTCTTCTGCATGGTTTCAATTGTCTGCCTGCTTCATTTGGTTGTGCATTTCTGCAATGGTGTCTTATATTAAGTATATTTTTGGAACAATACCATTCATGTATCCCACAGTTCCAAATAATGGAGTTATCTTCTATCTTTACAAGTTTAAATGGAACCTGCTATGTTTTGTTTGCTTTTCTTCTTAGACTGAGCATGGTATAGGGAATGACTGCAGCTGAAATGTTATGCTGCAAGTACTTTGCTCATATCTGTTAAGGCATTTTGCAAGTCTCTTGCAGGAGTCATTATGCATATGAATCTACTCATGCTATTATTTTCTTTTCATCAGTAGCGTGAATAATTTAGTAATGATACCACAAAAATAGACAATATAGTAAGTCTCTGTGGATACCTTTGTACATGGCATGTAACGCAGAAAGATATATGGACAACCACAAAGCATTCTATAGCTATGTCAAGAATCTCAATGGCAACACCCAACATCTGCTCTGAGTTACAGCACAATGGCACAAAAAATACAGAACCAACTGATATTGCCAACATCGTGACAGATAGGTTCAGTGCTAACTTTATCCCCCTCTCATCCCCTAAAGGGCCCATATCTATACAGGAAGAATGCAGAGTCCCTGTAATCATGACTATGCAGGTAAAAGCTGCACTCTCTAAAGCCAAAAACACAGCATCCATGTGACCGGACAACATCTCAAGCTGCGTTTTACATGAACTTCGGAACGAACTGGCTCCCTACCTAAGCACCATGTTCAGTCATAGCCTCACATCAGGCTTTGTGCCCACAGAATGGCAGACAGCAACATTTATCCCACTCCACAAAGGGGGAGCCACCACTGCTCCTGGGAACTATAGTCCTATTAGCCTGATGAGCCTGGTCTGTAAGGCCATGGAACATATCATTATGGAACTCATAAACAAAGACATTGGTAACCTCCAAACTCTGGACCCCACCCAGTTCATGTTTGTGAAAGGCAGATCATGCCAACTGAACCTGATCAACTTCTTTGAGGCAGTCACCAAAGCCATAGACGAGGGTAAGGTGGTTCGCACAGCCTATCTTGACCTCACCAAGGCTTTCATCACCATCCCTCATTCTGAAATTATAGCTAAACTCACTAAACTAGGTATAAATCCCTACGTCACAAGATGGGTTGCCAACTTGCTCACTGACAGAGCCCACGCTGTAAAAGTTGCAGAATCCAAATATGACTTCAAACCAGTGACAAGTGGAGTACCACAGGGTTTAGCCCTGGGACCTCTCCTGTTTGGTATCTACTTCTCTGAAGTATGGGCTAACACAGAAGGCCTTTGGCTAATGAAGTTCACAGATGACTGCAAACTGGGAGCCATAGTGGAGTCCCCAAATAATGTGGACATCCTACAGAAGGGCCTCACTGAGACAGATGCCTGGTGTCAGAGTCATGGCCTCAAGCTCAATGCCAAAAAGTGCATTGTCATCCCCTTTGGTGAAAACTCTGTAGCCATGAACTGCCACATAGGCAGCAGTCTACTTAATGCCAAATGTGTGATAAGAGACCTTGGGACCCAGGTGCACAGTAGTCTCTCCTTTGATAATCACATCACCACAGTAGTCAGGAAATCATTCTACGTGGCACACCTCATCACAAAAGGGTTCTCAACCAGGAAAAAAGAGGTCATTGTTCCGCTCTACTCGACACTCATTAGACCCATTATAGAGTACAATTCACCTTTTGGTATTTACCTAACAAAACATCTGCAGCAGCTGGAAAGGCCACAGAAGTACCTCACAAAGAGGATTACTGGCCTCAAACAGATGCCCTACACTGACCGTCTCAAAAGAAATCCAGCTTTACTCCATAGCATATCGCCTTCTCCTCGGTGATCCCTGCCTAACATATAAAGCTATGTCAAACCCAGAGCTATTGGACATGCTACACCTAAAGAAATCCCAATCCCTCTGAGCTGCATGCTCTAGGGACCTAAACCTTGTCACCACAATAAACAGGACATGCTGGAGGGATAGATTCCTGTCCCAGAGACTTCCCATACTCTGGAACAAGCTACCCATCTACGTCAAGCAAAGTTCCTCATTAGCACTCTTCATGAAAAATCTTGATGAGTAGATGGAAAATAGGAAATACACCCCGGGGATCACTTCTGTGGCTCTGCTCGACAGGAGCACAGGAAAATAACTTTCTTGGGGGGCATAAGTCAGGGAATCTTGTTGGTTAAGCTTAGTTAGGCACTTGGGCCAATAGCCTAGTACCTACCTATGAACCTATGAACCTATTACCATACACTATATTTACATATCACTGTCTTAATACAGGATGCTGCAGTGTAATACAGTTAGTCATCTAACAACACAACACTGGTCTTTGTTATGAGGAACATAAATGGTTCAGCTGTTTTACAGTTCATGTCCTCACTGCTGTGTTGCACAGTCATATCACAGCAGTGTTATGTGGTGGTCACCTCTCCATCATACCACTCAACTGCCCCTGATTTTCAGGGATATCTCTTGTTTTGACTCAAATTTTAGCTCTGACCCTCTTTATCCCTCATAAAACCGGTGACTTCTGTAAAAAAAATGGATAATTACTCATAATAAATAATGACAATAATTAGAATTATAAACTTCTTTTACTTCAAAAAATAGATATTAATTCACATTTTCTTATTCTGTCAATGTCTCTACTTAACAGTACTAATATTTTTTACAAGTATCCCTGATTTCCCTGATTATTTCTAGATTTGTCCCTAATTCTGTTGAGATTTGTCCCTGATTGGTTCAGAGCTATGCTTTCCATGCTGTAGTACATATGTGTGATATCCTGTAGTACTTACACAGCACTGTACACAATACTGTCTATTGTCCTTATCTTACCATATATACAGTAAGACCATTGCCACTATGGTGTTATGTTGGAAAATGCAACAAATCATATTAGCAAGCAGATGATGCATTCCATCTTCCATCGGTGAATACCAAGGTGAATTAATTAACCTATTTCTTCAAGTTAATCAGTCATTTATAAAGCCAACAAATTACACTAACTGCATGGCAGTTAAATACAAATTAATGAAATATGAGAATGTCTGCTAAGATGAGTCATTAATAATACTTTACAGCAAAGGTAAAACAGTAATACCCCTTGCTAGCAAATGGAATTGAAAAATGGCCTCAGAAGTCCTCTCAACACAAGCGTGGAGACTGGAAGAGGGCATACACTTACAGACCTACTCATCCCACATTCATCCTTGAAAATGCTATGGAACTAAAATCACTAGGGCCACCTGGTGAATTTAATGAGTGTTATAATTCCTTGTTGTAAACAAAGCAGCAATACTGCTTCATTCATCAGGAACTTACCAGTTCTGCCTGGTGAATTTGTTCAACTATGTTAAATCTTGGATGCACAGAAAGGAGAGACAGAGAGAGAGGGAGTAATGTACAGCATTTCAGCAATACCCATAGAGAGAGAGAGAGAGAGATCTACAGCATTCCAGAAGACTTGTGGTATTGTGTTTCTCAAGACATTTGAAAAAGAAATTAAGGAGCTCTGGAATAAGACACAACTAATGTGGTAGATAGGAGACTGATGGTTTGTAGAAAGTGGCAGTTTAAAAGAAAGTTAATAAAAATAATGAATGAGTTTATTTTACTATAAGGGATTGTGTTACTGGTGCTCAGTAAAACTAATCTATCTGTGATGACTTAAACTGGGTCAGTGTTCATGGATTAAGGTTTTGGGAGGGTGGCCTAATTGTTAAGGTGTTTGCCTTACAAACACAACATGCAGGGTTTGAGTCTTACAAGGGATAATTGGCTAGGCTTAAAATGGCTCGCAAGAGCAGTTAGCTTAGTACTAACCTATGAAGTACCTCAACTTTCTTTTTTTAATGTTTTTAATAGTTGCAATATATAAATACAAACACATACATACACACACACACACACACACACACACACACACACACACACACACACACACACACACACACACACACACACACACACACACACACACACACACACACACACACACACACACACACACACACACACACACACAAGCAAACATTACCCACATCTGGAAGAATTTCTTAGTACAATTCATAACACAGATTGCAATTCTTGTATAATATTTTAATAGAACTATTCAACTACAAAATAAATATTACTAATATTTATGTCTTCTTCATCAATATATTATTCTTTACAAAACATAAAACTTTCATTCATTCATTCATTTGATGTAGCACCACTATAATATATTTCCAAAAACTGCTGTTGTTTTTGGACAGAACTTGATTTTTTTCTTTGAGTTTATTTTTACCAGTTTTATTACTTCAGCTCCCTTATTGTGGACTTCCTTATGGAGCAACACAGATTCTTTAAAGTTAAGTTATTTTTCTTTTTACCAGTTTCTTGTTATTTTACATCCTGTAGCTAATATCATCCATAACGTAGAGTGATTATTAGAATGTATACATGATGGCAATGGAATATTATACACATATATTTTTGTAAGCTTTAAATTGCTTGTCTATAATGAATGACAAATTGCACCCAATAATTATGTGCACATTCAAACAATATGTTTTGAATCCTCATGTGCATTTTATTTACATCTACAGCATATACAACTGTTTTTATTTTTTGTGGAGTACGATTTATTACCTTTCAGAATGCCTATGTATTACTCTTCAAAATATTGATGTTATATTTTATTTAATAGATCTTAACATTATTTTTTAAATAAATTTGAGTTTTTTTATTAAATATTTGTGACTAATAATTAATCAACTAAATATGAAACCTCTTAACTTTCAATTTATATAAATTATATACTACAGATTTAAGCAATGGTGCAACCTGTCTGCCTGTATGGCAGAGAAACTTATGGTAGTGAAAGCATAGCAGGTGAAGAGGCTAGAGATGATGGAGATAAAGTACCTGAGATGAATGTGAGGATGTGCAGCGTGGGACAGATGAAAAAATGAGGAGAACAAAGTACCTGCAGAGAAGGTCAAAGATAATAGATTATAGTGGTTTAGGCACATTTGCAGGAAAGCAGAAGACAGTCTAGTGAAGAAGATTTGGAAGAAAGAGGAAGAATCAAAACAAAATAAGGACATCAAACAAAGGGATGGAAGGACTGCATAAGAGAAGACATGTGAATTGAGAAAAATGGTGATGGTGGACTTGACATAGTGGCTCCATGTAGAAAATGGGAAAGAAGAGCTGATGATGATATTGAAAAGTTATCTCATTTCAATACTTTAATACATTTGGGCATTCTTTAAGGTGGATTTTCAAAAGCTTTGTGTTCTCTTAAATATGTATAATTATATGGCTTGTATAGTTAATCAATGTCTGTTTATTTTGTCAGCTTTTTTAAACATTTACTCCTGTACAGTTATAACAAGCCAAGGATGTTTTTTTTTTCTTTCATATGTAACATTATGCTTTTCTTTCTAACATATATATATATATATATATATATTTATTTATATTTATATAAATATATATTTATATATATATATATATATTTATTTATATTTATATAATATATATATATATATATATATATATATATATATATATATATATATATATTCATTCGCAATGGAAACATAATGAATAAACAATGTTTTAAGTTAATGTGTTTATATATATATATATATATATATATATATATATATATATATATATATATATATATATATATATATATATATATATATATATGTATATATATATATATACATATCTTGTCTTTCAGCTTTTCCTGGTTAGGGGTCACCACAGCAGAACTCCGGTCCACTAATAATTGGTAGCTGATTTCTATGTGCTGAGTTACTAGCCCTGACATACAACCTTCAACGAAGGTACACCCATTCACGCATGTCTCCACGCAGAAGAAGCTCTAGCTGAGCTCTTTCTGAATATTTTATGTCCAATAGATTGATTATATTATTCTGAATGTTATTCAATAATAACAAAAGCTGCTCAACATTACTGCGTCACTAAATTCAATTATTTAGGATTTATTAGCATTTTACACAAACAAATATATATATATATATATATATATATATATATATATATATATATATATCTATATATAATTTATTTATTTAACATTTGTTTACCGGGAAAGTCCGACTGGACACATGTCCTTTTTCAGCAGTGGCCTGGGAAGAATAGCTCCATGAGTAACAGTAAACTTTCATGAACACATTACAATAACCAATAAAGTATAAAGTAAACAAAATGTAGTATACATAAGAACATTAAACTTCAAACAAGTACCCTTGACAGGAAAATATAGCAGTCAATTGTTCTTTGATGCAAAAATCCAAGTTTAATTCATGCAAGCAGCTTACAAGGTTTAAAGTCAAAGCACATAAAGGCACATAAACGTAAATGACAAGGCATGGGTTTTAAGCTTTTTTAATCACATTTATTTAGAAAAGTATACGTTGGTCACACACAGCTGTAAAAAACTCCTTTAATATAGAAAAAAATAAATGAAGGAATTTATTTAGTGTTGCTGATTGGATAGTTTAAATATTAATTGATATAAATATGTGTAGTTGGGTATGAGTCTGCATCTGATGAAGTCTGTTTTAACTAGATAAAAACGTTAATTTGGTGAAGGGAGTTTATGTGCCTTTATGTGCTTTGATTTTAAACCTTGGGAGCTGCTTGTGTGAATAAAACTTGGATTTTTGCATTAAAGAACAATTGACTGCTGTATTTTCCTGTCAAGGGTACTTGTTTGGCGTTTATAGTTCTTTTTTGTACATTTGCAAATTTTACTTGGTATACATAAGAACATACAAATGTGTTACATCTTGACAACAAAACCTGGGGTTTGAACATAGCTAGAACTATTTGTAGGTATGACTTATGTCAAGATATAAGGTTATAAAAGGTCGGTAGGAACAAAGGATTAAGCAACGGGGAGAAGTTGGATATGTTTTGTTTTATATGTTATACACATACGTGTGTGTATATATATATATATATATATATATATATATATATATATATATATATATATATATATATCTACTTCAGTCGATCAAACTTTTACAAGTTCGAACCACATATGGCCGAGACCATATGTTCGATCTTGTAAAAATTCGAAAATTGAAGTAAAACTAAAAAAAACAAAAAAATCTATCTATCTATAGCAAGGGGTCTATGCCCCCTGCACGCCCCGCAGCCCCCTTACTTAAATATACCAACTTCGAGATCGCACTACATTGCGGAAATGGGAGGTCTTCCCTTACTGCTCTGTACAGAGATCTCCATTCAGTCAGATCAGACTTTTATAAATTGGAACATATGGTCTCGGCCATATGTGGTTCAAACTTATAAGCGTTCGATCGACTGAAAGGGGCCCATGTGTATATATATATATATATATATATATATAAAATCTTTTTTTTTTTGGTTTCAATTAAAGTCATATTTGATATTCATGCAATATATAATCCTATAATCCTAGCCCTCCATTCCTCCATGTTTTGTTTATTTATTTATTTATTGTAAGCTATCCTTGGCTTATTAGGACACCGCAAAAAGATAATCAATATTCCTTCTATTTTTTGTATTAAGTTTAGTGAATATTAAAGCCACGGTTTGAATAAAATGTATTTATTTATTTTTATTTATTTCCAGTTTGATGACCAGGGAGGACCACTGGGCTTAGGGAGCCCATTTTCAGTAAAGGCCCGGGGAGAAAAGCTCCGCATTTCATTGTTTAATTATATATACAATCATAGTAAAGAAGACACAATTACAATTTCTTTCCATGCTAGAGAACAGGAATAAATTCTTTGGTTACACAGTACCTAAATATTTAGGATGGCAGTGGAAACTTTAATGAGAGGGAGAATAAAGACTTAGAAGGAAAAGAGAGAAAAAAAGTGGGATGGGTTATTTATAATACATGCAATTATGTTATTTACAATATGTACATTTATGTTAGGTTAGCTTGTACTCAGAGTTAGTCAGGAGTTTAAGGGGTGGATTGATTATTAGGCTAGGTGGGGAGAGTGTAGTTGCTTTTCCTGTTAGAGGAAAGGTAGGAATGTAGCTGAGTTTTAAAGGTTTCAAAGTTTTCACAAGTCCATAAAGAGAAAGGAAGAGAATTCCAATTTTTAGCCAAGGAAAAGGATTGCAGAAGCTGACCAGCAGGACGACTGGGTTTGTGGACTTAGATTAGGTTTTGGTGAGTCGATCTTAGAGTTCTCTGAGTGGTGCAAGGTGGAAGGATGTTTTTGAATAATAATAATATAATTTTAATAAGAAATAACTTTAGCCAAGGAAAAGGATTGCAGAAGCTGACCAGCAGGACGACTGGGTTTGTGGACTTAGATTAGGTTTTGGTGAGTCGATCCTAGAGTTCTCTGAGTGGTGCAAGGTGGAAGGATGTTTTTGAATAATAATAATATAATTTTAATAAGAAATAATCTTTCTTCAAATGGAATACAAATGTTCCCTCTGTCTGTTATTTGATTTAATCCCTGTATTATTTTATGTATGCTTATTTCTATTACTTTCCATAATTAATGATATGATTATTCCTAATTAAGGTATTTCTGCATCTATATCTGTATTATAGTTTTCTTTGAAAATTGTGTGTCGTCTACTTCTGGGTTCATAATTATATACTTCATTTTTATTAGTATTAAATTTTGAACAAGAAAATTATATTCTGTGCTTGTTTTAAGGGAAATCCTATATTGGTGAGTGTTAATAAAATGTAAAAATGTAAATTTTAATTAATGGAACCTGTGTTCTTAGAGACTGCTTTCCAATCTATCTGCAAATATACAGAGCTGAGTATATATTTTTTTGGTTTTAGAGTTTGTTAATTGTTGCTTAGATCTCTGTTGAAACTGTTGTCTCCCTGTTCTGAGAGACTGCTTTCCAATCTATCTGTGAATATACAGAGCTGAGTAAATTATTTTGGTTTTAGAGTTTGTACTGTTAGTTGTTGCTTAGATCTCTGTTGAAACTGTTTTGTCCCACCCACCCTCTCTATTTTTAGCTTGTAGTTTAAATTTGATGGCTTTTGCAGTCGCTCACCCCACTGTAGATTTGATCTAGGACACTCCTCCAGTTCCATCTCTTTACCACATTTTGATAAAGCCCGGGAGGTCCTGGGTGAAAGCGCTTGATTTGAAGTTTATACTGTTTGTAGACGAATCTGTGGATTTTATTGTCGAATTAAATAGACTTCTTCACAATACCTTGGTCTGTGGCCGTGACACTTCTGTTTTTACATAGTTGGGTTATTGTGCTTGGATTTATTTTTGACTTTACCACATTTTACCTAATAAACTCTTTCTGCACTTGCTTTTAGTACTTTTTAATTTAATTGCATTTTTTAAACTGTGTTTGGTCTAATATTGCTACATACTCAAGTGTGCTAGCTTGCACTGTATGTGAATTGTTTTTACTACTGTTTTTGCTACTTTTCTGTAAAAAAATAATAATAAAAAAAAAAAAACTGTAAGCCTGTTTCTTACCTTTCCTGTAACTAGTGTTCCAGATACAGATTTGCTGTATCCAGGACTGTATGCAAGCTTCCGAGCACCCCCGTCTTTCTGTGTTGGAGGGAAGCCTTCTAGCTTATCAGTGGGAGTGGTAAGCACTAGGTAATCTGTCCACCACATAAGGAATGGTTCTGGCCAAGAAATTATAGTTATTGGCCGTTGGGCAATCTCTTCCATCTCTCTCAACTTTCTGATTTGGAAGCCTGCATTTGCACTTGTTTCTGTCTTGTAACTTGTCTAGTGCAGATACAGATTCTTAGTTTTAGCACTTAAATTTGCTTATTCGTGCTCAGCACTTGTTCAGAACTTGTAAGCACTAAATAAGCTACTAATTACTATAGCACTCAACCTTCCTCATTACCTAGAGGAAAACAATTTTTGTACTTACTTTTCTCACTTGCTTAGAGAAAAACAGCTCTTGTAATCACTTTCCTCACTTATCTAGAGGAAAATAGTTTTTTATTCAGGCATGTCCAATGGTCAGCTCCCAGTGTTCTCTCCTGTCTATCTGATGAATCAGGGCATCTTGACGCAATGTAGAAATTGCCTCATGTACACAGACAATCCTCTCCTCTTACCACCCAACACTACAACCTGTGAGAGATGCACTTATCTAGCCAAACTGGAGGTAAAGCTCTCTCCAACCAAGACTGAACGTGACAGTCATGAGGAGAAGGTAAACATTTGCACCACACCACACTCATCACATAGTCTCACTAAATCTACACCATCAAAATCCACACATAGTAACACAAAAACATTCGCAGAGGCTCTCAATAATAATCTGTCTAAGCAACAGAGACCTCCAAAGCAGAAACACAAGCAACCTCCATCCCCCAATACAACCCAAATGACACATAGCCCACAGACTAAGTGTGCCATTCAACCACAGCCAATAAGGCAAAACAACGTACCCAACACACTAGTCATATGTGACTCTATAGTCAGGCACACTGATGTCCCACTCACCAGGCTAAACTAGGAGAATGTTACTGTCAGCTGCCTGTTGGGTGCCAGGATCTGCCACATGACCCACACACTCAGGTCACTCCATAACAAGTACAAATATGACTCTGTCGTTGCCCATGTTGGTGTGAATGACCTGAGACATACCTCCCTGGACTACATGAAAAGAGACATGGAAGAGCTCTCCGATCTTGTAGCCCAGTCAGGTATGACCCTAGCCCTGAGAAGCATTTTACCATCACCCAAAATGATACTGCAGTACAAGAAAAAAATGATTGACTTCAACAATTGGCTAAGCTTCTGGTAGCATTCTAAGGGGATCCAGTATTTGTCTGCTTGGGATGACATGGTCAACAGACCATGATGCTTTGCCACAGATGGCCTGCACCTGTCAACCCTGGGATTCCAGATACTGGCTAAGGCTCTTGCTGCCCCTATAGTGCCTTTTTTAGGCAAGGTTCAAATAACAATTTCACCACAGTAACAGGAACATACAAGCAAAAACCGAGGGTGATGCTACTCAATGCTAGAAGTCTAAATCTCAAAATGCACTCACTCAAGGCAATCCTTAAAATGGAGAACATTGATATTGGTGCAGTGACTGAGACCTGGTTCAAGGCTCCAGAGAGCACCCCTGCACTACCAGGCTATAACTCATACCACATTTTTTGGCAATGTAATCCAGACCGAAACACCAAAGGCGGAGGTGTGTCCATATTCATTAAGGATATCCAAACCTCCAGGCTAGTTGCTCAGCATAATGCATCCGAGGTTATCCTAGTGCAAGTAACTCTGGGCAAAACTGCAATCCAAATTGTAGCTTGCTACAGATCCCCCTCCATGCCCTAGGATTCCCACTCCTCTTTTCTTGATGTACTGGAAAATATTAGGGTTCAACCAAACACCCTAATAATGGGCGACTTCAACTACCCCACCATTCACTGGGAAAACTACTCGTGTACCAACTCCTTAGCTCAACGCTTTCTGGAATTCATAAAATCCAATGCCCTGGATCATCTTATCCACACCCCCACCAGGGGCAACAATATCCTAGACCTAGTCATTACCAACATGAGTGGCCGGTGTTCCGATCTGACTATAAGCTAATCACCCTTGATATCCACATCCCGCCTCCACCCCCTATTAAGGAAACCATGGTAAAAAATTTCTCCAAAGCCAACTTCATGCTTCTTAAGACAGAAGTGGTGAACTTCATGACACCCATGCAGATGGACAATACAGTTACAACTGCTGAATCTTACACAAATGCTCTCTATAAGCACTTACACGAGTGCATGGATCGTGCTATCCCAAACAGAACCAAGACACTATCCTCCAAAAAAATGAAGCCAATCTGGTGGTCCCCTGCCCTAAACAAACTGTACAACAGAAGGAAGAAACTGTTGCAAAAGAGAGTAAAATCCCATCAGTGGAGGAGCTCCCTGGTCAGCCTCAGTAAGAAGCTGAGATCCCGTATAAGATCCTTCAAAGTTAGCTACGAAAACAAAATCACAATTAATTCTAAGGACAACCACAAAGCGTTCTATAGCTATGTCAAGAATCTCAATGGCAACACCCAGATCTGCTCTGAGCTACATCACAACCGTTCAAAAATTATAGAACCAGCTGATATTGCCAACATCCTGACAGATAGGTTCAGTGCTAACTTTAACCCCCCATCACCCCCTAAAGGGCCCATATCTATACAGGAAGAATGCAGAGTCCCTATAATCACAACTACGCAGATAAAAGCTGCACTCTCTAAAGCCAAAAACACAGCATCCATGGGACCGGACAACATCCCAGGCTGCATTTTACACAAACTTTAGAGTGAACTGGCTCCCTACCTAAGCACCATGTTCAATAATAGCCTCACATCAGGCTTTGTGTCCACTGAATGCCACACAGCAACATTTATCCCACTCCACAAAGGAGGAGCCACCACTGATCCCATGAACTATTGACCCATTAGCCTGACGAGCCTGGTCTGCAAGGCCATGGAATGTATCATCATGGAACTCATAAACAAAGACACTGGTAACCTGCAAACTCTGGATCCCACCCAGTTCAGGTTTGTGAAAGGCAGATCATGCCTCCTGAACCTGATCAACTTCTTTGAGGCAGTCGCCAAAGCTGTAGATGAGGGTAAGGTGGTTCACACAGCCTATCTTGACCTCGCCAAGGCTTTCAACACCATCCCCATTCTGGAATTATAGCTAAACTCACTAAACTATGTATAAATCCCTACATCACAAGATGGGTTGCCAACTGACTCACTGACAGAACCCACACTGTAAAAGTTGCAGACTCCAAATCTGACCTCAAAGCAGTGACAAGTGGAGTAACACAGGGTTCCATCCTGGGACCTCTCCTGTTTGGTATCAACTTCTCTGAAGTACAGGCTAACACAGAAGGCCCCTGGCTAACAAAGTTCACAGATGACTGCAAACTATGAGCCATAGTCAAGTCCCCAAATGATGTGGACTTCCTACAGAAGGGCCTCGATGAGACAGATGCCTGGTGTCAGAGCCATGGCCTCAGGCTCAATGCCAAAAAGTGCATTGTCATCCCCTTTGGTAAAAACTCTGTACCCATGAACTACCACATAAGCAGCAATCTACTTAACACCAAATGTGTGATAAGAGACCTTGGGACCCAGGTGGACAGTAGTCTCTCCTTTGATAGTCACATTGCCAGAGTAGTCAGGAAGTCCTTCTACCTGGCACACCTCATCATAAAAGGGTTCTCATCCAGGAAAAAAGAGGTAATTGTTCCCTTCTACTCGACACTCATTAGACCCATTATAGAGTACAATGCCCCTTTTGGAATGTACCTCACAAGACATCTGCAGGAGCTGGAAAGGCCACAGAAGTACCTCACAAAGAGGATTACTGGCCTCAAACAAATGCCCTACACTGGCCGCCTCAAAAACTCCAGCTACCATATTGCCTACTCTGAGGTGATCTCTGCCTAACATATAAAGCTATGTCAAACCCAGAGCGGTTGGACATGCTACACCTAAAAAAATCCCAATCCCTCCAAGCTACATGCTCTAAGGACCTAAAGCTTGTCACCACAATAAACAGGACATACTGGAGGGATAGATTCCTGTCCCAGAGACTTCCCAGACTCTGTAACAGTCTAACCATCTATGTCAACCAAAGTTCTTCATTAGCACTCTTCAAGAAAAATCTTGATGAGTGGATGGGAAATAGGAAATACACCCCAGGGATCACTATTGTGCCTCTGCTCGACAGTGGCACAGGAAAATAACTTTCTTGGGTGGTGTAAGCCAGGGAACCTTGTTGGCTAGGCTTACATAGGCCCTTGGGCCGATAGCCTAGTACCTACCTATGAACCTGTAAGATATGAAGATTAGTGTCTTTGACATGTACTGATTGTTTATCTTAAAACCCATTATAGGAAAATGTAATAATATTAACCAACAGTTTGGCAAATAAAGCAAAAGGTGTACGTTATAGAAGGTATACTTTTTGAGTGCCCGTTTTAATATTTACTGCATTTGAGAGATAAGAGTCTAATTGAGTATATGCTTTATTATCATATAAAGTCTGAAATAGTTTACATGTTTTAATAGAATGAATAAGCTCAGGGTAAGCTTATTTTATGTCAAAGCTAAAAACATTGTTATCTCTTCATCTTGGCTGGGATTCAGAAAGAGCTTCCACCAGTGGTAAGCCCTAACATAGCAGTTTTCCCAGTGGTTATAGCTGTTTCCAGTTTGGAGACAAGCCCTCTGCTTTGTCTCTACATGATCTGAAGAAACATCACAGTGCCACAATATGCTGTTTCCATGGCTGTATTCGATGCTAATGATGCATTCTAGGGTTGCATCATATGCTAATTTACTGTTGTGTTTTCTACCTCAGAAATGCTTATCATGGCCAGCCATGTTAATGAACATGATGAAAAAAGTCAGGTCCCCTACTGTAATCAATGGGGAGACTGAGCAAAAGGTAAGATCAGGGAATTGTCTAAGGAAAGGTAATGTTGGGGTGTATTGCAGTGTTTGCACATGTGTGTGTGGCTCTGTATGTGCATGTCTGCAGGGTTATGACTGGGGCATGGTGTGTGTGTGTGTGTGTGTGTGTGTGTGTGTGTGTGTGTGTGTGTGTGTGTGTGTGTGTGTGTGCGTGTGTTGTGTGTGTGTGTGTGTGTGTGTGTGTGTGTGTGTGTGTGTGTGTGTGTGTGTGTGTGTGTGTGTGTGTTTGTTTTCCTGTGTGGTCAGAGTGGGAGATAAGTAGGGCATCATGAGAGTAGGTGTAGGTGTGTGTGGGTGTGTGGGTGAACAGGTGAGTGTGCCTTTTTGTACAATGAGATGAGGGTGAATGTCTCATGTATGGTGAGAGTGCGCATGTGTGTGCGTGTGTGTGTGTGTGTGTGTGTGTGTGTGTGTGTGTGTGTGTGTGTGTGTGTGTGTGTGTGTGTGTGTGTGTGTGTGTGCATGTGTTTATGTACAAGCATGTGTGTGTGTGTGTGTGTGTGGGGGGGGGTTCTGGCAAAATTCTCAACTCCCCTAGAATAATAAACAAAGCCAGTAATACTTCGGAGGGCACTAGACACCAGGGACACTTTAACATATTAATGGAAGTCCATAATATGTAGGGGGACATTAGACACCAGGGACAGTATTTAATATTACTCATAGTAAGCTAAAAGGGTAAATTGAATTTTCAACAGAAAAGATATACAACTTATGTTCAGGAACATTACACACAAGGGACTCTTTAATATAACGTTAATAGAAGAATGGATTTTACACCACAAAGGATGTTTTGAGAAATAAGAAGTATAGAAGGAGCATTAGGCACCATAAACATTAGAATTATTAGCTTGAGACCCTTGCAAAGTTAATAGAACAATGTGTTTTTTTACTGATGTAAAACAATTGTAAATTGTATACCTTTGGCACAAGAAGCTGTTCATAATAAATCAGAGCTTTAGACATCTGGGCTAACTTCTGACACTCTTTAAATATGAATATTAATAAGTTGCTTGCAAACTTATTAATGCCAAGAGATTTGGACTCTGTACTCTTGGCATAGGAGGCAGCTCAATAATAATAATTATAATAATAATACTCATTTGTTAACCAGATAGGCCCACTGGACACAAGGTTGCTTTTAGGGGCAACGCAGAAGTGATGGCTGTTTAAATGACTCTTGGTCATGCAGCAGGCAAATGAGGGCCGAGGCACTTAAACCCTGCACCACAGGAACTACAGCTTATAGCCTTCCTACAGAGTTTAGCAATGATTGGCATCCTTGCCTATGTTCTCAGTGTTTTGTTGGCATCTACTGCCATCCAGGCTGAGATAATTACCCTAAATTGAAATATTGCACTTTTCTTATTTATTTACGTGTACTGCTACTATATTTTTGAGTTAGTTATTGCATTAATTTCTGCATTTTAACACTGTAAAGTGCTTTTGTATTCCATAGACCTTGTTGCTGGTTTGTTTGCTTTGCAATCACCTTAAAGTTTGTGTCCATCTTTGCTGGCTTGTAATCACCATATGGGTATTGTTGTTGCTAGTTGTTTGAATTGTTTCTGTTTGCTTTTCACTTTTGGCTAACTACATTGAGATTTTACATTAAGAAAACTTGGGACTGGATTTCTAGTGGTAATAGGAAACATACCTCTCAAACTCTTAGCACAAGAATTCTGGACAAAGCCAAAAATAATGGGTGGGGTGGGGCAAAGGTCCAAAAATACTGAACATTTTTAACTATTACTATTATAAACATAGAAAGTTGGGAGAATAACATTCTCTGAATGATACAAAGTCTGAAACTGAAATGTATGTTATCATTTTGTGACTTCAGTTCTCAAAGATTTGCCAGAAAACCAGAACGTTTATGAGGAACAGACCAAAAAATATGAGTAAACATTCTAGACATCCTACAAAAATCTGGTCAGTTGAGAGGTATAGTAGGAAGTAGCCTGGTCTGTCCAAGTTAGAACTCACACAGGATGGCTTAAGTGAGATTGCTTTATTGGACCCAGGATTTTTTAGTCAGTTTACTCAGTTTTCCTCATCTATAAATCTGGTGCATTTCTGCAGTGCTGCTCAGTTCACAACAGCAGTTAGCAGTGCCTTGTACAGCCAAAGAAAAGTAGAAACTTAATTTTTCCTACAAAACTACCTCTGAAACTATAATCATTAACTCAATTACACAAAGATTAACTAATTTCAATGCTGAGAATCAGTACTCATGAATCTTGTCTTACATAGCCTACTTTTTGTTTCTCATCTCAAAAACACTAATTGTAGGCAGTTATTAGCCATTTTTGTACCTTACCTTTGTAGTTCATCTAAAAAGGACCTGACATCATGGACGGGTGCTTTCCCGTTTTTATTTTTCATTGCTAGTATGGTGGATATGAGCATCCTGAGACAATGTAGCAATTGTCTCATGTTCACTGACAACCAACTACTCCTTAGAGAAACTGAAAGGGTATATGAGAGATGTAATTACACAATGTCACTGAAGGCAAGACTCTTGCATACAAGCACTCAAAATTACAATCAGGATGTCACTGCACCTACCACAGATAATACATACCTGACACATAGACGGATATATATAGACGCCCTTAAAAGCAATCTTCCTATATGATGAAGATCTCTTAGACATCCGACCTGCAACAGTTATCCTCAGCAAACCGAAAAGCACTCTACCAAAACAACACCGAACCATACACATACAGCTACAGCCTTTGTAGACTCAACTATAAAGGACATAAGGCAAGCCAACATACTATTCAATATTGTTATCATAGTAGACACCATTGTTAGATATAACAATGCCCCACTCACCAGGCTTCACGAGGAGAAAATAGCAGCCAGTAGTCTGTCAGGGACCAGTATCTGCCAAGTCACACAAGCATTCAGGTCATTGGAGTACAAGCACTAGTAAGACTCAGTCCTAGTCTTTGTGGGTGTAAATGACCTGAGACGTACCTCCCTGGACTATATGAATAGAGACATTATGGTGCTGTCAGACTGTGTGTCCCATACCCTTATGAGCCTAACATTGAGCAGCATCCTATCTTCAACAAGCGTGATATCACAATATGAACAGTAGATGATCGACTTTAATAATTGCCTTAGATTCTGGTGTTACTCAAAGAGGGTACAGTATTTGCCAGCATGGAAAGATATCATCAAGAGAACATGTTACTTTGCAATTTATTTAGCACAGTCTAACAATGAATATACTGAAATGAAATTCCAGATAAACTTCAAAACCCAGTAAAACAACCATATACAACTGATAAGTTTCATTTAAGCATAGATATATAAAAAAAACAAAAACAAAAACAAAAAAACAACATTAAATGAGTTCCCCCAAAAAACAACTAGTATATTAAAATTAAAGGTCTTCATTCTATGAAATCTAATAAAATAGGCCACCATTAATTTCCTTGGTGTATGTTTATCTGTTTGGATTTCCACACCTTAAATGTGTAGTCTAATGAGTGACATTTTCAAACCTAACACTTCAACAAAGTCTTCCGATCTTAAAAAAGTAAAGCTAGGGTTGTGGTTACAATCATCTAATCCATACCCTTGCCACCATGTCCAGCTCTTCACAGTTTGTGGAGATACCTAACAACTAGAAATTTACCTCCTGTCTATTAAGAAGTTTAACCAGTAATGCCTACTGAGTTCCCTCCAGCACTTCATCCTATAACTTCACTACTCTTTTGCAGAATCAAATAAGGTATAGATAATTTGCTCCCTCTTTATGACAGTGGCAGCAGCTTGCTTGCTTGTTTTATTAGGCCATGATGCTGAAGCCATTCAGGTGTGTGATGCAAACATGCAAGCATTTTTATTGCAGAAATGAATGAAAGCAAAGGCAAAGCCTTACACCTCATGCATCCTACAGCCTTCCACTTTTTATCTTCCGAGATATAAGGTTAAGACAGGTTGGTAGGAAAAAAGGATTAAACACTGGGGAGAAGTTGGATATGTTTTGTTTTTCGCGAAAGTATGATAAAAAATAGGGGAAATCAGCGAGGAATGGCTTGCTGAGATCAGACTACAGTGGGGATAAGGGAATATTCCCTTTTCCCCACTGTAGCATGATCTCGGAGTGAGAATATAAAAGTAGGGGTGGGGGTGAGGGGTGCAGCCCCCCACATGGGGGGTACAGAGGGGCTTGCTCCCCTGCATAAATGTTAGTTATGTGTTTTTTGTTTTTTATTTATTTTTTTTTGTTTTGTTTATTTTAGGGACATTAGCTAAAGCACTTTTTCGTTAAAAGCGCTTTCGTGAAAGTGTGCTCGGTAGATGTGGATTCGGACTATTGAACTTTTGTTCAATAGTACGAGATCCATATATATGATTATATATATGATATATATATATATATATATATATATATATATATATATATATATATATATGTATATATATGTAAATTTTTTTAAAAGTTTGAACCACATATGGCCGAGATCATATGTTCAAACTTGTATAAGTTTGAAAACTGAAGTAAAACCACAAAAAACAAAAACCCACAAAATTAGATGTCTATAGCAGGGGAGCTATGCCACTCCCTGCATCCCCCACACCCCTCTTACTTAAATATACCAACTCCAAGATCGCACTATATTGCAGGAATAGGAGATCTTCCCTTTCTGGTCTGTACAGAGATCTCCATTCAGTCAGATCAGACTTTTATAAGTTGGAACATATGGTTGGTCATATGTGGTTTGAACTTATAAACGTACAAAAATCCCTTAATTTATGTCTTCTTTTCCTGGACATCCTCATTCCCAGACATAGACTAGTCAAAGATAGACAGGATTAATTTGCTCTTGAATGTCACAGACTCTTATAGCAATACACACTCTTAGCTGCAAATATTGCCACCAACACATGCTGGCAAAACACAATATACTTTGAAGGTTATGTAAGGTTCAAGCATTCTTGCCTGTAATGTCCCATTCATCATGAATATAGTATTTGCTTGCTGCCAGCATTTCTTTCTTCCAAAATGTTCCTGCATTAATCATCAAGAGAGGATTATGCCATATAAAGGCTGCTGAATTTAGCCTCGTTTTCCTACAGCTAACAGGGACCAGAGTTTGTCCAAACCAGTAGTCTTGTCACTCAGAATCCCAAACCCTGCTAGAGGGGGAAGATCCAGCAGATTTTCTAGACCTCTGTGCAATTTCTAGTTCATTTGGCAACCAAATGACCTTTGATGATTGCCTTATCTGACTGTAGTTCCATTCTAAATTTGCTAGGCCATACCCCCAAAATGAGTTTAAGCCAAAGCCACCCGCACTTGATGGAAGATACGTTTTTTCTGCTTATCATTGGTACCCTGCAGCTCACACAAAGTCCGATCCTTTTCCTGTGTAATCTATTATGGAGTGGTGTAAATATATCATAACTAAGATACCTCAGTATAAATAGTTCTTTTAGCAACACTAACATCTTAACTAATTGTCTCCTAGGTGAAAGCTTTATCTGCATGTCTTTCCATTTATATAACTTGGAGATTGCCTCTGATACTATAGGATTCAGATTATACTCGGCTACTTCCCCTATGTATAGGGTCATCCATACTCCCAAATATTTCACCTTTGATGAGGTTCTCACATAAGAATCAGCTGTAGAGTCCCACTTCCATAATCCATCTTCTGCTCAGAGAAACAAAGATGATTTGGTCCGGTTGATGGTGAGCTAAGGATACTGATGAACCATCATCTGCACTTGTGTATGTGGGTCCTTAAACCATATAACACAATCATCTACAAACCATGTTTTCAGGAAGGATTCACTGTTTCCTACATCAATAACAAACTGTTTACAGTAATGAAACAATCAGCCTTCTGCTGATACAGCTACTACTAAAAACAGTAGTGAAAAGTGGCATCCCTGTCTGGCACCTTGGCCAAGTTTAATGATCAGGGAAGAAACTCTGTTATCATGGACCATGGTAGATGGGTTGGTATATAATATATGGCACTGGTCAATGAAGGCTTCAGGGAACCCATACCAGTGCATTGCATATCAGATGAAAGACCAGCATAAGCTGTGAATGGCTTTGTTCACTTCAATCAGAAAAGCCCCTTCACACTCTTTATTCATTTTTAAATACTTCTGCAGAGATAACCATACTCATAAGTCATCTGGACCCTCCATTCTGCCTTTAATGAAGCCCAGATGATTAGGTGGCGCCACCTTTGGAAAGGTATTGTAAAGTCTCATATCCAATAATTACCAAAGATCTAAAATCTGTCCTCATTAATGAAATGGGCCAGTAAATGAAAGATCCAGCAGTTTTTTCCCTGTTTAGGTAACATGATCAGTCTGGCAATGTCCATTTCTGGTAGGAAGGCCTCCCTCTTTTTATAGGTTCATAGGTTCATAGGTTCATATTAGGCTATCTGCCCTGGGGCAATTATAATCCTAGCCCGATTCTGTATGGCTTACGCCACCCCTTGATTTGAGTATACTGTGCCCTTTTTAAGGTTTAGTTTACTGTGCCTCTGTCTAATAGTGACATGGGAGTAATCCCTGGGACAAACCTACGATCCCCCATCCACCTATCGAGATTCTTCTTGAAGAGATTCAGTGAGGTGCTCTGCCTCACATGAACTTAAATTCTATTCCAGAGCGAAGGGAGCCTCTGGGTTATGAACCTGTCCCTCCAGCAAGTTCTATTTATTTCTGTGCTGAGGTTCAAGTCCCTCGAGCATGTGGCTCTAAGGGATTTAGATTTACTGAGGTGGAGCATGTCCATTAATTCCGGATTTGACATAGCTTTGTATGTCAGGCATAGATCGCCTCGAAGTAGGCGGTATGCAACTGAGTAGAGCTGGAGTTTTTTTAACCGAGCAGCATATGGCATCTGTTTGAGACCCTTGATCCTCTTGGTGAGATACTTTTGGGGTCTTTCTAATTGCTGCAGGTGTTGGGTAAGGTACATCCCAAAAGGGGCATTGTATTCTATGATGGGCCTGATGAGGGATGAATAAAGAGGCACGATTACCTCTCTTGATCTAGATGTGGAACCCTTCATGATGAGGTGGGCTATGTAGAAGGTCTTTCTAACCACTTTGGCAATGTGGTTTTCAAAGGAGAGATTGCTGTCAACTTGGGTCCCCAGGTCCCTAATAACTTTCTCTGTACTTAATGGGTCTCCGCCTATATGGTAATTTGTGGGCACATTGATTTTGCCAAAGGGTATGACTATAAATTTTTTGGCATTTATCTTTAAACCATGGTGCTGGCACCAGTTATCTGGCTCTGTGAGACCTTTTTGAAGGATGTTTGTGTCAGCTGGAGAGTCAATTATGGCACCCAGTTTGCAGTCGTCTGATTTGTATGTACATATAATTAATGAACTGGCTAGTGTTCCCTTCAGCATCTTGTAGAATTCAGCTGAAAACTCATGCAGCCCTGGTGTTTTCCCACTGTGGAAGCTATCTATTGTCTTTTATATAGTTACAGGTGACCAAGGGCTAATTAAGTTGCATGTCTCCTCTGGATGATAAACCAGCCACATTGACTTCAGAGTATTGGTCTTTGCTAACCATATGACCATATTTCTAGGGTAAGCAGTGGTCAGTCTCCCTAGGACTTACAACCACCTTATACCTTTCACCTTTCAGGCAGAAAAGAACAATGAACTTTGCCTTACTTTGCATATAAAGGGTCAAAGCTTCACTGTGGTTTCCTGCAACCTGTAATGGCTGCTTACAGCAAAGATCTATTCTGTCATGGTTGGAGAGAGCTACTCTGATTGAAGATACACTGACCGCCTCCTACATACACAGGGTGTTTACCAACCAAATGTTCAAGCTACTTGCCACCCCAGTGGTGTGGAATGTAAATCTGCCTGAATTGGGCATTAAACCCTCCAAAAATTTCTCAGGGCAAACTCATCTATCAGTATAAGAAGTTGCTTGTGAGTTTTGGGAAGGCAGGTGTTTCCAGTCTAGATTCTATCCATTATGGGTTTTTTAACCACATTGACATCCCCCCAAATCCACACTAATAGTATAGGTTGTTAAAATTTCCTTATAGATGCTCTAAAACTTTGCTGATAGGTTGTTCTCATTCAGACAGTAAAAAATTGCTAAGAAACCTGCCTTCCCAACATATCTACCATAATGATTATACATTGGTCATCTCTGTCTGTGATGCAGCACAATAACTTCCACCCCAAACTTATATTCTACATGATCGTTAACCGTATTTTGGAAGATAGGGTACTGGAGAACATTTTGAAACCCAGCAAAATATAAAGATTTTTATTTTCTGCTTATCTTTTACTAGTTTCCTGCAGAAAACAGATTTGAACTCGTCTCTGCTTTAAAGCTTGAAAAACCACCCTAGCCTTAGTTACAGTCAATATCCCTTTGATATTGTAGGAAATAAATTTCCAACTGTTCCCATTCCTTGAACACTTTCCCCATCCCTTAGACAAAGAATTCAGTTCCCTATTGCCTCCCTCATTTAACCATTGACGGGACACCCCTCTCCACAGGGTAGACTGTCATTTTTACAACTTTCATCCTTACCCACAGTTTCTTAACATTGCTCCTCCTGGAACAGTGAGTTCTGACCATCTTTAATAAAAAGCATGTATACTGTATCAATAATAATCTAAGAAGTTTGGGCTGGGAAGAAGAAAGGAAATTAAAAAGAGAAGAAAAAAGAAAGAAAAAACTGAAGAGTAAATGAGATATTGACAGCTACTATAGAAGAGAAAGAAAGAAAGAAAGAAAGTATAGAACACAAATGGAAACTGTTGTAACTCCCACACTCTGCCAACCAATAGCACAATGTACCTGTATACCCCTCCCCCACAAATTCATCAAATCATAAAACAGAGACTTCAAAAACATTATATACTGTTCTATCCTCCTGTCTCAAGACTCGCACAGTCAACCCTAGGACCCAAACCTAAATGCAAAAATGCGGCCCTAATTCCTCTAATCTCAAATTTTGGACAGAAATGTCCTTCTTCCTATCTGACCATTTCATGTCATGAATTCTCCATACCTTTTACACCTTTAGCTGGAAACTCAGGATTTGAAAATTGTGTATTGTCCTTCAAGTCCTGTGCATCCTTCTGTTTGGTTGCCAATGGGTGAAGCTGATTGGATAATAATAGGGGATGAGGAAAAAACTTCTCCTTCAGGGATTCGAAGGTAGCGTATGCTAAATCCCCCGATCCTCCTATGTGTCAACCCTTTTTGCTTGTCCTGGTTTAAAGTTGGAGAGAAAGTATGAGAAGAATCCCTCTTCTTCTTTGGATACCATCTCATGCAGTAGGGCAGGTTGCCTCATTAAAAACTGGAGTACTTCTTGTGGGGACTGAAACTGGTATCTTGTGTTACCCTTTATAATGATAAGCATTACTGGGAAATGCGAGTTCACTGTAAAGTCAAGATCCCTGCATGATATCAAAAAGGGAACCATTTCCTTCATTCTAGTATACAGAGTGGCACTATGGTCCACTGCAAATTTATCTGGATGCCAAGCCAAATTAGTTATTTCCTAAGGCTCTTGCCCTTTGCAAGATTTCCTCTCTGTGTAAGTAAGGCACTTAAATATAAAATGTCTAGGCAGGTTACCTAATCAGTCTCTGGCCATAGTCTTATGTGCCCTCTCAATTATTGATAGTGCTAAAGTCCCCCAGCATAGTACAGATCTCTTTCTTGATAAAACCAATATAGACTCCCTCAACATTCTCAGGCAGACCAATGAACCACTGATTCAATTTGAGAGCCCAATTCTCTAAATCCTTGAGTTCAGTTTAAGTGAGCAGGAATGAAGCTGTAAATCCACTATATCACTGGACAGGTGGAGTGTTTTTCCACCGGTTCTTGTTGCTACCTCTGTAGTGAGGCACCAAGCAACCGCACCTAGGCATCATGTGTGGCAGTTACTAGCTTTATTTGTTGGACATATTCTACTGAATTCTTTATAATGTTCGATAAGGATTCCAGCATGGGTCAAATAGCCTGCAGCTATTCTGCCACTTTGTCTGACTCTGAACCCATCTCCTAATTGATCACACAGTTGGTATGTCACAGTCACCCCTCTATTACAGAAAAAAAATAGCTGGAGTAGTTTTAAGTTTCAAAACTTGTTGCGTAATATGCACTAAACGGTAAGCTCAAATGTCTGTCTCTGGTTACTCATATTTTCATTCTTGGGAGGAGGTGGTTAACAAAATTAAGCAGAGTGGCACAGAGCTACTCAGTTAGCATTCCTTTCTCATGCACATTCTCGTCTGCACCCTAAATTTGCCATTATTGATTGACTGTACCCATCCATGAATTACAAGGGTGAATGGAGAAAACAAGATACTAAATCAGAAATGCTCTGTTATCTCAAGAACAAAAAAGAGTTATGGCAGTGTGTGTGTGTGTGTGTGTGTGTGTGTGTGTGTGTGTGTGTGTGTGTGTGTGTGTGTGTGTGTGTGTGTGTGCTTGTACATGGGGTATGCATTTGAATGCATACATATACATGAGGGAGTAAATGTATGTGGTTGGCTATGCCAAAACAATGCATGGACCAACACCAGTGATTTACTGCAGCAAAGTACTGATTTGCAGTAGAAATAACACTGTGCATTTCAGGAACATGAAAATTAATCAATAACGTGTATTGAAATCACACCTCTTGTGGTTGTGGGAATTGCTGTTTTTGGCTTCAGCAAGAGCAGAGAATTCCTTCTGAATCCTGGCTTTGATTTCTTATATAGTCTATTGCTTTTTATACTGTCCTGAGCTTGTCTATTGACAATGGATTCTACTTGATCCTAATGTATCAATTGTGACATATTTATTAGTCTGTCAATGTTTATGGAAATAAAAATCTTATAATGAAGATTTAAAATAATGTGATTGGACTATTGAAGTGACACACCAATTGCTTGTACAAAAATGAGAAAAAGGATCTGTGGATGGATAGGTGGACTGGATATTAAGATGTACAGAAAATAGAATCATTATTTGCTTTACTACTAATGTTATTATAGAATATCTCCAGGATCTTAGGATATGAGCTTTATATTGTGCATTAAAAAATACATTTGCTATTAATTATACAAGTTTAGCTGGAATTAACGTATAAACTGCCAGAATTACTCCATGTATCCCAGAAACTTTACCATTTTTTTAATTTCTGCATTTCTTGCATAACTTCTGCTCTACTAATCTTTTTTTATCGGTATTTTAATGATCAGATAATCTCTTATGCCTCATATTTTTGTCCAAAAAGGATGCAATTTCTTTACTTTCTGGTTGTATTTCATTTCTTTCATTTACTTTTTTATAATATTTTCAAAATGCTTTAATTATATTTTTCATGTTTTGTTTTATTTCTATTATTCTCTAAACACTTATGTGTTTAGATTAATTTAATACTTTTGCCTACATCCTAGTCAAATATGATTAATATTACATGATATGAAATTTTATTTATCCTGCATTATTTCCTTTTTTATGATCACGTATCGGTTTATATTTTTATATAGGGCTTTCACTACACCTAAAATATATATAAATATATGTATATATATATATATATATATATATATATATATATATCTATATATATATATATATATATATATATATATATATATATATATATATATGTATGTATATATATATATATATATATATATATGTATTTATTTTGTCCGCCTTTTGGTAATGTCTGTTTTTGTTTTACGTTTATCAATCTATTGGTCCATTTTTTTTTGTATTTCTTTCATATCCAAGGTGTATTTTCCCATGCATATAAATTTAAAGGATCCAAGCATGTATTTTTATAAATACTGTCTTTATTTCTTTTGGGAAGTAGACTTTAAATTCTTCACTTTTATTGATATATGTTAGTATTTTGCAACATAGCAATATCTTATTATTATTTATTCAATGTATATGGTAAAGAATTATAACCTCATCTGATACATACTATTTTAAAGTTACTAACGTGCTTATGTGTGTATGTATATATATATATATATATATATATATATATATATATATTATATATCTATATGTATATATATATATATATATATATATATATATATATAAATATATACATATATATATATGGGTCTATATTAGAACACAGAAGTCTTAAAACTTCGAATATTCTAATATCGACCCCTATTCAGCAAATGCTGAAAATAGCGAAGCTGCAGAACACCAAATTTTTTCCTAAGGAAAAAATTTGGTTGGCCGTTTCTGTCACTCCTCTATTTTCAGCACTGTGGTGGAAAGTTACAGGTTGGGTTCAGGAAACTGTGCGATTGTGTGGACGTGAGGGTTAGGGCACGGGTTAGGGCGTGGGTCAGGTAAGTGTGTGATTGTGATGGACGTTAGGGTTAGGGTTAGGGCGGGGTAGGTGAGTTAGGGTTAGGGAGCGGTTCAGGTGAGTGTGCGATAGTGACGGACCTTAGGGTTAGGGTTTGTGTTAAGGTAAGTGGATAGATAGTAGTATATGTACACTTTAGTGAAGAGTTAGATGTAGGATGTTAAGTGTATGTGTGTGGATTGCTGTTTTTTTGGTGTGCTTGTGTTATGTGTATATGTTTCGGAACAGAAAATCTTTTCCCTGGGAAAAAATTTGCTGTTCTGCATGTTCAATATTTTAAATGTTCACCGAATATGGGGTCGATATTAGAACATTCAAAGTTTTAATACTTCAGTGTTCTAATATAGACCCTAAATATGTATATATTTGTTTGTGTCTTTCTGCTTTTCCCGGTTAGGGGTCGCCACAGCCGAACTCTGGTCTGCTAATGATTGGTAGTGGATTTTTATGTACCGGGTTACCAGCCCTGATGCACAACCTTCAACGAAGGCATGCCCCATTCACGTATGCCTCCACACAGAAGACGCTCTAGCTAAGAATCGTACGGGACAACATCTTGCTATGAAGTGACAATTATACCGCAGCATCACCACTATATATATATATATATATATATATATATATATATATATATACAACCATGTGTTATATTTTAAGTAGGCTTCACTCAAGGTGTTATTATTTTTGCCCTAATATTAATGTACTTCATCATTTGGACTTACAGTTGGACCAAGTTAATGTTTGATACTGGCCGATATTGCAGTTATCACTGCGTGTGTGTGTGTGTGTGTGTGTGTGTGTGTGTGTGTGTGTGTGTGTGTGTGTGTGTGTGTGTGTATGTATGTGTGTATGGGTGTGTGTGTGTGTGTGTGTCTGTGCATGTATATATATATATATATATATATATATATATATATGTATATGTATATATATATATATATATATATATATATATATATATATATATAGGTTTACTATTGTTTCATTTGCCATTCGAAACAATGAATAGTAGCACTGAAAATAATAAAAACGAACTGTGACAATGTCAAACCAAATGCCCGACACATTTGATTCGACATTGTTGCCGAAAGCAGTACATGACAGCCATATAGGAGCTGATGTAAATCAGGCTACTATACGACATATCACGGTTTTGCAGGGGGGGAAGCCCCCCATGCATGCCCTACACACACCTACTTATATATTCTAACTCTGAGATCGCCCTACAATGGGGATATGGATGAATTTCTAATCCCCACTGTACCGCAAACTTCATGCAGATAGCAGTAGTGCATTCGCATAAGTGTCTTTGACTATCTCATCAACAACTGCTTGTGCGCTCAACATTCTGATGTTCGTCACACTGCTGCCCACAGAATGTAGTTCACACAAACAATAGTAAAAAAAAAATATATATATATATATATATATATATATATATACATACACACACACACACACACACACACACACACACACACACACACACACACACACACACACACACACACACACACACACATCTATATGTTATATTTTAAGTAGGCTTCACTCAAGGTGTTATTATTTGCCCTAATATTAATGTACTTCATCATTTGGACTTACAGTAGGACCAAGTTAATGTTTGATATTGGCCGATATTGCAGTTATTGCTGCCTTCTTCATTTATAGCTGTTTTATTGTATAAATTTCAAAGTGTAACATCATCTTTGTTTGTAGGTATTTCCTTAGACAATATCCTTCTGGAGGTTAATTAATATTAATTAACAATTTGTTTAATATCCTTACTGTGTGGTAGATTTAAATCATTTTTAACTATATGTTTATCAGGCAATGTTGCCTCATCTAATCTTACCTTCTAAAATTAAACAGACATTGATTAACTATACAAGCCATATAATTATACATATTTAAGAGAACACAAAGCTTTTGAAAATCCATCTTAAAGAATGCCCAAATGTATTAAAGTATTGAAATGAGATAACTTTTCAATATCATCATCAGCTCTTCTTTCCCATTTTCTACATGGAGCCACTATGTCAAGTCCACCATCACCATCTTTCTCAATTCACACGTCTTCTCTTATGCAGTCCTTCCATCCCTTTGTTTGATGTCCTTATTTTGTTTTGATTCTTCCTCTTTCTTCCAAATCTTCTTCACTAGACTGTCTTCTGCTTTCCTGCAAATGTGCCTAAACCACTATAATCTACTATCTTTGACCTTCTCTGCAGGTACTTTGTTCTCCTCATTTTTTCATCTGTCCCACGCTGCACATCCTCGCATTCATCTCAGGTACTTTATCTCCATCATCTGTAGCCTCTTCACCTGCTATGCTTTCACTACCATAAGTTTCTCTGCCATACCAAATTAAAAGATACTTTCATCAAACTTGACCAATCTGTGGAATAGCGAAGAAAAAGCAAAGTTAACACATTTTAACTGTTGTAAGCTTTTACTGTCACTGTACTGTGATCCACTGATCCCTTATCTGAACTAGAACTTAATAAATACTTAAGTATGTTATATTTATTTATTTGTTGGTATTTGTTCAGTGGGTTATCTATTTATTCATTGACATTTGGTGACTGGGAAAGTCTGAATGGGTTAAAGACCCATTTTCAGTGGAGGACCAGGGAGAAAAGCTTCACAACTGACAAAGTACAATCATAAAAGTATAAATATTTTTCTAAAGAGAGCTGTGACAACATATTAAAATACTAATGTATATAGTGTAGGCATAGATTAGTAGTACAGTACAATCAAATTAATGTTTACATGGCTTCCGTATAATGAATAATTAACATTTGTGATGGTTTCTAGAGGTCACGGTCAAATAAGTCATATAGCTTTAATTAGCATGCAGCCAATAGAGCTTGTAATATGTAAGTAATAAGGGTAGATGTTTAGCAAGAGTTTAATGTTAGGGAGAAGAGAATGAATATAGAAGTACTGCAAAAGGTACTGGTCCTAATGGGACAAGTGACTGAAGAGTAAAATAATAAAACTCGTAGTTACTGTACAAACTTTTATTTAAATGCTTACATCCTAAGACTTCCTCAGAACTTATTACAAACAATTGGTTTTACTAACATACTTTTATACCACTCTCAATTAACAACCACAGCTCTCTTGTTAAAATCAATTAATTACATTTAATTAACAAAACCACCTATTGATACCATAAAATCTGCATTCAGTCTTTGTTCAACAACAGTTTCTCTTTCTTAAAAAACATTTTATATTAATCATTTCATTCAGGTCAGGCAGTTTGTCTGCCTCGTGTTTAATCTGCCAATAAGTTTCCCTTTGCTCCAAAAGGTTTTTAAAATCAACACTCCTTAAGTCTAAAGAACTTCTAACATAGAAAAAAAGATTCTTGTGAGTTGCACATTCTGTTTATATGATTAAATGTTTATATAAGGAATTGTTGTCATCCTTCTTTTCAATACTATATTGATGTACCCTAATTCTTTTATAAAGTAGTAGTCATGCCTATGTAAAATGATGCACATCCACTACACATACTATGGTATACTACCCTCTGGTTTTACAGGTAAAATGTCCTAGTACTTCAATGGTTCAAGGAAAGGTTTGCATAGATATAAAGGGTCCTTCTAAAATGTGTCTACAATACCTACAGTTATCACATTTAAACATACCATTGACCTTTTCTGTGTACAAAGTACTAGGGGTATATCTACTGTTGTCTCTGTAATATGTCTTTTGATTTATATTTGTTCTAGTATACAAAGCTACGTTGGCTACTTACTACCTTGAACAACTCATTGTTAACCTTCCAAAATTTTCCAGTTGCTGTGAATAATTTCCCTTCTTCTACGACTGCCTACATTCATCTCCAAATTACAAACCGGCCTACTATTCTCCTCCCTATAGTCATCCCATTACTAGTAAAGGGATGTCTGAAAATAGGTGCATGCAGTTTGTGTCTTTTCTACAAAATATCATCTGCTATTTCATGTAAATAATTCTCAGCATTTCCTCTTTTAGCGAACATTTCACAAATAAACTTAAATTTGTCTTTTACCATAGTGTCATCACTAGTCATTCGATTGGCTCTGATAAATTGTCCCTTTGGTATATTCTTCTTTATAAACCCTGGACGATTACTTTTACTATGTAAATAACTATTAGTAAAAGTATCTTTCTTATGTATTCTACTTTCAAATGTATTAGTGGTAGCCTTCCACTTTAAGTGGACGTGTAAAAAGTTAACACTACTACAACGATCTCCCAATGCAAATTTTAAAAACTCAGACGTGTAATTCATTTTGTCTGCAAAATTTTTAACTGTCACATTATCACCCTCTATAATAAAAACTAAATCATCCACAAACTATCTTGTAAAGCTGTTGTTTCCCACTAACCCATAACAGCGTTGGCAAATGAACAGTCTGCTGGTGAACTCATAGCAAACCCTTTTAATTATTTAAAATATTTACCATTAAACATAAAATAATTATTGTCCATTAGTACATCTAACATGTCACAATAAAGGTTAATGTGATGATTAGGAATAATAGAAAATTTACTCAAAAAATCCCTGACATACTCAACACCTTGGTCATGGGGAATGAACATAAAGAGTAATACAATATCACTACTAAAAATAATATAGATAAATTGAAAGACAAAATCCTCAGGTTAAAATCCAACTTCTTCTTGAAATTCTTCTGCAGGTCAGATAAGCGCTTTCACTCATTCATTTGAGCTTCATCAGATCATGTAACAAAGACCTTCAAACACATAGGCTACATTTATACAGTTAATACATCTCCTAATGGCCTATCAAAAACTGCTTCTTATTTATATATTCATGAGATAGTCTAAACATAAAAGATATATGCATAGAAACATGGTAAAATATGTGAAATGACAAGATAAATATAAAAAAATATATATATATATATATATATAAAAAACTTTTCATAAACACTCAAAAATGCTCTAAAAAATATATTTATAAATATGTGTATATATGTATGCAATAAATAGAAATGTATTGCAAACAATAAAAACGTATATATTTCTTCATTTATTAAAAAATCTACCAACATTCCTCGGTTTATTTAACATAGGTTTAATAGAGGCTCTCTCATTGAGACCTGAACCCCTATCTGCTCTCAATCTAACTATCCACATACTCTCCTTGCTCTCAGTATGGTTCCTGATGTCACCCCCTCGTATATTGGGTTTAATGTTCTCAAGAGCTCTAAACAAAAAATAATGTTCAGGACCTGCTTGGGCTACATGCTTAGCTAAAGCATTATGAGGTGAAGCCTTCCTAATGTGGTAAAGGTGTTCTCTTATCCTGTCTTTAAAACGACGATTGGTTTTACCCACATAAAACACGTTACATATTTGACACACTGCTAGATAAACTATGTGGATAGTATCACAGGTGGCTTCAGCATGTATGCTGAAGTTAGTGTGCATGTCAGGGTGTTTAGAAAACGGACTGGGGTCAAGAGAATTACAATAGTTGCAGCGTCCACATGATTTTGTGTGTTCAAGAGGTATTGACCGTTCATCCCTTTTTGAATAACATAACATTCTCTTTAGATTCAATTTATTCCTATATAAAAAAGACACTCGACCTGGATGAGCTACAACGGTTGTTAGATAGTTTAGAGAAGGACTTTGCACATCTAAAATGCTTGCAAACACAGCGTTTGCATTTCCGTTATTGTTTGGACACAAAAATTGTACCAAGAGGTTTACGTATATCGAATATGCCCAATCAGGGCGAACATTATCCAGAGTTGCTTTCAAGGTGGCAGCGCCTGAACTTGGAGGTAAGCAAACAGTACATGGAGTTACTTATTGACTTTTTTGCCTCTGAAGAGGCAAAACTTACTAATAACATTAAGAAACAACAGAAGAAGATTTTTTCTGGTTTCCCAAGTACTGTAATAGAACCACTTTTTGCAAGCCTGTTGGATGGAGTATCAGCCTTGGAACGGAAACTCCTCCAACAGAAGAGAAGCAAGATAATTAGGGATCATAGAGATTTTAATTTAGGACAGGTCTTTGTTTGGCCGAAACATGGACATTATAGTACTATAGTACTATTATTAAATCTAATGATCCTACTAGTGCTGGACAATTGAATTCCGAACTTAGTACTGGTTTTGAAAATGTCAGTGTTGTTAACAATGCTTGTGAAGCTGTGAATACTACTAACTGTGCACGCAATAATGTGTCTCCTAGTAATAGGGTACAAACTGCAGCTAACACTGATAACACTATTACTTCTAATGATACTGATGATGTCATTACTATTTTACATAGTGAGAATGGGACTAGTTCTACTATAACAAATACTAGAGAAGTTAGCCAGCCTATTACTGTGAATAATATTGTAGATACAACTAACTTATATCCTGCAGTACATGTTGTGAAGGGACCGATCAATAAGAGGTTGCCAGTAGATGATGGCACAGTGAGATCTAAGTTACTTCACAAAGCACATACCACCAATACTACAGGAGTAGTAAGTGAGCTCCCTTTTCCCCTCCCAGTCCGAAAGGACAAGAATATCACAAGGGGACGCTCTATGAGCAGGGGGAGACAGAAACGCAAATTATCAGAAGAGTATGCACCACATCAGACAATAAAGAAGATGTGGAAGAACAAAGCAAATTAGATACAGCTGAGACTTTGATACCAGTAGATTCTATGGTACATAACATTTCAGGATACTTGCTAACTGAATGTGATGAGAAACTTTTAAGTAAAGGCCTGAATTTTATACCAAGTGCACACAGTAACTTCACTGACACTGTAGTAGACATGAGGCTTTTCTGTCGAAACCTTATGCTTAAACTGCTATTTCATGATAAAACTGTTAGTGAATTGACAGATACCAACGCTACTAGACCATTAAAGTTCAAGAAGCTTAGTAACTTTGTTCCACCTAATCATCCGTTAGTTGAGGCATATTTGAAACTAACTGAGGATGACCTATATGAATATTTTTCTCTCAAGAAATATAGGAAGAATGGTAATTTGACCAGAGCAGAGCAGACTAGCTTACTTAAACTTCAGTCATTACAGTCCATAACTATCAAACCAGCTGACAAAGGTGGTCGGATAGTAGTGATGGACACTAGCAAATATCATGATGCTATGATTAAACTTTTGGAAGACGACTTCTATCTACAAGGTAGTGAACAAATAGTGCAAGCTACTATTAGTCATGTAAACCATATGCTATTAGATATGTTGAAAGGTGATATCTTGGACCAAGAATTGTTTGACTATCTTTTTGTTAAGAATCCCCTTGTACCAACAATACATGGGTTACCTAAAATTCATAAAAATCCCATTGATCCACCAATGAGACCCATAGTGTCTGGTCAGGGTTGGATCACTGAGAACCTTTCTGTCTATGTTGAGAAACACTTGCGACCTATATTGAATAAGAATAGAGTTGTACTAAAAGATTCCAAACAGTTTTTAACAGATTTGTATGACTGTCTAGGTGGCATTTGTGATCTTAATAGCCTGATTTTCGTAACGTTTGACATCCAGTCTTTGTTTACTGTGTTACCAAACAACATAGGCCTGATTTATATTACTGAGTATTTACTCTTACATAGTGAGTATACATCAGTCAAAGTAGATCTCATTGTACATTTCCTGGAACTCATTTTGAATAATAATCTTTTCACTTATGACAACAAGTTCTACCAACAGCGAGGTGGCATAGCCATGGGTACACCCTGTGCCAATAGCTATGTGAATATGTTTTTGGCATTCTGGGAATTTGAGAGTCTCTTCAATTTAGAAATGTTTAAACAACACATAGCTTTCTATAGACGTTTCGTGGATGACGTTTTTGTTTTATGGAGAGGCAATGTTGATGATTTGTTTATGTTCCATACTGCATTGAACAACCTTACTGATTATTTAACTTTTAGTATGAATTATTCTAGAGATAAGATAGAATTCCTTGACCTGTATATAGAGAAACTAGCATGTGGTTTAATCAATACAGGTGTCTATAGGAAACCTTGTTATTTTAATACCTTATTACAGCGTGACAGTATGCATCCACAGCACATTTTTAAAAATATTATTAGAGGCCAGGGGATGAGAACCTCTCAGCTAAATGCCACAGAAGAAGGTTTCTTAATGGAAGTGAGTGACCTCAAAACAAGGATAGAAGAACGGGGCTATAGCTCACAAGAGATTGAGTCCAACCTTTTGGATGTCAATGAACTTAGATTGAATAGAGCAGCCCCTTATTTTGGACCAATCATTAATGATGGATCTAATACAATAGATAATGGTAGAGATGGTAGATCAGCTCATGTAAGGATTTCTTTACCATATAGCACTGATTGTCCAGCGATTAAGAACATCATTATGAAACACTGGCCTATCCTTTGCACTGATGACATCATTGGCAAATTTGTGGGGACTAAACCTTCTTTTTTATATAGGAATAAATTGAATCTAAAGAGAATGTTATGTTATTCAAAAAGGGATGAACGGTCAATACCTCTTGAACACACAAAATCATGTGGACGCTGCAACTATTGTAATTCTCTTGACCCCAGTCCGTTTTCTAAACACCCTGACATGCACACTAACTTCAGCATACATGCTGAAGCCACCTGTGATACTATCCACATAGTTTATCTAGCAGTGTGTCAAATATGTAACGCGTTTTATGTGGGTAAAACCAATCGTCGTTTTAAAGACAGGATAAGAGAACACCTTTACCACATTAGGAAGGCTTCACCTCATAATGCTTTAGCTAAACACGTAGCCCAAGCAGGTCCTGAACATTATTTTTTGTTTAGAGCTCTTGAGAACATTAAACCCAATATACGAGGGGGTGACATCAGGAACCATACTGAGAGCAAGAAGAGTATGTGGATAGTTAGATTGAGAGCAGATAGGGGTTCAGGTCTCAATGAGAGAGCCTCTATTAAACCTATGTTAAATAAATGGAGGAATGTTGGTAGATTTTTTAATAAATGAAGAAATATATACGTTTTTATTGTTTGCAATACATTTCTATTTATTGCATACATATATACACATATTTATAAATATATTTTTTAGAGCATTTTTGAGTGTTTATGAAAAGTTTTTTATATATATATATATATATATATATATATATATATATATATATATATATATATACATATATTTTTTTATATTTATCTTGTCATTTCACATATTTTACCATGTTTCTATGCATATATCTTTTATGTTTAGACTATCTCATGAATATATAAATAAGAAGCAGTTTTTGATAGGCCATTAGGACATGTATTAACTGTATAAATGTAGCCTATGTGTTTGAAGGTCTTTGTTACATGATCTGATGAAGCTCAAATGAATGAGTGAAAGTGCTTATCTGACCTGCAGAAGAATTAAAGTTGGATTTTAACCTGAGGATTTTGTCTTTCAATTTATTTACATGAATCTGTATCAGCTAAGCTGCTCCTTTTGGTTTTATTAATAATATTTAAGTTTATTTGGAGCACCGGGCGTTCATCCTGCTTGTCAGCGAGTGGTTTGTTCCTGACTAAAAATAATATGTTTTATTGAATCAAAATTAAAACCAACTACAAATTCCCTCATTCTATCTAAAATATCCCATGAATCCTTATTATAAGAATTTAATTTTTGTACTAACGGATTTAAGATGCAGTCTATCACAAAAGAAATTCCTTCAGTGACATAATTGGGTGAGGAAACTATTGGCCCAAATGGAAGATTTTTCTGGACCTTATGGACCTTCGGAATTTCAAACAACATCCCTATCTTAGGTTTTTCAATCAGACAAAAGTTGTAAATTTCAAAGTCAATGAGTCCATTCATCAAAATATGATATAGAAAAATGTGTATTTGTTTATAACCTTTCTGTATATCAACTAAATGTACATCCTTGCATTCGTTATTATTGTTCAATAATATTAACATACAATTAATGCATTGATCAACATTCATTAATACTAAACTTCCACCTTTATCACTTTTCATAATTGTAAGATTTTTGTTGTTATTTATTTCAAACAATCCTTTTCTTTCATCTTCACTTAAATTATAACTTCTAATACTGTTACATTTATTCAATGCATTTCTAATTTCAGTTTCACATGCCTTTTCAAAAGCTTTGAAAGTGTTAAGCAATAATGGATTATAACAAGAAGGCTTCACATGCTTAGAATTACCTAATGATAATGTCTTTTAAACTAAAATTTAAGTTCAGCCTTGGGGTATATTGTTTCAAGTCTAAAATAGTCCCAACAACATTTTCCCTTCTAGTGGACACAAAACTGAGGCCAAGACTTAATACCCATTTGTGCAGTGGACTCAGATTAGTGTTTGACTAGTTAATGATGTTTAAGGTATCAAATTCATACCCATTTAGTTGTCTGTTGATGACTCCAATGTTGTTTGGCCTGTCGTTCTCATTGTCCTTGTTTTTACCCCTCTTCCATCTCTCTTTGGTAAAAAAAGTCTTAGGTCTGGCTCCTCCAGTACTATTATATGAAGTCTCCACATTTTCAAAGTCAGTGTTATTGTCTGTTGTTTGTTCTACTAAGGCTTTGTCAGCTCCAATAGTTCTAGTACTTGTATTTATAACCTTACTGATAGTTCCTATCCAGAAATCCTGCCCCCATGGAATCTGTGCCACCGATTGGTTTGCAGATCTGTCTGTCATCTTATTGGCATGGTTTGCAGATGTACCAAAGTCATTCTTAGTCTTTTTACTGTTATTGTTCCCACTGGAAGCAAAATTAATATAAGCAATGTTGTTTTTGTAAGCTGCTGCATCTCTGAACAGCTTGTTGTGCTTCTGGGCAATAATTACATTCTCGTGCTGCTCAACTTCATTCAAAGAGTCTGGGTAGTACACATTTATACCAACCTGATTACAAATCAGCTGATATAGCCTTGAAATTTCTTCCTAAAGGGTATCCATAACTTTGTTGTTGTTGTCGATCAACAACCTTAGTAATTTTAGGCCAGCATTATTGAAAAAATCCACTAGCGTTGAAACAAAATGTATCATTTATATTATTTCCATTAGGGCACTTAAAAAATCTAGGCCCTTTAGGAACTATTTTCAGCTCAATACATCTTTCCAGGTATTTATTTTCCAAGTCCAGCCTTCTATATTTTTTATAACTTGATTAATTTCTCACATGACCCCTTGTACTCGTCATTTATCGCAGACATTATATTGTAGTTAGAGTTAAAGAAAGGGTTGTGTTTGTTGTTTAATACAGAGTTAACATCAGTGTACTCAAATGTTCACATTTTCATTTTGATTACAGCTACTTAGGTTAGTGTTGGACTTACTGGTACCATTGTATTCAATAACCATTTCCCTGTCCTCATCCAAAAAGATCAACACTTCCTCTGTAATTTTCTTCAAAGGCACAATTTTTTGCAAAATATTTTGAATGTCCACCATAGTGATCAGTAACACCAGATGAATATAGCTTTAATGAGGCATGAAGGGTTAAGGGAGGGGTCTGTGATAGAGTAGGTTAGTTAGTTGTTACTTAGAAGCAAGAACAAATATGAGAGTTATAATATTTGTCTTTCAGGGTAAATTTAATTGTTTTGTGGGATTCAATGGCACTAATGTTTGGTGGTAGGGCATTCCACAGTTTAGCAATGGCATAGGAGTAAAGGCATTAGCAATGGCATAGGAGTAAAGGCATTGTCCTGCTCTTCTGGTGGGTTTATGCACTTGTAGAACAAGTTTATTAGTGGAGCAGAGATTTCTGGATGGGTTATAGGGCTGTAAGATAGTTTTTAATGCTGGGCAGCTGTTGGGTTTATATAATATTCTATGAACTAAAGAGAATTCTGATAAATTCGGCTATTGAGGGGAATTCTAGCCAATTTCATTTTTTGAGGACTAAACAGTGGTGGGTACAATTTGGTAGGCCAGTTGCAAATTTACCAATCTTGTGATAACATGATTGTAGTTTATTCTTTAGGGTTGTGTGAAGTTTGCAAGAATAGGGACTCCATACTGAAAGAAGGGGAGTAGAAGGGTATTGGCTAGTGTAACCTTTGTGGAAGCATCCATAAAGAATTTGTGTATGTGAAGTTTGCCAAGTTTGATGTGTGTTTTTGTAACTGAATTAATTATGTGTTGTTTGAAGGTAAGTTTAGTATCTATAGTGATGCTAGATATTTTGCATGAGTTACAATTTCAGTTTGAGTTTTGTTCTGTGAATATATTTTCAATTCAAGTGGGAATCATTTTTGAGAGAACAATATAAGCTTACTTTTATTTGGGTTAACCAGTAGTTGTGTTTTGTAGGCCATGTTTCGATAGAGGGAAAGGCTTCTTGTGTGATAGTTAAGAGACGCTGGGGGTTGTTGAATGTAGAAATAATAGTGGAGTCATCAATATATTGGATGAGTGTGCTTTGGAGGGAGGCAGAGTAAAGATTGTTAATGAACATATTGAAGAGCAGGGATGCTGCAATGGATGATTGTGGGACTCCAGTACTGTTTATCTGGTATTTGGATAGGCTAGATAACCATTTGACACATTGCTACCTATCAGTTAAATAACTGAAGAACCATTTTTGAGCAGTTTGGGAGCAACCTAGTGTAAAGAGTTGTTGTAATAGTTTAGAATGAGACACTGTATAAAAGGTCTTTAATAAAGCTCGTAAGATTACTGATGTAAATGAGCCCTTGCCCATAAGCTTTGTTTACAGTGCCTGTGAAGGATAGAACTGATATAGTGGTACTAAGTGCAGGCTGAAAACCATGATACGGTTAGCTAAGAGAAATGTCATTATTTGTAAGTTTATACATTTTTCTAACAGTTTAGATGGGGGGAGAAGAAAGAATGGGTCTATAGTTAGATAGTTCATGGTTTTTCCTCCTTTGTGCAATGGGGTAGTGGCAGATTTTTTCCAGAGTTTGGGGACATAGAATGTACACAAACAAAATTAAAAATAAAAATTATGGGTATGTTACTGCACATAGGAAATATTATTGTTACTCTAAAGGAGTTGTTTGTCGCATTATGTGATTATTGCGATGCCTACTATCTAGGAAAAACAATCAGGGCACTGAGACAAAGAATTTACCAGCATACATACGATATTAAACATAAGAACGAAAACAATGCACTGTACAGGCACATCATCCTTCATCCACTGCATGCTTTCAAATTTTTCATTGTTGACCCAGTTGATTTGGGTCCTCGGGGGGGGTCCCTTGGATGAATTTTTAGAGTTCATGGAGCTTAAGCCTGTCAGGTTCCTGGACTCAATGACAGTGTCTCTATTAGTTCAGTACTTAAATTGAAATCTATGCTGTTTTTGTAATGTGGAAGTATTATTTCTCAGGAATGTGCATCCAATGCTGTTTTTGTTATGTGCAAGCATTTTTATCAGCAGTACACGAAATATTTTAAAAATATTTAAAAAGTTTCTCTTAATGTTTATTCTTTGGAGGAAGTGATGTTTATTTTTTGCAGGAAGTGATGTTTTTCTTTTAACCAATGTGAGTTGGGGGTGGGTTATTTAAAGATGTGTTTTAGCAAACATTGCTATTCTGATGAAGTCTTTCACCTTGACGAAAACGCTAAATCAATAAAAAGTGTCTTGGATTATTGAATTGTGCCCTCTGTGGTTCCTAGCTTCACTATTCATCTGTGAACTTACTTAGTTTTGGTTGTTCTGTTTTTTGGTTTGGTTTTACAATGGATGACAGTAAACAGTCTGGGAGTATTGAGGGCGCTGATTTACAAGCCATTTTGAAGTCTATTTCTTCACTTGCAAACACTGTAACTGATTTAACTAAGAAAGTTGACTTTTTACTAAACAAAAATGGATCAGACTGTTTAGCAAGTGGAAAAATCACTTGTACACAAAGCTCTAATCAGTTTGACATCACTCCAGCTCAAAGGAACATTTATTTGATAACAGCAGGCAGAATCTTCAGAGGTTTTCTCAAAATAATGTGTTTGGAGCTGTTTCTCAACCCTGCAACAGTCAGGGACCTTTGGGTGATGCCACGGCAGCATTTTTGGTTGAGCAGTGGCTAAAAACGGGAGTTCAGCTTGAAAAACATGGTGCAAACTCTTCTAATGCTGTCAGCAGTTTAGTACAGCAATTCCATCAATTTAAGGAACTGTTAACCAAATAGAAGAAACTGCAGGTGGAGAATGAGTATTTATTGGAGTGTATCAAGCATGAACTGATTCCCAAAGGGCACCGAATGTGGAAATACCCTACATGACTGGTAAAGGGTTCACAATTATACAAAGATTTAATTGTATTTTTTTAATAAGCAGGATTGTGAACTGTTAGATATTTTGGTTGGTGACAATAACTGTAAAATGGCAATATTAATAAGAGACATAGAGAAGCTGGATAATGGTATTAAAAATTACTTACTGTTTTAATACAAACAAGCTGATTTTTACAAGGTTTTTAGTAATGTAGAAAATGAGCTGCGTGAGTTAAAATCATGCAAGGAAAAGAAACTACTGAGGGACCTGGGTGACTGTGAGGTGGGGAGAGCATACCCAGACCCCCCACAGGGTCAACAAGGGGGGGTGGCATGATAGGTATGAGGAATACAATGCTGACATTAATGCTGACAATTCTGAATCTGGTAATACATGTACTAATATCCCTTTAGATCCTCCGCCTCTGAGGAGGTCAGAATGATTGATGAATCAGAGGCAGGAGAGACAAGGCAGTGGAAGATATGGCCAGAGCAACTATCAGAACGACTATCAGGACCAATGGAGGTGGAGACGGAACAACTACCAGAGACAATGAGCCTCAGTGGAGAATTTGATAATGCTGATTGCACTATTATTAAGAATTTGGCTGGTGATTTTAGTATTCATAACTACAGTCAGACGATGGTCGCTGTTGAATGGGCTGAATTTTTTCTAAAGGCCTGAATTTTGTCCCTGCTACTAATTTCAATATTGACACTATTATACAACTTAAGTTATACACTAGGAAGTTGAACATAGCACTACATTTTTCTTCAGATAATCTGGCCTTGAACCAAGTAACACTACATAGACCTTGTACCTTTATGCCCCCTACACACCCCACAGTACAATCATTTGAGATGTGATGTGACAAAGAAATCAGAGGGCTGGTACAGTATAGGAATCCTAATATACATCACAACTTGACTACAAGTGAGGCAGTGGTCCTACAGGACATTTTGGACTGCAGAGAGACAAGATTTATGAAACCGGACAAGGGTGGGGGATTAGTAGTGATGGTCAGAATAGCAGGATGTTGGAGCTTTTATACAGTGATACATATGTAGAAGCCTCTCACAATGAATTGAATATTGCTTACAGAAACATTGACTTACATATTGAGCAACTGCTACTTAATGGTCAGATATCGATAGAGACACACGAGTACCAGTATATAAAGCAGCTTAGGATCCCAACAATATTTGGGATTCCTAAAATACACAAGTCCATCACTAACCTCCCCTTCTCCCTATAGAGGATGCTAAGGCCTCTAAGATGTTTTTCCTAGTGAAATACGTTGACAACATGGTCAAACATGTACTGGATGGGAGACAATCCATTATTAGAGACTTTTGGGATTTTCTAGGGAAAATTAAACTTGAAATGTTTGACAAAGACCTGATATTTGTCACAATTGATGTGTGTGACTTGTTCTTGGTGATCCCACATGATGTAGGGCTCGAATGGTTTTATGACTATCTGCGTATGAAGACATCTTTTGACCATGGGACTATTCTGACCATTCGGACATATATGGAGCTTGTCCTGGAGAACAAATTTATCAGCTTTGAGAGACACCTGTTTAAACAAAGAACCGGTGTCGCTATGGGTGTGTGCTGTGCACCAACATTTGCCAACATTGTATTGGCACAATGGGATGATTTGTTCATTATAAACTCTGAGTTCAGTGACCTCTGGGTGCTTTATGGGTGCTACATGGACGACATTGTCCTTTTTTGGAAAGGAGGTGAAAATGACCTGAATAGGTTTTTCGCCTTCATTAATGGGACCACCAATTTTTTGAGGTTCACTATGCACAAGGACAAGGATATTTTGAGCTATCTTGATGTGACTGTGCAGAAGAACTATGCCATGAAGGGTTTACCTCCCATTTATTTAGCAAGCCAACATATTCCAACTCATTGTTGCAGTTTTCTAGTTGGCACCCTGTACATCAAAAGAAGGCACTGGTCAAAGGGCAGTATGTCAGGTTAGCCAGCATGGTTTCACAACTTGATGGCTTTTTAAGAGAATGTGGGGTATTGAAGAACATGTTAATTAAGAGAGGGTATCCTGAAAACTTTATCAGCAGTATAGCGGACAAAGTTATTATCAAGAGAGAACTTGGTAATTTAGCCCTCTATTATTTCATGGGTTGAGTGGGCCTTAACATAAGGATAAATCTGACATATTTAGTAGGACAGTTATTTTGCCTTTTAATGTCAATTTTTATGACATCAAAGAGATTGTGGTGAAGCTCTGGGCAATTTTTAGTTTGGACATTGATGTCCATAATAAACTGGGCAAGAGGCTGCAGATTGTCTATAAAAAGGAAACTTCCCCGAAAGGGTTATTGAAAAGATGCAACATTAAACCAGATCAGGGTGGTAGTTACAGATGTGGTAGGTTCCCACAGTGCCCGTATATGACTGACACAAACAAAATTAAAATCAAAAATAATGGGTACTTTACTACACAGAGGAACTATTATTGTTACTCCAAAGGAGTTGTTTATGTCACATTATGTGATTCTCATGATGCCTACTTCTTTTTCTTTCAGCTTTTCCAAGTTAGGGGTCACCACAGTGGATCACCTGTCCGCTCATGATTGGCAGTGGAGTTTTACAATGTTGAGTTGCCAGCCCAGCACCCAACCTTCCACAGAAGGCACACACATGCATGCACTCATGCCTAGGGCCAACCTACTATGTAGGAAAAACAATCAGGGCATTGAGACAAAGAATTTACCAGCATACATATGATATTAAACATAAGAATGAAAACAATGCACTGTACAGCCACATCAGTCTTCACCCACTGCATGCTTTCAAATTTTTCATTGTCGACCAAGTTGATTTGGGTCCTCGGGGGGTGGGGGTCCTTTGGATAAATTTTTAGAGTTCATGGAGCTTAAGTGGCAGATTAGAACAAATCCCTGTCAGGCTCCTGGACTCAATGACAGAGTCTATTAGTTCAGTACTTAAACTGAAATATATGCTGTTTTTGTAATGTGCAAGTATTATTTATCAGGAATGTGCAATCTATGCTGTTTTTGTTATGTGCAAGCATTTTTTATCAGCAGTACACCAAATATTTTAAAATATTTAAAAAATTTTCTCTTACTGTTTATTATTTGGAGGAAGTGATGTTTATTTTTTGGAGGAAGTGATGTTTTTCTTTTAACCAATGTGACTTGGGGGTGAGTTATTTAAAGATGTGTTTTAGCAAACATTGCTATTCTGATGAAGTTTTTCACCTTGATGAAAGTGCTAAATCAATAAAAAGTGTCTTGGATTATTGGATTGTGTCCTCTGTGGTTCCTAGCTTCACTATTCATTTGTGGACATAGGATTCAGAGATGGACCTACTGATCAGAATACTAACCAGACAGGCTATTGCTTCTGTGGCTAGTTTTAGATATTCTGATGGAAGATTGTCAGCTGAGAGGGAACTGGGTTTTACTTTAGTAAGGAGTTTTTGTACAAGTGAAGTAGGAACAAATAAAGAGAGAAAGTGGTTGTTGAGGGTGTGGCTATGTAGAGATGGTCAGGAGTGGTGGAAAAGTTAAAAATTAGGTTACAAGTTTCATAGTTTGTCAGGATTAGATCTTCTGAGGGGTTGGAGCTAGTGTTGTGAGAGGTATGGTTTATAAATGTTTGTATACTATCTATGAAGGGAGAATTAACCATGTCAGCTATTTTAGATTGTGCTTTATCTGGGTCTGGAAAGGGGTTATGAGATGTCCCGGGAGAAAGGAGTGTTGATATAGAGTTCCAGAATTTTTTAGGATTGTTAGTTTGGCAGGTTAGTTGCTGTGCAAAATATTTTTTATTTTTTTTGTCAGCAATGACTAGTTTTTTTTTTTTTTTTTTTGCTTAATTGTGTAATTGCTTGTATTTTAGCTGGCTGGTTTCATTTTTGTTTTTTTTTTTTTTTTACAATTCTTTTCAGGCTCACTCTCTAGTTTGCAATATTTGTTTAGTGACTTTTGTAAGTCAAGGTACATGATTTGTTTTAGTCCTTTTGTTTCAGAGAAGAGCTAAGCTATTGAGAATATCTAGGAATGTTTTATTGAAGTGACTTATAGGGTTGTCTAGCGGTAGTGTTTTTAAGGGGGTCCAGTTTATGGCTTTTAGGATAGCATTGAAAACTGTTGGTTGAATTTGGTTTGGTTTCTAGAAATTTTGCATTTGTGGTGTTTTGGTCTATAAGTAGTAGTTTTGTAGGTATAGGCTGGTGAGTGGTCATTTAGGCTAGTTGAAAGAGTATTGGAGGTTCAGTAATTGTAATTAAGTGGGTTGTTAACACGTATCCAATCTAAAGTTGTCCTTAGTTCATTGTCATTGTGTATTCTGGTAGGGCTGGTAATAAATTGTGTGAAGCCATGAAGGTAAATATTACCTATTGGGTAAGAGGCAATCATATTTTGTCAATTGATGTTAGCGTCACCCATTATAATAGTTTCATTGGAGATATTATTGGAAGTCCAGAAGAGAAAGTCTTTGAGAATTGGGATGTTTTGTCCCGGGGATATATAAATTACTCCAATACATATTTGTTTAGAGTTGTTCATGTGCATGGATGCTATGAGTATTTCTGTGCTGCTTAAGAAAGGAATAGGTTTTGAGAGAGGGGTAAGTGACAAGTTGGAACGATAGATTAGTGCTACTCCAACTCCTTTTTATGTGTTCTGCCATCTCTTTGAAAGTAATAACCTGGAGGGATAATTTCAGAGTCTTGAATGTGTGGTTTTAGCCAAGTCTCAGTGACTGATACTGTATCCGGGGAGTGGAGTTTAATCATGCATGAAATTCTGTTATTTTATTGCATAAATTATGTAAGTGTAATGCTGTTAGTAGCAATTCCTTGGTGAAGGATGATTGTGAAGAAATGCTTGGATGTGTAGGTCCAGGGTTGGGGTGAATATCTCCACATTGCAAAAGTTTAAGGAATTAAATTTTTATGTGAAGAAGGTTAGCCTTATTTGTTTGCCTGGAATGTTTGCATGGTATACGTTTTATGTTGTTAGGTGTAGGGAGGTAGTGGCATTTAGTAAAGTGAATTATGTTGTGTTCAATTAAGTAAGATTTGATGCTGAAGAAACTGTGAACTTGGATATCAAGAGATGAGGCCTGAGTAGATATTTTATAGGTGCTGGTGCTAGTGTATACCTAAGTGAAGTGGCTTGTAATAGTATGCATAGAAGGGTAAGTAATGATGTTAAGAAGATACTGTGGTGCAGGGGATGAAACATAGTTAAGTTTTATACTGGTTAGAGAGGGAAAGTATATAAGAAGGTATAATAAGGAAAGAAAAGAGTTAAATTAGAATAAGATATGGAATACTGGTAGAGTTGAAGTTTGTGATAGTTTATACATTGTATAGAAGAAATACAGAGCTATATGGAGATAACTGTGCTGTGTGTTTGGTGAGGATGGAGCTAAGTAGGTATGTGTTTTTTGGATAATGATGATTTGTGGGTAGAGCTATGGCTACTATATTTGTAACTGAAGGGGGGTGTATGGGAATTGGGGTAGGGTAGGGATGCGGAGTGAGCCTGAGTGTAGCGAGCACAAATAGAGTGGGTGGGATCTGGATCCTGTTAGAAGGTGCCATTAGAAACAATCAGTAACTAAGAAGAACTAGTGTGGTAATATAACAATTCTTAAATTAAAACTGAAGAAGTTGGAGTTTATGTTGTGTAGTGTAGCTATATGATGGAAAGACCTAAACTGGGAATATAACTAGTAGAAAGTATGAGGACGGAAGATAAGTCACAAAGTTGTTTAGACCTTAAATGACTGAGAGAATGAAGAATAGTTTGAGTTTCTGGACAGTAACTGAAAAATACAACCTAATAGGAATAGTGTACTGCTGCAGCGCGGGGGTGATAGCTGAAAGCTGTGCAAGAGTAAAGAGAAGGGATTACTCTAAGAATAGTTTCTACAGCAAGAAGTAGGTGGTACAGACATGAAATGCTGCAGATACAGTAGTTCAATGGCATTCTGGATAGTACATGGAGCGGTGGGGGATACCAAAGTGTCCCCAAGATGTGGAACAGATGACTACAGCTAACAGATATACAAAATAGAACTGCTACATAAGACACATACTTTAATTTAAAATAATGGGCAGGAGCAGATCCATGGTTTAGCAGGACTTGCAGGAAATCCAGAGGGGCTTTAATTTGCACTGTAGGAAGCTTGCAGGAGTAAGAAGAAAAAACATACTTGTAACCTGTGGTTAGTAGGAATTATTTAGTACTAGTAAATATCCAAAAGGTCTCACTTGCACATCACTGGTACATAGAAAAGGTATGCTAATACTTGAAGTACTTGACGTACAGCAGAGTTTGTCTGACTTGGCCTAAAAAAGACCCGTGTCAATTGATACCCAGGGAGAAAAGCTCTAGTACAAAATTACAGTTTGCCCTTAATGATTATACCTGTTAAGAGTTATAAAAATTCAAAGTCACAAACAATAACAGTACAAAGTGTAAAAGAAAAAATAAAGAAAGATACATTATATAATGCTGCACAATTTTAAACAATGCAATATGATATTATATTTTGATAATCATTATGATTATCATTAGTCCCATTTTCACAGTTTCTACATGGGTGATTATGTATCAATTGTCACCATTTCTCTTGATTTAATGTCACTCTCCTACCTTCTTCAACAGTGATACCTGGCTATCGCAGGTCTTCTTTGACACAATCCATTCACCTTTCTCTTGTCTTTTCCATTTATTCTTCAGTAGATTGTCTTCTGCCTTCCTGAACCACTGTAACCTTTCTCTTTTACCTTCTTTTCATCTGGAGCTACTTTGGCTTCTTCTTTGATGTCCTTATTTCCTTGTCTGGCCCACAGTCTGCATCCTACCACCCACCTCTAGCACTTACTCTCCATTACAACTAGTTTCCTCAGCTGTTTTGCCTTTGCCTTTACTGCCCATGTTTCATTACTATACAGCAGTACGTGTTGCAACACTGTTTTGTAAATCTTACTTTTCAGCTTCTTTGGCATTCTTCTGTCAATAATACACCTGATGCTCAGTGCCATTTGGTTGTGGCCCCTCTGGTTCTAGCTTTGACAGCTTTAGTCAGACTTGCCTTCTCCTCAAACACCACACACAGACACCTAAAGCTGTTAACCTTTCCCTTGGTTTTCTCTTCTATCTCAAATATCTGCTTTTTCTGATTACCCCATTTGCAGTCTTACATTTGGCTTATCTGAGTTCAATTTCATCCCGTGTGTGTTCTGCTTTACATTCCATTCCCCTAATCCTTTACTGAAGTTCATGCTCGGAGTCTGGCTGTAATGCCACCTTATCTGCATATAACATCTTTGATGATTTGTCCCCTCTGACTTGATTGTTAATACACTCCATCACTTATATGAACAGCACTGAACTCAGAGCCTAACCTTGAAGCACACTCACTCTGACTGGAAGTCCCTGTGTAAGACTAAACACTGTTCATACTTGGTTCAGTTGGTCCTTGTGCATAGTTGCACTAATTCTACCAATGTTTATGGGAGTTTAATCCAATGCAGTAGCTTTCTTAGGACCTTGTCTTATGCTTTTCCAAATCTAGAAGTGCCAAATTGGACTCTTTCCACATCTCTAGCTTTTTAATGACTATCTGGCCCATAGCAAACATTGAGTCAGTTGTGCCGCAACCTGACCTTTATCTGAACTGCTCACCCCCATCTTATTTCCTACTACTCTGCCTACTCATTTATCAAACACCCTGTCTCGAATTTTCATGCAGTGTGACAAGAGTTCAGTAACTGAATGCCCATAGTTATGAATGTCCCCTTTATTTTTGTACACTGGTACTAGTTTGCTTGCTCTCCATTCATCTGGGATACACCTTCTTTCCATACTGCCATGAGTACCCTGAGGAACCATTTCTCCCCATCTCATCCCAACTCTTTATTATATCTGCTGTGACCTCATCTAAGCCTGCAGCTTTCCCTGACTTCATTTTTCTTTCTGCTGTTCTTACTTTTCCTTGAGAATGCTCCTCCTCTTCTTTCATCATAGGTTGTGTCTAAAGCAGCACTTGTGGGGTTTTCTTTATTCAGAAGCTGCTGGAAGTATTCCTTCCATTTGCCTTTGATGTCCCATGGACTGGTGAGCAGGTTGTTGCTGGCATACTTTGGCCAACTATTTTCCTTATCTTTCTGTATTTGCTTGCATCCTAATAGAGTTTCTTTGTGACATCTACTGAGTCATATTCCAGAAGCTGGTAGAGTACATCAGATGCCTTGTTCATTGCTATCACAACTCTTCTCTTAACCTCTTTAATAGCCAACCTGTATTTCTTCATAGCCTGGTCCATCTTTTTTATCCCCTATGTTTTTCTGCACCCCGTCTTTCTTTTGATGACTTCCTGAATGCCTGCATTCCACCACCAGCTGTCCTTACATACCTTATGTCTATACCTGTCTCAGACGCATATCTGTTCTATGGTCCTCACACATGCTTTTTGATGTGCTGCCATTCTTCTTCAACTCCACCTATTTCCTCGTCTTCCTGATGTACCTCAGCCTCGAGCAATTCCTTGAACTCCTGGATTTTCTTTTCAGTCAACTTCTAGGTCTTCAGCCTGGGCCCTGTGGACCTTGGAGCATTCCCTTTTCATTGCTTGTAGCTAATTGTTGCAAGCAATTGTTTATGTTGTGGCCCAACTGTTTCACTGGGGATGGCTTTGCAATTGCTGATTCTACTCCCATGGTCTTTACTTACTAGAAGGAAGTCTAGTCTACCTGAGTTGCATGTAGGAAGTGTTGTATATGATCTTGTGGATGTCTGTCTTGCTGAACCATGTGTTGGCTGCTATCAAGCCATTTGCCAAACAGAAGTCTAGAATGACTTCCCTTTATTCTTATTTTCTCACCCATGTAGACCCAGGCAGTCCTCATATCATGTTCTGTCATCCTGATGTGCCCATTTAAGTCACAAAATATCAACACCAGTTCCTGCTTTCCTAGCTTATCTCATAAATCTTGCAACCACTGTGTGAATGTACTTTTGATTGCCCTGAGTCTGTCAATAATTCTGACAACATCCCTCACTGCCTTCTGAAGCCTCTCCTTGACCACAATTCACACACTATTTCTAGCCTGTCCTCCTCCTCCTAAGTTGTAGACTCTGGATCCCAAGCTAAGTGACTTTGCTGCACTGCCCTTCTATGTCATCTCCTGAATACATAGGAAGTCCAGCCTCCTTTTTAACATTGTGTCATCCAGTTCCAAGCTGCATCCTGCCAGTGACACTACATTGATTGTAGTAATTCTTAGTTCATGTCTGGCAGACTGAATGGTTTTATGTCCAACTTTCACTCAAAAGAACTATCCCAAGTAACCTGGACAACTGGACACTGGCCAATATATAGCTTACTGGTCAGTGCTGCTGAGCTTTCCTCAGGGTATACACTGGCAATAGGGGCACATACATCTCCCTTCACCATTAGCAGGGATTTCTGGTATAGTCCAGAGTAGGCCATGTCCTCATCCTGCTTGTCAGTGGCAAATACACATGCCCGTTTATAACATGATACTATAACACTGAAATGTAAGAGCTATAACTATATTAAGTTACAAGGAAAAATAATGAGGACTATAAAATATAAGGTGACAAGAATAAAATGAGTATTAATTACAGTATATAACCTACTGGAAAACAGTTGAGATGCAGGTTGGTAGGCTGATAGTAGGAAAAGAGGGGTGAAGTGAGAAATGTAAGAAAAGAGAGAAAAGCAGGAAAGATAAGTAAAAAAATACTGAGATGGAAAAAGGAAACATTAGGAGTATTATAGGTGAGTGGAGGAAGAGAATTAAGGTTGGCAGATTGGATAATGATGCCTTGTGAAAAGTAGAGAGTTGAAAAGACCAAAGTAGGATGGGGAAATGGAAAAGTGTAATAGCATATTTATTATTATATAACTCCTTAACACCAAGGGTGGTGAATAAGTCACAATTTTATCATAAAACCTTTTATTAGGTACGTATATATAAAGCATACATTTGCCTAATATACTGCTAAAGTTTAAAAGAGGGGTACCATGAGAAAAGAGAGACAGAATGTAGAAAGGGGGAAGTGAATGGCAAAGGGAGATGAGAACTAGAAGACAAATGATGCAAACAAATAAAGTTATTTTTACCTCTACCCAGTATAAGTGTACCAAAAAAACTTCATAGGTCGACAGAGTACATTAATATTTTCTTTTCAGGCTATCATTAATGGTGTTTTACTATTTGTGGCTGTTGAACTTGTACATCAGCAAAAAAAAAAAAAATATATATATATATATATCTATCTATATATATATATATATATATATATATATATATATATATATATATATATATCAACGTTATAGACCATTATTTGTGTAAAATAATCTGTTCTTATAAAAGTTGTAAATCAGGAATCAGATAAACACACCAAAGATTTGATTCCCTTAATCCCTCCTCAGTAATGCTTCATAAATAGTGCATTCAGCTCTTAGTCAGTTGTCTATAACAGTTTCATAGAGTTACCTTGAGTATGTCCTATGTAATTATATGCACACAGTTTATGATAGCATGACTTGAAAAAAAGAAACATTCTCTTCAACTCTATGATTGTGTAAGTTCTCCTTATGTATCAACTCCCCTCACCCCAAAAAAAGCCCCTCTCTCTCTCTTTTTCTCTCTCAAGTAGAAAATTTGTCATAGTATCCCAAATTAAGAATATAGTTATATTTTGAGAAGACGTCTACCTAAAACATATACATTTATTTGATTCATGTTAAATGCAATTCATGTCAGTCTTACCAAAGACATTTTAAATTAGCATATCATTCTGCTATCAGTTCTTTCATACCACCTTTGACTCCCTCCAAATAGGAAACACTTATATTAACATTTCAAATAACATACTATGTGATTTTTTAGGAGAACAATTATAGTTACATCCTTTTATGTCCTTTCTAAATGTAATCACAGAGCTACCCACAAGGACTAACACTGTCTATCTATTTGTATTCTTAAAAACTTGCATGATTTTTTGCATTTCCGCTCAGTCAAACCTCTCCTCAGAAGTTTAACTATACAATATTCCAAATAATATTCCAAATAATATCTAGTATACAGCAATATTCCAAATAAAGATTTCAATTTGGCTTTAAGAAGAGGTTTATGGAAAGTAATAATACACTGATGATCACAATGTTAAATTAAATATATGCCTAAACAGTCTTATTATAAACATTTATTAGGCAATTATGTATACTGCTTAAGCCAGCAATGCTTGTATATAAGAATAAATTGATTATATAGGGTCATGTCAGCTCATTTGTATAAATTTTAAAATGGGTCATCAAGTAGAACAGTTAGTATGCATGAAGTAACAGAACATTGTGTATAAATTTCAAAGTATACCAGAAATATATAATTTCAGGTTCTTGTGTTTTGCACCCTTTGTCACAGTGTAAAATTTTCCTCCTCAGAATATACTATTTGTATTAGCATTCCAATGAATGTTCTTGCTGACTTTTGGGAAAAAGTATTAAATTATGTCTTCCAAGGATTGTTATATAGTAATTATTTTTATTTGCCTTATATATTAGGTTGATAGGTTCATAGTTATTTACAAGGCTAACAACCACAACAGCCTTTTTAAGCCTAGCCATGCATCCCAAATCTCTGACAAGTCCTGGTACCCTTGATAGGTGTAAGCAGAGACTTGGGAGATGAAACATTTACAAGTAGGGGGCTGGGAGAAGAACCATTTACATGTTGCCTGTATCTATTAGAGACAAAGGTGCCAAGCCAAGGATGAATTATCATGTTCCCCATCCAGTTGTCCAAGTTACACTTGAACTGGGTTAGGGAGAAACTCTGCTTCACATGGATGGGGAGCCTGTTCCAGAGATGGAGTAGTCTCTGGGATACATACCTATCTCTCCAGCAGGTCCTATTTATATCACACGCAAGGTTTAAGTCTGTATAACAGTTAAGTATGGTGCTGTTTGTTTTCTGGATATGTAGGAGGCCCATCAGTGTGGGGTCTGACAATGCCCTGTATGTCAGGCATACATCTCCCCTCAACAGCCTGTTGGACACAGAGTACAGGAATAGGGCCTTGAGGTGGTCTGCATAGGATATTGTACTTAGGCCCTGTATTCTTTTAGTGAGGAACCTCTGTGGATGTTCCATTTGTTGAATATGCCTGGTTAGGTACATACCAAAGGGGGCACTGTACTCAATGATAGGTCTAATGAATGCCGAATACAATGGAACAGTGACTTCCTTGGACCTAAATGCCATACCTTTAAGTTGCGCAGCATAGAATGATTTCCTCACTATTGTAGACACATGATGATCAAAGAATAGATTACTGCCTATGTGTGGCATTAAGTCCCTGCCTACTGGGTCAATTCTAAGGGGTGTGTTGTCAATATGATAGTTACCAGGGATGGATGACATCCTGAAGGATACTGTTATGCATTTTTGGCATTTAGTTTTAGTCCATGGCTCTTACACCAGTTGTTTGTCTGTGTCAGCCTTTCCTGGAGAATATTTGTGTCTGTACGGGATTCAATTACAGCTCCTAATTTGCTATCATCTGCAAATTTAGTCAGCCAGAGACCATTGACATTGGCCTTGACTTCAGAGATATAAATGACAAAAAGGAGTGGTCCAAAAACTGATCTCTGAGAGACTCCTCTTGTGGCTAACCTCTTTCTAGAGGTGGAGTCCCCAGTTCTAACTTCCTAGGTCTTTTCTGTGAGCCAGTTGTCGAGCCACTGAGTGACATATGGGTTTTTACCTAACCTCTTGCTTTTGTCAACAATGCCCGAGTGGGATATTGTGTCAAATGCCTTGGCCAGGTCAAGATAAGCAGTGTGAACCATTTTTCCCTCACCCATTACTTTGGTGACTTTCTCAAACAAGTCCACCAGGTTGAATATGCATGTTACCATACTGTTACAATATATTAATTTCAACAGTTACAGTACAGTCTGACATACAGGTATATTTCTTTTCAGTCCAACAGGACCCACTGTTGGTACATTTTCAACAGGCAGCTCTACCAGTACATTTTCAACACAAGCATCTATACAAATCAGTTTGATATACAAATAACATATAATTCTTTACAAAACTCCAGCTAGCTATGCTGGCATATGTTACACATTGACTGCCCTTCTTCTCCTGGCATAGTTGGCAGCAATAACTCACAAGTACACTTTCCAAGGTGTCTGTGCAAGCTGTGAGATTATGTAAAGCCATCTTAATCTGTCACTTGTTTTTTTCTATAGATATCTATTAAATATCAACTTATTAGATTATACTTCAAGATAGTTATCTTCAGTTAACTTATAAAGCATTTCTAACATTATACTATACAACATATATTAGAATGTCTAATCACAGTATGTAAAGATATTCCCTAGGACTCATAAATCCTGTGACCACGATTGTGTCAGCATTCCCGTGTTCACTATCTGTAAATGATGAGCCTTGATGCTCATTAAAAATGAAAGCAGCTAAGCAAGTCTGTGCAATGAGCAGCTCATTCAATATTCTGGCTGCAGCCATAACAGGGTTTGTGGAAACACCATGTAGCAGCATGGAGTAGCAGCATGGGTGTATGAGCATCAGTAAGGCTTGATTTTAAAGCACACACCTGACAGTTCTCAGCACGCTATTTTATGCTTAATTGCAGCTAAAGAAAGAGGCTATGTGGCCACCTCACAGGGTCATTAGACTTGTATGTTGATTTATTTTATGGCTGAAGAACACATCCATACAGAAAAGATAACTGATGGAAGGTAGTAATGCAATTAAGAAGCAGCAAAGAAGGTAGAGTGGGTCAAACATACAAACATAAAATATTGTAAAGAGAGATAGTGACACCAATAGGAATGTGGAAGACAATAGAGAATGGGGCATGAGACACACAGAGAAGAGATATTTGTGCTGCCTGTGCATGGAGGTGAGTGCTACGGCTGGGGACACCATTGGCTGCGATAGTAGCAAGGGGTTTTGGTCTGGACACTGCTACATATAACTGAAATAATAGAAGATAAAAATGTGAAACAATACATATGTGGGTGGAAAGAGAAAAGTACAAATATATTGACCAAATGCACATACACCATCAGCAGAGTCTGACCACTTTACCTGTACTATAATGCACATGTCAGGAAACAACCACCCTACTTTAATAGTGATCTGACTTTATGCAAGCCCTGTGGGACTTAAGCCTACAACTGTCATCACATATAATGCTTAAGGTAGTTCATCTACAGATGACAGAAAGACAAAAGGCTTCAGTGAATCAAAGAATAAAATATTGATTGACTTCTCAGGGCATCACCTTTGGGGACTAATCCATTATCCACAGGCATAGTTGCCAGTATAGTACTTTGTAAGGAGAAGTCTTCATTTCTTGACTTGTATGTGTTTACTGCTGCAAAATGATTCTCATCTCATATGCAAGGCTGATGCAGGTCAAAGCCCATATATGTAGTACATGATAGAGCTTATACTTAATTGTTGAAGTTATGAAACATGGCAGCCTGGCACTTTGCTATATGATTATTAGTGCCACTGTTCAGTAGTTGTATGTGGGCACTGATGTTGTCCTACATGACCTGCTGCTCACAATATGAGTAAAAAAGATTAATGATTTGGAAACCCTGCATGGGCATGTGTGATACATGTTCATTGGTTGACCAAGTTAAAGTTTGAAAACTGGAGTATATGAAAGTGCTGAAAAGGTGAAACAAGCAGGGAAGTGAACAGAAGGTGAACAACTGATGAATGAGCATGATGGAGATGGGGAAGGTGGCATGATTATTTATTAATTTATCTTTTGTGTAGAACAGGTGCCCATTGTTCATGTATGCAGAGATAAATGGAGAAGGAAGTAAGGGGGCATAAGAGGAAGGTAAAAGAGTTAATACAGTGGGAAGACAGACAAGACTGACAGATTGTGTGATAAGAAAGTGAGGGAGGGTGAGCACAATGATGAAAAAGATATGAGATACGCAGAGGGAAGATAATGTGTAAGGGAGGAATGGACAACTAACAGGGGTGGACATTGAAACAAAAGAGAAGGGAATGCCAAGATGGAGTATAAGGTGGGGTGTCCGCAGCTGCTGTCTCTGCCAGCTGCAACTCAATTGAAGATTCCTTACCAAGCTGAATATAATCACCACAAGACTCCATCTCAGATAGTGGGGACTGTGGTGGCCCCCTACTCTGGGCCAGTAATCAGGGACCCTCCATTCACACCACTGACAATGGTGAGGGGCAGACACTAGGTACAAAAATGGATATACACAGTATTTTCAGATGCAGGTCTCTGCACCAAACACAATTTCCCTTAACAACACACAGGGAGCATACTCCAGGCTTGGGGCTGGACTCTTTCTCTCTCTCTCCAGGTCACAAACAAGACTCCACACTGACCATTTTGGAGTGCTGTGTCCTTGTTCCAAGTAGCTGACACATACACTTGGATATGTAATTTTCACACACACATACCTGGGAAAGGCTAGCACAGATATACCAGCTATGCCCCCCTCTGCCCAGACTATAAGGTAGATTCACTGCCACTGGACAGCTACTTTAAGGCTCTTATAAGGGTACCCAATTATGCTGTCTGAGTAAAATTAATACTAATACAAATGGTAGAGTTTGACCAACACAACAAGACTTTCAGGAGTAGACACAGTGTCACTAAAATAAGCATAAGTACTCTTAAGATGTTACAAGTATTTTTTAAAACACTAGGGACAATGAAAGGTATGGAAATATTTAATAATACATACAATAAACAGAGCTTCAATCACCGAAGATATAAAAAATAACACAGTTGGATAAATTCACACAGATGCAGAAAAAACATACTTAACTAATCTCATTTTATTCTTTTTGATTGACTAAAGAATATGTGTCCCCTAGTTAAGTTCCTTGCTACATCAAGGCAAGATGAGGTGTGTTGAGTTGCTTACTACAGCAAGCGAAAATGAGGTGTGTGGTTGTGTGAGATATCTGTGAGAGATCTTTCCTGTTGGGTTCCAGAAGACAAATTGCTGCAGCGAGAATTCCATCATATCACTCACTAATATCTAAAAAATCATTTCAGAACTGGTTATAGAATGAAATCACATCTGTTCACCCGACTCTGGTACAGTACACACCTACAGCTTTGCTAAGATATGTTGCAGCATCTGAAAGTGATAAAATAATTTCAAAAACTTCCATACTTCCAGGATAGCAATAAGTTCACCACTAAGGACAATACAGTAAGATTCCTAGTCCTGGTTTTCACAGACATTTTTTGTCTATGGCTGCAATCAGACCTATAGGATAAAATATTTATAGTATAAACAACCCATTTGATTTCCAACCTATTTTTCAAAATTAGCTGGACTGAGATTAACCTCTTCCCTTCCAGAATTCTCTGTTAAAACATATACGTTTAATCAGTTATAATAATAATACTATCTGACATGCATGTATATCTATTAAAACAAAAAACAACCGGTAAGCACTTTCATTCACAGAGAACTTCTTCAGACCTGGTTATCACACATACAAAATTCACATTTATAGTTTGCTCAAGTCACATGACCCAAAACATTAGCAGTGTTTTAACCCTTTCTTACATAACATTGCTTTAAAGTTTTCCATATCATTCATACCTGGATCTAGCCTCACTTGCCAAGCATATTCTTTCCAGCTTAAATCCTCTTCTGCATCCCATCTCTTGTTTGCATTTAAAACTTGGTTAATAGCAGTAAAACTAAAACCGACTTTAACTCTGTTATGACAGTTAGGGCATTAGTTACATCCAGTTTTTTAGCTGCCCTCAGTTGCTCATAAATTCTGCAATGGAAGGTACGTATAGTTCTTCCTATGTAAAATCCATCGCAAGAATTACAGAGTACTAGATACACAATGAATTTAGACTTGCAATTGTAATTCCCCTTGATATTAATAGTAAAGTCCTGAGCCTTTACTACTATTGGGTCATGTGACTTGAGCAAACTATAAATGCATGTACATCTGTTTTCTGTCCAGCAGGACCCACTGTTGATGCATTTTTAACACAAGCAATTTTACTAATACATTTTTAACATAAGCATCTGTATAAATCAGTGTGATAGTCAAATGACATAAACTTCTTTACAAAACTTCAACTAGCTATGCTGGCATATGTTGGACATGCACTGCCCTACTCTCCCTGGCACAGATGGCTCTACTTCATGTTGTCATATGGGCAATGGAAATGCATTAGACTCAGTGAGTCATGGGACGAAGTTCTCCATTTAGCCAATTCGGTCATACACCCTGCTGTCAATAATTGCCTTCACAAGGTGTGTCGGCTGCTGATAGGTGACAAAGGTGTCATGTTCACTGGCTCTGCTACTAGTAATACAATAGTCCAGGCATGCTGTACAGTGCTACCTGTAATGGGTGGCACAGGTAGGGTAGGAGGTGACTGTAACAGGTTAGGACTCAGATGGGATGGGTGCTTATGATGGAAATGATGGTGATGATTATGGTGGTGGCACTGCTGCTACCACTTGTGGTGGGCTAACAGGCTTTGCCTGAGGGATGGGTTAGATCTTAATGCAGCTGCATATAATAGTAATATAAAATGAAGGAAATATAATAATCCAAATAAATATATATAACAGAAAAGATAGCAGTAAAGACTGTGGAAGAGAAAAATCCAAATATAATGAAAACATTTAGCTGACATTTACTTCTTGTCTGATTAAGTTAAACCCAATATATGTAAATGAACAACAAACTTACCTCCAAGTTAGCAACACTGTTAGCATAGTCAAGTGAGAGGGAGATCTGAACTTGCAACCATCAGCATCTACATTCCAAAGGTAAAGGATTAATGTGATGAGCTATTTGGAGAAAGTAACAGGGTCTGTTATCTAAGACACACTAATGAGATGCTTGACACAAACATACATAGAAAGTATATTGACAAAGATTGTCCATGACACAGATGTCCACCAGCGCAAAAATGTTGCTCATACAAGTTTTCCAAGTCCAGTGCTATAGTTAGTATTATGAGACAGAAACCTCAATTAAAACATTATGAGAAAACATAATGAAACAAACAGACATCCTCACAATGCTTGAGCACAGCCTTAACATCCTACCGCTTTTGTCCAAGGATATGACAGGGTGCTTGCAAAAGCTCACTAACAGCATTTACGTCATACTAATGCATTGGCTTATAGTTATCACAGAAAAAGGAGTCATTTATGAAAGTTATACTGTTTAAAAATTAAATTCTACTGCTGTTAACTTAAAAGATGTACATTCTGAAGCAAGTAAACTCATCCCGGCACTCTCTTAAAAATTATGGCGTCCTCCTGTGAAGTTGCCTATTCACTTAATGACTTAATGTCTTAGAGGGCAATAGAGATTAGAAGAACCCTGTGTAATATTTGTGGATAGTTCTACCCAGTCCAAAAGGCTATGCCAGCACTACAACAAGGCACAATTCACTGCAAAACAACCTTACAAAGCTCCTGACTGCCTTGCCCCTATTTTATTATTTGTAAATAGTTGTGAGTGTGTAGATACATGGCTACAGCTTTTCCATGTATATACACACCCACAACTATTTACAAATAATAAAATATTTCACTACTCACACAAATGTCCAAATCTAAAACATCATTCAGCCCTACCTCCCAAACAGAACACATCATTCTACTTTCAAAACTATACTCTCTATATCTAAATCAATCAACCTATGCAGAGACTAATCTGTACTGCAGCTGCATTGCAAAAAAAAAAAAAAAAAAAAAAAAAATGGAAGCATCCCTCATGCACTGTAAGTCAAATTAGTTTTCAAAAGACCTTTAAAACATCTGAATGATGCATGGCTGTGCTCATATGAACCCATTAGCTAAACAAAGCCATTCGCTGTTACCTAAACCATGAACCTAACTCGCACCCAGACTCCCAGGTCAAATCCTTCAATTAATCCATTTTGCACTGGACTATCTAACTTCAAGTCCCACTGTCTCTTTTTCCCATAGTCATTGGTCTCACTCTGTCCTTTCAGTCATCTGGTTATATAACCTGTTTTTTACACTCCTGATTTCTAACTCTTTACTACTTGTTGCAAATTTTACTTTTTTCCAACCTCCTCCCATATTTTGTCCACTCTAACTCTTCTGTATATACTACCTTCCAATAGTCCATCCCATCCTTCCCCAGACATTTTTCTTCTGTGGTTACCTACACCTTGTTACCCTATTTCACTCAAACATGCAACCTTTACTTCTTCTTCTTCTCTTTCGGCTGCTCCCATTAGGGGTCGCCACAGCAGATTATCTGTTTCCATTTCTTCCTGTCCTCTGCATATTGCTCTGTCACACCAACCACCTGCATGTCCTCTCGCACCACATCCATAAACCTATCTTAGGTCTTCCTCTTTTCCTCTTACCTGGCAGCTCCATCCTTAGCATCCTTTTCCCAATATACCGAGCATCCCTCCTTAGCACATGTCCAATGCAATCTCGCTTCTCTGACATTGTCTCCAAACCATCCAACCTGAACTGACCCTCTAATATACTGATTCCTAATCCTGTCCATCCTTGTCACACCCAGTGCCAATCTTAACATCTTTAACTCTGCCACTTCCAGCTCTGACTCCTGCCTTTTTGTCAATGCCACCAGCTCCAACCCATACAACATAGCTGGTCTCACCACCCTCTTGTAGACCTTCCCTTTCACTCTTACTGGTACCCGTCTGCACAAACCACTCCTGACACTCTTCTCCACCCACTCCATCCTGCCTGTACTCTCTCTTCTTCACCTCTCTTCCACACTCACCATTACTCTGAACTGTTAATCCTAAGTACTTAAACTCATCCACCTTCGCCAACTCTACTCCCTGCATCCTCACCATTCCACTATCATCCCTCTCATTCACACACACACATATTCTGTCTTAGTCCTGCTGACCTTCATTCCTCTCCTCTCTAGAGCATATCTCCACCTCTCCAGGGTCTCCTCAATCTGGTCCCTACTCCCACTAAAGATCACAATGTCATCTGCAAACATCATAGTCCATGGGGCCTACTGTTTGATCTCGTCTGTCAACCTGTCCATCACCATTTCAAATAAGAAAGGGCTCAGAGCTGATCCTTGATGTAATCCCACCTCCACCTTAAACGAATCTGTCACTCCCACTGCAGACTTCACCACTGTCACACTACCCTCGTACATATCCTGTACCATTCTTACATACTTCTCTGCCACTCCTGACTTCCTCATACAATACCACAACTCCTCTCTAGGCATCCTATCATATGCTTTCTCCAAGTCCACAAAGAAGCAATGCAAGTCATTCTGACCTTCTCTATATTTCTCCATCAACACTCTCAGAGCAAACATCACATCTGTAGTGCTCCTTCCTGGCATGAAACCATACTGCTGACCACTAATCACCACCTCCCCTCTTAACCTAGCTTCCACCACTCTTTCCCATAACTTCAAGCTGTGACTGATCAGTTTTATCCCTCTGTAGTTACTACAGCTCTGCACATCACCCTTATTCTTAAAAATAGGTATCAAAACACTTTTTCTCTACTTCTCAGGCATCCTCTGACTTTCCAAGATTTCATTAAACAATCTGGTTAAAAACTCCACTGCCATTTCTCCTAAGCACCTCCATGCTTCCACTGGTATGTCATCTGGAAAAACAGCCTTTCCATTCTTCATCCTCTTCATAGCTGTCCGTACTTCCTCCTTGCTAATCTGTTTCACTTTCTGATTCACTATCCCCACATCATCCAACCTTCTCTCTCTCTCTCTCTCTCTCTCTCTGTCTCTCTCTCTGTCTCTCTCATTCTCTTCATTCATCAGCCTCTCAAAGTAGTCTTTCCATCTGCTCAACACACTCTCCTCACTTGTGAGCACATTTCCCTCATTATCCCTTATCACCCTAACCTGCTGCACATCTTTTCCAGCTCAGTCCCTCTGTCTAGCCAATTGGTACAGGTCCTTTTCTCCCTCCTTAGTGTCGAACTTTCATACATCTCTTCATACGCCTTATACTTAGCCTTCACCACCTCTCTCTTTGCCATGCACCTCATCTCCTTATACTCCTCATCTCCTTCCTTTGTCCAGATGTCACACCAAGCACCTTTCTAGCTGCCACCCTTACCATATCTGCTGTAGTTACCCAGCTATTTGGTAACTCTTCACTGCCCCCCAGTGTCTGTTTTAACTCTTCCCTGAACTCCACCTCACAATCACCCTTTTTCAACTTCCACCATTTGATCCTTGGCACTGCTCTCACACTTGTCCTCCTCTTCTTGATCACCAACATCATCATACAGATCACCATTCTACATGCAGCCTTTACTATTTTACGTTTATCTATATTCTTACTGTGACCTGTTCTCTTTTCTTCCTTAATTTCTATCAGTCTCTCTTTCCTGTCTTTTACTGTATAATTCTCTTCACACGGCATCACCCTACGCTATATCTTCTACTGCTCCAGCACATTCACTCCCAGTTTCTTCTTCCTTGCTTATACAAACTATAGATTATTCCTAACATCTCTGTACCTTGTCTAACAGCATAGATGACTTCACCACCTAAATCCTTTTCACATTATCCACCAATAACTTAATCTTAACAACAAAATCTCAAAAATAATTTTACAATTCTATGTACAACCTCCACCATTGTAAATATTCTTAGGAAGTATATATCTATGTCTTAGCAAACTGTAAGCCTGCAAAGGTTTGTGAAACATGCTGTGAACCATTTTATACTATGGTATATTTTGTCTGCACTTACTATTATATATGCATGTAAATTCCTGTATTTTTTGTGGAGCTTTTCTCCCCAGACCCACACTGAAAAGGGGTTGCTGCTCAGTCGGTCTGTCCATGTAACAAAATCAAAATAAAATAAGTGCTACTTACAACACATAGGTGGTGTTTGCTTAACTTCATCCCTAAATTAGCCTAAGAGGTCAAGATTAAGGCTCCTCATGTTATTGTAATGGCTGGGCACTTTTCCCCTGTGAGTGGGATCCCATTGGCACGGTTGACAGCCTGACTAAAGGATTGCAGACTTCAGTTTTATACTGAGGCACTTGAAAGCCTTCCTGCAGGAGTCTCTGACTGTAATCCTTATAGAGGAGATAGATAAAGATTTTGAGTCCTCCACACACCTAATCTTTACTCTAAAAGGTCCACTATCCCCTCTTTCTCCAGCCATAATGTCTTACCTTAACAAATGCCACAGAACATGCACTCAGATCAAGCATCATGCGTCCTAACTACCAGGTAATCAGGAGCATTAGCAAGCACCTAATTTGATTGACTAATGTTGGGCTAAGATAATATACTATAGCCTACTGCACTAACCCACTAGGCCATACAGATCTCAAACAATCTCCCATGTCATGAGTTGAACCCAGGTCCCTTTCAACTATACATACTGTATTATTATAGATCACAATCTCATTTTAAGGTATGCAACGTGGCAGTCCTCTATCCTTGTGTTTGTTAAGAAATAAGGTGTTACGACAACTTAATTGACAGATGGCTAGATTTGGAATTACAAATTAGCCCTGGAGGCATGGCTGGACTGTGCTTGCAAAGTGCTGCCCATAGCATCCCAGGCATGTGCTCAGTACTGTGGAGACTTGAGTATTATTTGTTACTACACTTCTCATAGGTAGTTTTAACCATATTCCAATATTTCCTAACCTCCTCTGACACTGCAAAAGCTGTTCTGAGTTTGTCACAGTTATCCTGAGTTTGCCAAAATATTTCTAAGTTTGCAAAGTTTTTCTGTGCTTGTAGAAGTTCTCCTATGTCTGTATACTATTTGTGTATTTGTGAACATTTCTCAGGGTTTGTGAACTTATTTCCAATGATTCCTAATGCTGCAGGAGTTCTCCATTTTGCTGTAAAGTATTTTTTCTGCACTTAAATGCAAAACCAGCTAGTTTTACATTGAGAGCTTTTCTGCACTCTCGTGGAGCAGAGGGCTGATTTAATCCATCCCACTTGGGAACTGCTGCTGGAAGGTTTATTGTGTATTTACCTGATTAGCCTGAGGGCTTAACTGTCTAAATGTCTTTCATTCTGCTGGGTATAAAAGCCTTACATTTTTGTGAGGCTGTCCTCATTCATTTAGAGCACCCCTTGTGCCTGGCTTGGTCACCAGTGACTACAAGAGTTGGATTGCTTTTACAGTCGTCTGTGGACCTACAAAGCTGATATGAGTATTTTTTTATACTTCCTTTATCTCACTGCTATTTAATACTTATGTGCTGCATTTATTAATTTTGTTGAATTTTCCACCATGTTTCAGCCTGCACTTGTTAAAGAAACACAGTTTTTTTGTTAGTGCACTGTTCTTAGGTTGTTTTAACATATTCTGATATTTCCTAATCTCCTCTGACACTGGAAAATCTGTTTTGAGTTTGCCAAATATTTCTGTTTTGCAAAGTTTTTTTCTTGGGTTGTAGAAGTTCTCCTGTGTTTGCACACTTTTTTCTGTATTTGTGAACATTTCTCAGGGTTTGTGAACTTACATTCAATGATTCCTGATGCTGCAGGAGTTCTGCCTTTTGTTGTAAATCATTTGTTACTACACTTGAGCTGAAGATCAGTCAATTTTATGTTAAGATGTTTTTGTACTCTGATGGGAGCAGATGTCTGATTCAACCCATCTCAGTTTGAAACTGCTGGTGGAAGGCTTATTTTAATTTGTGTTTATCTGATCATCCTGAGGGCTTTATAGGCTTATTTTAATTTGTGTTTATCTGATCATCCTGTGGGCTTAACTATGTAAAAGTCTTTCATCCTGCTGGTAGAAAAGCCTCGCATTTGTGCATTGCACAAATGCAGTTACCCATGTCTTGTATATAAGCAAACTTCTCCAGTTTAACATTCTCTATAGGAATTGCTCTCCATAGTCTCCCAAAGTTTAAAGCTGCTAGAAGACCTGCCAGTTTACACAGAGGGCGGCACCACTACAGGACATCTAATAGTATATTACTAAACACTTTCAGTTAGACCATTAAGTGACTCTCCCCTACTCCTTCCCATCTACTAAGGTCCTGGAATAAAAGATACTGTAAGTGCTTCTCTGTCATCTCTGCTTCTGGCCTGGTGGGTATGGGCATCCTGGGGCTGAGTAGTAACTTCCTCATCTTCACTGACATCCATTTAATTTTAGAACAGGCAAGCACAGTGTGTTAGAGATGTAGACATATAATGCCATTGGACGCAATGCTCTCACATACACATATGAAAAATGCAAACCAAGTTGTTAGTGTTACACCCAAAACATTCGCTACCATCACTAAGGAACAAACATGTAGACCTACATATGCAGAGGCACTCATTTGTAATCTACTGAAACCTCCAAGACCTCCTAAAAGCATCTCTCAGTGGCCCAGGACACACTCGACAAGGACAACACCTCACACAACACATAACTCTGAAAATCATAATAGCCTAGCTTCCAAGCCCATAAGGTAACACACCACAGAGCTAAACATTCTAGTTATTGGGGATGCCATTGTAAGACATACTAATGTCCTCCTTACCAGGCTAAACAAGGAGAAGATCACAATGAGCTGTCTGTCTGGAGCCAGGATCCACCAGATCATCCATGCATTTATGTCTTTAAACCATAAATACTAGCATGAAATGATCATCATTCATTTGGGTGTAAACAACCTAAGATGTGCCTCACTGGACTATATGAAGACTATATGGAGCTTTCTGAATATGTGTCCCAGGTGGGTATAAATCTAACATTAAGTAGCATTCTACCTTCACCAATGATGATGTCACAGTACCAGCAAAAAAATGATTGACTTCAGCAATTGGCTTAGCTTCTGTGGTCACAACAAGGGGATCCAGTATCTGTCAGCCTGGGGAGACATGACTGACAAGCCATGATGCTTTGCCAGAGATGGTTTGCTCTTATCCCCACTTGGCTTCTGGATACTAGCAAAATGTTTTTCTATCCCCATAGTACCCTTTGTAGGCCGTGCCAAGTTGTTAAACCCTCAAACATAACAAAAATCACTCACAACTACCTAAAGGTACTGTTGCTCAACCCTGTGAGTTAAAATAAAAAAAATAAATAAAAAAAAAAAAAAAACTGCACTCTCTGGAAGCACTCCTCACACTGGATAATGCAGAGACATGTGCAGTTATGGAAACATAGTTCAGAACCATGGAAAGCACCCTGACTATCAAAGGCTACAACACCATTCATACATTTTGATCCCCCTCAGCTCAGGATAATACAAAGGGAGAAAGTGTCTCAGTTTTCATAAAGGACAAGTACACTGCAAGACTAGTCCAACAACATGACTCACTTGAGCTGTTCCTTGCTCAACTTACCATAAATGTGACCCTCTATTATATTCTTGCTAGCTACAGATCCACTATCATGAGTCTGGAAAATCACACCTCCTGTCTAAACCTACTGGATTCTCTTAACACTCAGCCTGACACCATATTTATGCATGACTTCAACTACCCCTCCATAAACTGTGAGACTTTTACAGCTTATAATTCACTTGCTCAGAGGATTTTGGACTTCATCAATGCAAACACAATGGAGGAACTAGTAAGTTCCCCAACTAGGGGTACAGATATCCTAGACCTAGTACTCACAAATATGGGACATTGCTGCTCCCTCACATACATTAACTCCTTCCTGGTATGGTCTGACCACAAAATGATTTCCTTTAGTACAAAAACTAACCTAGAAACCCCATCAAATTCCAAAGCTGTTAAGAACTTTGCTATGGCCATTTACCTCAAACTAAGTGACAGCGTATTAAACTTCCAAGCTCCTCTGAACTCAGATGACACTGAGGCCTACTCTGAGCTTTACACAAAGCACTGTACAACCACATTCATAGCTGCACAGAGGAGGCAGTACCTTCTCAAGTCAAACTTATGATTACTGGCAATAATAAACCACCCTGGTGGACCCCCAAGCATAAATAGGCTATTCAACAAAAGGAAAAAAAAATATCTCTAAAGCCAAGAAGGAACAGACAAGCAGTGCAAAAATACACTCACCAGTGTAAACAAACAATGAGGAAAAGATAGCTACCCAAGTGAAATAGGCTTTTTTAATTAAATTTGTAACCTCAGGGAAAGTGCTTAACAATGAGCTGAGTTAATCATGAACGGCAGCACTTAAACCCAGCCAGAAACTATACAAAACCTGCTGGCTGACAAGTTCAGTTCAAACCTCTCCCCCTATCACTTCCTACCAGCTTGCATGAGTCCTGACAACATTCCAGGATGCTTCTTATATAGCTTAAAATAAAATGTATCAGAGTCACTAGAAACCCTCTTTAACCACAGTCTCCAGATGGGCTTTGTCCACTAGAATGGAGTACTGCAACAATGTTCCCTCTGCATTGCCCCATGGAACTACAGACTCATAAGCTTCACTAGTCTTATCATGATGGGACTGTGATGATGACCCACCACTGAGAAACAATATGTGATGTGTATATCCCTCTTCTGAGCTTGTAATCAGGGACCCTCAATCTTCACCACTGGCACCTGTGGGGGACATTCACTGGGAGGATAACAGGTACACACATAGTATTTCCAGATACAACTATCTGCATCAATTGCCATTAAGCACAATTTCCATTAAGAGCACACAGGGAATACAGTCAGTCTGGGACTTGTTGCTCTCTCTCCAGTTCCCCAAATAGACTCCCCACTGGCATAGCTATAGAGTTGAAACCTTAACCAGGGCTCTTAGCCAAGTCCTCCAACACTCTCTCTGTCCAACCAGTGCTTTGTGCCCCTGCCCAGTATCTGACACACACACTCTTGGAGATTTGATTTGCACACACACACACACACACACACACACACACACACACACACACACACACACACACACCTGGGAAAGGCTGGCATAGGTTTACTAGCTATGCCCCCTTTTGCCCAGAGTATAAGGTAGTTATCACTGCCACCAGAATCCCTTGACAGCTACATTACGGCCCTTAACAAATGGTGTCCAATCTTACTGTGTAATTAATATTAATACAAATGGTAGTTTGACCAAGAACAAGGCCGTAGGACTGCCCCACACAGTGTCACCAAATAAATATACAAATACTCTCAAAACTTAAATATCTCTACAAAGATCAGCCACACTGAAAGGTTTAAATGTATTTAATAATAAATAATAAAAGAATGAGAAAATACTAGATATATATATATATATATATATATATATATATATATATATATATATATATTGACAGTGACATTCTAGTTCAAAATCACAGGAAATATTTAAAACAACATTGAAGGACAGTCTCAAACAAATAAAGAAAAAATAATATCTAAACTAAGGTTTACTATATTCCGGACTGAATCTAAGAGAATTATACTATTATACTATTCCCTAGTAACTTACTAATGGAGCAAGGCAGATGATGTGTGAATGGTTCTTTTGTTGTCAGGTCCAAGACAGAATACAGAATGCTCTGTCTCACTCTAAGAGACTTCTCAAAATAATATTTAAAATATTACTGGTGGGAGAGCTTGCAAAATGACATAATTTCTGGTCATCTGACTTCTGGTTCCCAGGAAAAAACACCATTGCTTGAAGCTGACAGGACTTAGCACCTACCTGTAAATACACATACAAAGGTTTTTGTTCAGATCTTTGGCAGGTGATAGAAGTCATAAAACATTTGCATTCTCCATGCTTTCAGAGTATTGATTATTTTACCCCAAGGACAATACAGAAAGCTTCCTAGTACAGACTTTGTATCTCTGGCTGCCTTGAAACCTGTGAGATAGTACCTTTATGGCCTAGCCTGTAAAGTGATTTAATTAATTAAGTTTGCTGGACTGAGGTTAACCCTCCATTTTCCTCTGTTAAAACAGATATATGTAAACAGCTACAACAGTGCATGTACATTTCTGTTCTCTGCAGTAAGCACACTGTGGTTACATTTCAAACACACGCACTTTACAAATACCTTTTCAACACACACATCTGTAACAAGCAGGTTGATATACAAATGACATGCAGTTCCAATACATTTGTAACACAAGTATCCTATATAAATCAGTTTGATATTCAAAAATCATATTTAATTATTTACAAAATTACAGCTAGCTGTTCTGGCAGTACCTCCTTCATTACAAAGGCAATGGAAAGAACTATCATGGACCTAATGAATAATGACATAGGAACCCTCCAAACACTGGAAAAAAATTAAATTTGGCTTTGTCAGGGGGAGGTCTTGTATGCTGTATCTGGTGGACTTTTTTGAGAAAGACACCAGGGCCAAGGATGAGGGTAAAATGGTACCCATCACTTACCTAGGTCCAATCAAAGCTTTTAACACAATCCCATATCAGGGATGATAGATAAACATACTGAGTTAGGCATAACCCCCCACGTTGTCAGATGGATATCCAACTGGCTCACTGACAAGACAAATGTTTTCCAGATAGGTGACCTGTTGCTAGTGGTGTCCTACAGGGCTCAGTGTTGGAACCCCTCCTGTTTGATATATACTTCTCCTCCTGTTTGATATAAACTTCTATGGAGTGAAGGCCAATGTTGGGGGCCTCTGGCTCACAAGTTCACTGATGACTGTAAGCTGGGAGCAATCATTGAATCCTCAAATGATGTTGACATACTGCGAACAAGCCTAAAGATGACAAACAACTGGTGCCATAACCATGGTGTGAGACTAAATGCTAAAAAATGTGTAATCATACCATTCAGTAAATCAGATAACCCTGTAAATTTTAATATTGATAGCGCACCCTTAAAAGTAGACCCCATGGTGAGAGACCTAAGAACACAGATAGATAGTAATCTGAACTTTGACCACCAGGTAGCTATGGTGGTGAGGAAAACCTTCTGTGTGGCCAAATTTGTAAATATAGGCATGGCATCAAAATCAAAGTAGATCATAGTGCCATTGTACTCTTTCCTCATCAGGCCCATAATTAAGTACAATGCTACCTTTTGCATGTACCTAATCAGACATTTACTCCAATTGGATCAGAATTAGAGGTTTCTCACTAAAAAAATAAAGCGTAAGACGCATGTCTCTTGCAGACTGGCTAAAGGCACTATATCTTTACTCCATCTCATATCATTTATTGAGAGGGGACTTATGCCTGACCTACAAACCATTCTTTAATCTAGCCATGATGAATATGTTACGTATTTGCAAGAAAAATTGTATGAGGATTACGCATTCCATGGACCTGAACTTTATTTACGATTCTAACAGAACTTACTGGAGAGACAGATTTGTATTCCAAAGGCTACCCTGTAATAAACATCCCTTCTTTGTAAAACAAAAGCTGTCCCTCACTCTCTTCAAAAAGAATTTGGATAAATGGATAGGGACCATAAATTCACTCTTTGAGTGCTGCCTATGTCCCTTATGGACAGAGGCAGTCTGTAAAATGACTCAAGGCTCTAACACCAAAAGACCCACTACCCTGATATTACCCCATCCCATATCTTGGGAATTAAGATATAATATTGTCATATCTTTTATATTACTGGCTAGGCTTGTAAAGGCTCTTATGCCATTAGGTTAATAATCACCTATGAGCCTATTATTATTATGGTTTATTGCACAAATTGAGCAGTTCAAAAATAATAGAGTTGAGCCTAATACGTATAATCATCACACCCAGCCAGGTGAATCTGCATGATGCAAGCAGGATGGAGGGCAGAGACCTCATTGTGCTATGGAAGAAACTGTAGAATTGCCACGTTCAGAAGCTACAATACATGAGATATGGAAGCATTGGTCAGGCAAACACGAAACTTTGCTTGTACAAGTTATATGCTACTTTGTGCATGTCCATCTTCTGAAGTTAGGCTGCTTTTCACTGATACTGAACCTGTTGATACTGCAAGAAATAAGTTTGTCAGTAATTGTAAGTATATCGGGAAGATTTATTGAGAAAGGGATTGCAAGGACAAAGCCTTTGTTGGTCTGAAAAATTTTAAGCAGAATGCAGGCACACCAATTAAATATAGACCACAATTCAACACATTTTTGCTGGGCTTCTTATAACAGTTTCAGTAAATGAATTTGACTGTAGTATACATTATACAAATGTGATTTGCAAAACTATTTTAACACTGAGAAAACAGTAATACCACCGTGGACATTTACAGTGGCATGGATATTGTTTTGTGTTGGGGCATGTGCTCAGAAAAGTTATGTATCTGATATTAATTAAGAAGTAAGGATTGAGATATATAACTTTCAAGCACACAAACAGTATGCTATATTGGCGGGGAGTTTGTGCTGCTTTGTATTTTATTTCCTTTATTTGAAGAGAATGGTTTTATAGCTCGGTGAGCCCTGCCAATGCTACAAGACAGGCTTTCTGTTAATTTTCGTGTTTTGGGGAACCATGTCATCAAACACCTTAATCATAAACTTTCCTTTGAAATTCTTTAATATACAAAACATTTGGATACTAACTCATCTCTGTCTGCTTTTTATTTCCTGTCTTCATTAGCCATACAGTTTTTTAAAAGAAATTCTGTTTGATGTTTTATCTTCCTGAAATCATCCATCCAGTGCATTTAACACATTTTCGGTTTCTTTTGTCTGTCTGACATGCTGAGATATTATATTGCTTAACAATTAATTTAGTTTTATATAATTTTGCTGTGGATTAAATATGTTGGTCTCAACTATATTTTACTTGTTAGTTCTTGAATTGATGTTAGCAGTTGTTAGATATCTTCTTGTGGCAGATTCTCCTTATGACAGTTTTCTTGACCTCATTTTTGTCAAACAGGTTGATCATTTTCTTCACATACTCAAAGAAATGAGGTCTTCTTAAATTATTTTTCCTCACTAAAATGTTTTAGTCAGGATACAATCTTTTATTGCTTTCTAGACTGATTTGGTTCATGTTTGTGTATCTTTACTTAAACATTCCTGTCAGTATAAACAGTTTCCTGAAGAGCTCCTTCAAAGTGCTTTTAGTTCACACCCACTGGAAAAGCCCATCTCTTGTGCAACGTGGTGCACCTAAGAGAGTGAGAAGAAACATGTGTTGGATCGGGCATGTACATTGGAGAGGGAGCTATGAAAACATATGACTATGAAAGGCTATCCAAAGGGGGTTCAAAATGAATTATAATGACTGAAAGCTGAAATGTATAGTACCGTCTGAAAAGCAATGTCAAAGATCAACAGGATGCCATCAATACAGGAAAGGTTGGGGCCTTCCAGCCTTTCTACATATGCTGGTAAAGCTGCATGTGGTATTCCAAATCCAGTTCTGTAAGCTATGCTGTTACTGTCTCTGCATCCTTGTTCTATGTAAGATCAGCCATTTGCAGCTAACCACACATGTATCAAAGTTCACAGGTAGTTACTAGGGCTGCAGTCTAGTGGACCATTGAAGATCCTTCCCTATTTTGCATGTTGTTCCAACACTCTCTGGTTGAGTGGCTTACTCAAGGTCCCACAGTAGCCAAATGAAGGCTTGAGGAATCAAAGCCTATACCACTGCAAACAGAACAGCTCATTGTATGAATTCTCTGTGCTAACTGTACCCCTTTGGAAAAGTAAGCATTTAAGCTTACTGCTACAGCTACAGCTGTTTTCCTTCCCATACTGAGCTCTGACAAAAGTATATTCAAGGCATTTATAGCTGCTGACTGTTCTGTTACTTTTTCTCTACACTGTCATTGTAATACTTACACGGCAGTAGGTAAATGAAGCTAATTATTTCTGATATTCAAAAACAAACCTAGCCTGGGTCTGTCCCTTTTTCAATTGTTCTATTTTGGCGTGATTTTCTTAACAGAGAAAGAACTGAGTAATAGATATTGCTAATGACTGACCCTTTGAAGACACATGACCTCTGTACTCTCCAGAATTACAAAAGAATTCAAACAGCTTTAAGTTACTTTCACATAGCTCCCCACACAAAGGATCATAGCTGCTCAAGGTAAGCACGTGTTTAAGTGATCTGGTTTTGTTGCATACTGATATATATATATATATATATATATATATATATATATATATATATATATATATATATATATATAAAAAACTCTTAAACTTGCTTTATTGAACTTTGTTTATGTTTGGGGTTTGGAGTGTGTATTTCTATTTGCTGCTTTTAAAGACTTGTTTAAAGTTGTGTAGTTTACATTTGTTCACACAGCTTATTGTAACTTATCTCAGCTGTACCTATTTGGGAATGCTTAATTACTGATGCTTTAGTTAAGGATTACATTGTTGAAGCTGTTGCCTGTACAGACTTGTTTACAATGGTATTTCAAATCATTACAACACAGTGAGTATAGCTGCTTCAACACACTCTATGCAGCTGAGATGTATCTCAAATGTACTGATTTGTAAATGCTGGCATTGCACTGACAGTTCTTTAGCTTAAAAGAACATTTCTTGTGAAAATGGTGAAGACTTAGCTGCATCTGGAATGCTTTAAAGCTATTCTGCCTTTGATGGGAAATTGCCTTGGTGAAACTATAACTAATTTCAAGAGCAATAGTCTTCTTCAGTAGTAATCTACTGTGGGTGTAAGCTGCAGTTTGTGTTCAGAGTAAATTATTTTGTGTATAGACTGCCTAAACAAACCACTGTCTATAGTACTTTCTAGAATAATGCACCACCATTTTCATTCTCCCTCTCTCTGTTGTTCATAGGTTCATAGGTTCATACTAGGCTATCTGCCTGAGGGCATTTACAAGCCTAGCCCATAGTTTTGTGGCTTACGCCACCCCTTTAGTATGGGGAACTATACCCATTATTTTGCTGTGCCTCTGTCGAGCAGTGACACTGAGGTAATCCCTGGGGTATATCTGCGATCTCCCATCCATTGGTCAAGATTTCTCTTGAACAAGGCCAGCGAGGTGCTCTGCCTCACATATACCGGGATTTTATTCCACAGCATAGGGAGTCTTTGGGTGATGAATCTATCCCTCCAGCACGTCCTATTAATAGCCGTGTCGAGGTTTAAGTCTCCCGCCCTTGTGGCTCTGACGGATCTAGATTTTTGAGGTGAAGCATATTCATCAAATCTGGGTTTGACATGGCCTTGTATGTTAGGCAAAGGTCACCTCTGAGCAAGCGGTGCGACTGAATAGAGCTGGAGTTCTTTCAGTCGGGCAGCATAGGACAGATGTTTGAGACCCTTTATCCTTTTGGTGAGGAACTTTTGTGGCCTCTCCAGCTGCTGCAAGTGTCGGGTCAGATACATTCCGAATGGGGCATTGTACTCAATCATTGGTCTGATGAGTGATGAGTATAGGAGACTATGACCTCCCTTGATCTAGATGAGAATCCCTTCATGATAAGGTGGGCAATGTAGAAGGTCTTCCTAACTACTTTAGCTACATGGGTGTCGAATGACAGACTACTATCAACCTGGGTCCCCAGGTCCCTGATAACTTCTTCTGTGCTCAGTGAATTGCCACCTATTTGGTAGCTAGGGGTAACCTTGTTTTTCCCGAAGGGTATGACTATGCATTTTTTGGCATTTAACTTTAGGCCATGGCTCTGGCACCAGTTATCCGTTTCTGTGAGACCCTTCTGAAGGATATCTGTGTCAGATGTGTTTTCTACTATGGCGCCCAGTTTGCAGTCAAACTTTTCAGTTTGTGATTCTCTTTCCAGAGGTTGACTGAATTACATTTTAGGTAATAAAATAGTATAACTAATCCTAGCAATCTGCTCTAAGGCAGGTAGAAATTAACAATCTGCAATGCTAATTTAGATTGCAGCTTCTTCTTTACCCATTGCTGAATTTAAGGAAGCTGGAAAACTATTACAAGTGCTGATAAAGAGAAACACTGTTAGCAACTGTTTTATATATTATACAAGGCACAGTCTCTGACCGACAGTCTCTGAATGACAATTAATTTTACTAGCTGTTAATTGATACATTGAAGCTGGAAGTTTAAGGGTTTAATACATTTGTATTGGCCTAGACTTGTTTTTTTTTTTTTCTGGAAAACAAGTTATCTAAGCAAACTGATGTTTTATATAAGTAAGACTCTTGATTCAAATCTGCACTTTATGGGGTATGCACTGTAATCTTAAAGGAGACTTACTAACTATGTGTGTTTTAAACAACTGGAATTGTGTTCTTCCTACTTTTATTACCGTATTTTTGTTGCGTGCTCTTAAGTGTTCATGTGCTTTTATTCTGCTGCATTTATTACTGCTTGTTAGTAGCCTGCTTAAATTTATCTGTTATTCTAAGCATCTTAGTTTTGGTTTTAGCACTTGTCCTTTAGGACACTTACTTTACATTTAAGAAGGTTTTTGTGGTCTACACTCTTGTGGACAAACCCTTATCAAAACCCTCTCTCCATAAGTCCACCAAGTATTCAGAACATTGTGGACAATTCCCATCAGTTTCTCCTGCCAGCCTGGTCAACATGGGCATACTGAGGCAACGTAGCAACTGCCTCATGTTTTAGTGACAGCCCTCTCTCTCCTACCATATAATTCTTCTACTTGCTAGAAATGCATCTACATCAGTAACCAAGAATCCATGCTCTCTTGCTCCGAAGTCAGTACTCATGACAAAGAGAAGATTGCCAGCACAAATACCACACCACTCGCATCACATAGCCAAACACAACACGCACCCACCCGTGCAGAGGTCCTCAATAAAAACTTACCTAAACAGCAGAGACCTCCAAAACATACTCACAAACATTCCACACACAACACCAAACACATCACACACAGCAGACAACACACCAGTGTCTCACAAACACAGCCCATAAGGCAAAACAATAAACCATCATAGCCCACAAGGCATAACAATAAGCCAAATATACTATTCATTGATGACTCAGTTGTGAGACACACCGATGTCCCCTTCACCAGGCTCGACAAGGAGAAGGTCAGGGTCAGTTGCCGGTCTGGTGCCAGAATCCACCGCATCATGAACTCACTTAAGTATCTCAACAACAAGTACAAGTATGACTCTGTCATTGTCCATGCTGGTGTGAATGACTTGAGATGTACTTCCCTGGACTATATGAAGAGAGACATGATTGAGCTCTCAGAGTATGTGTCCCAGGAAGAAATGACCCTGGCCCTAAGCAGCATCCTACCATCACCATGAATGATACCACAATGCCAGCAAAAAATAATTGACTTCAACAATTGGCTTAGTTTCTGGTGTTATTCCAAGGGGATCCTGTATCCAGTCTGGGATGACATGGTTGACTGACTTCTATGCTTTGCCAGAGATGGCCTCAACCTGTCACCACTGGGATTGCAGATCCTGGCCAAAGGCTCTCACCTCCCCCATTGTGCCATTTTTAGGCAATGTCCCAAAGATAAATTTACCAGCATAAAAGATCTGTTAAAGCAAATTGAAGGTCATGCTGCTTAATGCTAGGAGCCTTAACCTAAAAATCCACTTATTGGAGACTCTCCTTGCACTGGAAGATGCTGATGTCTGTGCGGTAGCAGAAAGTTGGTTCAGGGCTGTGGAGAGCACCCCTGACTTACCAGGGTATACCTCATTCCATATATCCTGACACCAAAATGAGGTCGTGAAGACTAAGGGTGGTAATGGTGGTATAGTCTCTATCTTAATTAAGGACGAGCACACCTCCATACTGCTTTGCCAGCATGATGCACTGAAACTAATCCAGGTGCAGCTGACAGTTAGCAAGACACCCATCCAAGTTATAGCCAACTATAGACCCCCCTCCTCCATGACTCAGAACATCCACTCCACTTTTCTGGATTTACTTGACTCCATCAAGGTACCCCCTAACACTTTGATCCTTGGTGATGTCAATAATCCCACCATAGACTGGGTGAACTAGTACTGTACTAATGCATTCACTCAAAGATTCCTTGTCTTCATCAATTCTAATGCACTAGACCAGCTCGTCTCATCCCCCACAAGGGAAGATAACATTCTGGACTTGGTTCTCACCAACATGGGTGACCACTGCACCACTCCCATAATATATTCTTCCCTGGTGAGATCAGATCATTGGACTGTCTCTTCCAAAGTTTCTCTCACACTCAACCCCCAACCCCCCTAACCATAATCAAGCTAAAAAAACTTCTCAAAAGCTGACTAGAACTTCTTAAGGGAGAACATCTGTAGCTTCACACCACTGCCTCCCTCAGAGAATGCAGATAACTATGTTGAACAGTTTACAAGCACCTGTACAAATTCATGAACCTGGCCATACCCAACAGAACTAAAACCTGTTCCTTAAGGAAAGACAAACCTGTTTGGTGGACATCCTCTATCAAAAGACATTACAACAAAAGGAAGAAACTGTTGTCCAAGGATAAAAAGAAACAAATTCTACATTGAAAAAAACTCTCTCCTTAGCCTTAACAAGCAAATTAGATCACTAGTGAAAACCTCCAAAGCCAATTACAAATCAAAACTAACCTCCAAAACAAAGGGAAACCACAAAGCCTTATTCAGTTACATCAGGAACCTCCAAGGCAAAGCCAAGGTTTGTTTCAAATTAGTACTTAACAGTATCGCTTACACTGATCCGGTTGATGGAGCCAACCTGCTAGCAGATTTCAGTGCAAACTCACCATCCTTTCTCCCCCAAAGGCCCTTTCGACATTCCTGATACTTGGTCTGCACCTCACATCTCCATAAAGGCCCTATCCAAGGCAAAGAGCACAGCTTCCATGGGACTTGATAGTATCCCAACCTGTATTTTGTACCATCTCCAGCTAAAACTGGCTTTGCCATTGAACACCCTATAACCACAGACTAAGTATAGGCTTCACTCCAGCAGAGTGAAGAACTGCAATTGTCAACCCCTTGCACAAAGGTGGTTCCACTGCCATTGTCAACCCCTTGCACAAAGGTGGTTCCACTACTGATCCTGGAAACTATCACCCCATTAGCTTGACAAGTCTGAGTTGTAAAGCCATGGAGCATATTATTATGGGTCTCATAAACAAGGACACAGGCAATCTCCAAGCACTTGACCCCACCCAGTTTGGATTCTTCAAGGGAAGATCTTGCCTGTTGAACTTGGTTGACTTTTTGAGACTGTCACCAAGGCCCTGGATGGGGGAAAGTCAGTACATGCAGCTTACCTTGACTTGGCCAAGCCCCTTGACACAATCCCCCATTCAAGCATCATCAAAAATCCCTGTCTGATCAGGTGGGTGGTCAACTGGCTCACTGACAGGACCCTCAAGGTCAAAATAGGTGCATCCACCTCCGATATCAGATCTGTCACTAGTGGAGTTCCTCTGGGATCTGTCCTGGGAACCCTACTGTTTGGCATCTAGTTCTTAGAGGTCCAGGCAAAGACAAAAGGCCTGTGGATGACCAAGTTTGCAGACGACTGTAAGTTGGGTGCTGTCATTGGCTCCCCAGATAATGTTAACATACTGAATGAGGGTCTCACAGCAACTAATGACTGGTGCAAAACTCATGGCATCAAGCTAAATGCAAAAAAAAAATGTATACCATTCGGCAAAAATACGGTCCCTACTGATTACCCCATCAATGGCAACCTCTAAACACACAACCTGTGGTGAGAGACCTGGGTACTCAGGTTGATAATGACCTCAAATTCAACCATCATATAGCAGCAGTGGTCAAAAAAGCCTTTTACTTGCTTCATCTCGTAAGCAAAGGGATTGCATCTAGAAAAAAAGGGGGTTATTACCTCTCTTTACTCCTCCCTCATTATACCAATAATTGAGTATAATGCCCCATTTGGTATGTACCTCTCCAAACATCTGCACCAACTGAAAAAGCCACATAAATACCTCACAAATAGAATCCATGGCCTCCAAAAACTGTCCTATGCAGACAGGCTCAAATCACTATCACTTTAATCAGATGTGCCTCACCTACAAGGCAATCTCGGACCATGCCCTACCAGAGATGCTCCTTATCAGTAAGTCTAACTCCTCGCACATTGCCCACTCAAAAGGCCTGTTATTATGCAACATCAACAAAACCGCAGGTTTATCTCCCAGAGGCTGCCCTGTCTCTGGAATAGAATTCCCATACATGTCAAACAGAGTACCTTGCTGACTCTCTTCAAGAGCAGCCTTGATGAGTGGATGGGAAACCACAAATTTGTCTAAGGGGTTCCACCTGTGTCCCTCATTTACAGGGGCAAAAGGTGCTGACTGAGGTTTCTTTAGGTGGATAAACTATTGGCTAGGCTTGTAAGGGCCCCAGGGCCATTAGCCTAGCAACCTCCTATGATCCTATAAATTGTGTTTATTAAAAAAAATCTGCACACATTTTTGATCACCTGAAAACCTTTATTACTTTAATAAGCATGCAAGATTGTCCATACCATCGGTATCTAAAGTCATCAGTTTCCTTCCCTTTCTCTGTTACTCTGCATAAAATTATCTTTCTTCCATTAGGATGATTTACAGCCTGCAAAAAAGTATTTTTCAGTGCGGACAGTATGTAGACTAACACCTTTGACTACCACTAGGTAAGCTGCTAAAGCCATCTGTACCACTGAGCTTGCAGCCAGTACTACTGCCAAAGAAACACTTCATGTGTTAATGTAGTTCAATCTTCTTAAAGCCATTATATCTTGATATGTATGGCTTTCTGAGCTGAAATACCAGCTGACTAGAGGCTTTTGAGCTTCCAAAAAACATAAGTTGCCTGTTTTTTTTTATACTATTTACTGCACTTTTTATTGCCTGCTAGCTACTCTTATATTATATTTATTTACTGTGTACTAAGCTACACTGTTATACTGCAATTGCCTGCTGTACTGTGCCTGTAAACTTGAATTTTATTTGCTGTTTTCACCATTTAGCAAGCTTTTTTGTTGTCTCCATTGTTTGTTAAGTAGTTACTGGTATTTGTTCTCTGTTTTAATGCTATCTGTTCTGCCTGCTCTGGTTTTCCCACCAAGCAGTACTTAATTAACTGACCTAGTAACTGCTAAAATAATACTTTAGAGCCTCCTGGCTGATTTTCTGCTGGTTTAAATGTTTTTCAGTGTCTCACTACTATTTTTCTGCAGTGTTAAACATTTTCTAGTATTTCCCACTGAAAATAGTAGCTAGTAGCTGTAGCATAGTCCAGATCCAGGCTTGCTACTTCTGGAATTGCTTGTAGTGGTTTGTTCTGAGCACATTTTACAGGCCATCCTGGATTGGAAGGGGCCTGTCTGCACTTTTGTAAGAGAATTGTGTTGATTGGTACCTGATTAGTAAAGGGAGGCCAGTCTAGGGCTTGGAATAATTATTTTATTTTATTATTTATTTTACATTTGTTAACCGGAAAAATCCAGCTTGACTGGGTCCATTTTCAGTGGAGGCCCTGGTAGAAAAGCTCCGAAAAGTATAAGAAAAGTAACAAATTTCAGATAGTACATGAATAACAGTCACATTTTCAAAGTTAATACAACAGTAGAGATGATTAATAGTAACTTGCTTTGAGAGGAGAAATTCCAAGAATTAACATAGAGGTGCACTCCCATTAATCTGCCACTCGTTAATCCGCCAAATCCGTTAATCCGCCTAAAAGTACCCAGAACTAATTCAATCCTATTGTAAAACTCGTTTATCTGCCAATTCGCTAACCGCCATCCGCCAAAACAATTTTGATCCCAACCTATTGATTTAGTACTCGTTAATCCGCCAACCCGCTATACGGCTGAACAAAACGTGGTAAAGCTACAGGCTGTTATTTGTTTTTTAATCAAGTAACATCCAAGTCAATGGCTACAAAACGTAAGCGGACTGATTTAGGAATTGCACAAAAATGCGAAATATGTTTATATAAAGACAAAAATCCAGGAGCAAGTCAAGAGGAAATTGCTGCTCACTTCAACTGTGAGTGGAAGACCGTGATTTCGCGTCGCACCATTGGTGATATACTGAGCCAGAAAAACAAGTGGTCTGTTGGACAGTCAGTTGTTTGTGGTGCAAGAACTGAACCAAAGCGCATGAGAAATGCTGAAAATGTTGAAATGGGAAAAGCCTTGTTCTTGTGGTTTACAAAAATGAGAGGCAAACATGCTGTGGTTACAGATGCTATATTGACTAAAAAGGCATGTTATTTTGGCAGTAAGATGGGCGTCACAGATTTTACCTATTCAACAGGATGCCTATCGCGGTTCAAAGCACGTTATGACATTTCCATGAAAGTAATTTGTGGTGAAAGTGAGGGTGTAGACCCAGTTACTGTAGCTGTTGGTCATTACGAAACTCGTCAGATAATTAGCCAGTACAGTGCGAATGACGTCTACAATTGCGATGAAAGTGCTCTTTTTTTTCGAACGCCACCTGGTAAAATCTTGTCAGCTGGACTAGTGTGTGGAACAAAGCGCTATAAAGATCGTGTAACAGTGATGTTTTGCTGCAATGCAACTGGAACCAACAAGAGAAAGGTGTTGGTGATTGGGAAATCTAAACAGCCACGGTGCTTCCAGAATTTCAGTGTCCAGCTTTACGTCGACTACGTCCACTCAAGAAAGGGATGGATGAATTCCTCTCTGTTCCTAGACTTTGTTTCAAAACTTAATGCAGACATACTATGCCAAGACCCGAATATACTGTTGCTATTGGACAATGCATCTAGTCATCCAGCAGATGTGGAACTAGCCAACGTGACATTCTGTTTCCTTCCACCAAACACCACAAGCCATTTGCAGCCTCTTGATGCAGGTATCAAGTGCTTCAAATCTCATTATCGCAAGCTGCAGCTGCAGCACATTGTGCAGATGATGGATGCTGATTCTGATCCTGATGTTAACCTGAAAGAGGCTGTCAGTTTTATCCGGGCTGCATGGAAAAATGTCAGTCCACTTGTTATTCAGAACTGCTGGGCACATGCCGGATTGATTGACAAAGGCAGTCTGGCAACAAACACCCATGATATGACTGAAAGTGTGCCAGCTGTAACATCAGCTCAGTTGTCTGATATCCAGGCTATCCTCATGAAACTTCCAGCTGCGGCCAGTCTTTTTGACAGCTGCTGAGTATATAGACATTGATTCTGCTTAACCGATGGAACAGGAAATGTCAGACAAAGAAATTGTTCAAGCAGTGATGTATGAAGCTAACAACCCTGATGAAGTGGCCGACAATGACAATGACGATGAGTATGAATAAATGGACCCTGCACCACCACCATCACTTCGTGAGGCACAGGAAGCACTGACAGTGGTGTTCAGATATTTTCAGAGCAGCAACAACACTACTGAGGATGAGATCGAGAAAGTGATGGACATAGATAAGATGCTGAAAGAAAGAGCCATGAAAAACTTATGCCAGACAAAAATAACTGGCTTTTTTAATATGCTTAGACAGTAAGCCAACAAGTACTTAATGCATACACTATGAAGTAATGTTTATTAAAACTACAGTACAGGACACTGTATAAATGATGTATCACTGATGAAAGCTGTACTGTATGCTGAAACTGGTCTGGTTCTTATAATAAATCTTCATGCTTCCAAGGTGCTGGCCTTCTTTTTTCATGTTTAGTACACTGTATAAGCCTACAATTATTTTTTACAATAAACAATACTGTAACACAGTACACAGTGTTGTGTTTAATGTTTGCGTAGCGCATAGTTGCTTTGTTGATGACAGTGTAAAGGTATATACACTCCACCCCAGCAAAAGGTGTTTTTTTCGTTAATCCGCCGAATTTTCAAAAAACGAATTATAGCGGATTAACAAGAGTGGACCTGCAATAGCATTGTCATTGGTCCTGACTAGCTAACTATCATACTAACTCCACTGAATTAACCCTAATTTCACTCTCACTAATCAGCATCCATAACTTAAGTTCTTTATGCAAGTCTGTAAATGATGCATATAGAGCTACATATCTGTAAATGGGAATCAGCAAGGCTGGTCCTCCATATTTTTTGCAAACCACTTTTTGTAGTTATTATTTAACTTGCTTTTATTCAGTCTTTGGTAACATGTAAACTGGAACCGGCATACCTACTTTCTGCATAGAATCTTGTGGTCCATAAGTGTATCTTAATTTCATCAAACTACTCTTGTATGCTTGGAATTTCACTGCTTGATTATGTACTTTCTAAAAAGCTATGTTTTGTATACTCTATATGTCTTGGAGCTTTTCTCACTGGTCCTCCTCTGAAAATGGACTTGTTGTTGGACTTTCCTGATAAACAAATAAATAAATAATAATAAATACATTGTTAAGAGTTTTTTTTTTTCAAGTTTTAGCTTCTGGTATTTAGGCCTTGCATCTGAGCTGGTGTCTGCTTGCGTGTACCTTGCTGAACTGAGGTGGGGTACCAGCCATAACTCTGTGCTGAGATACTAGATGACCAGATGACTAGAGGCTTCTGAGCTTCCAAAAAAAAAACAAAAGTTGCCTGTTTTTTTTTTTTTTTTTTTGCTTATTTATTCTATTTACTGTACCTTTTTATTGTCTGCTGCCTACTTTTATACTGTATTTATTTACAGAGTACTAAATTACACTGTTCTACTGCAATTGCCTGCTATACTATACCTGCAAAATCAAACTTTATTGCTGTTTAGCAAACTTTCTTTGTTGTTTCCACTGTTTAAGTATATGCTGGTATTTTTTCATTGTTTTAAAGCTATCTGTTTTGCCTGCTCTGGTTTTCCCTCCAAGCAATACTTGGTTAACTGATCTGTTAACTGTTTAAATAATTCTTTAGAGCCTTCTGGCTAATTTTCTGCTGTCTTAAATGTTTTTTTTCAGTGTTACACTGCTATTTTTCTGCTGTTTTAAATATTCTCCAGTGTTTGCTGCTGAAACTGGGGTAGGTAGTAGCTTTAGCATAGTCCAGATCCAGGCCTGCTGCTTCTGGAACTGCTTGTAGTGGTTTGTTTGCTCTGAACATTTTTTCTCGGCCATCTTGGATTGTAAGGTGCCTATCTGCACTTTTTATGTGAGATAATTGTATTGAGTGGGACCTCACTAGTAAAGGGAGGAGAGTCTAGGGTTTGGAATAAGGATCATCATTGGTCTTTTTGAATTTTAAGAGTTTTTTCAAGTTTAGCTTCTGGTATTTAGGCCCTGCATCTGAGTAGGTTTCTGTGTGTTTGCCCATCCCTCAGCACCACACACTGCCACACAATTCATAGGCTCATAGGTAGGTACTAGGCTATTGGCCCTAGAGCCTATATAAGCCTAGCCAAAAATGGTACCCTGGCTTTCACCAGCCAAGAAAATAATTTTCCTTTGCCCCTGTCAAGCAGAGCCATAGAAGTGTTCCCCAGGGTGAATTTCCTATTTCCCATCCAATCATCAAGATTTTGCGTGAAGAGTGCTAATGAGGAGCTTTGTTTGATAGGTAGTTTGTTCCAGAGTATGGGAAGTCTATGGGACAGGAATCTATCCCTCCAGCAGGTTCTGTTTATTGAGGTGACAAGGTTTAGGTCCCTAGAGCATGTAGCTCAGAGGGATTGGGATTTCTTTAAGTGGAGCATGTCCAACAGCTCTGGGTTTGACATAGCTTTGTATGTTAGGCAGAGATCGCCTCTGAGTAGGCGATATGCAATGGTGTAAAGCTGGAGTTTTTTGAGATGGTCTGCATAGAGCATCTTTTTCAGGCTGGTAATCCTCTTTGAGGTATTTCTGTGGCCTTTCCAGTTGTTATAGATGTCAGCTACATACCAAAAGGGGCATTGTACTCTATAATGCGTCTAATGAGTGATGAGTAGAGGGGAACAATGACCTCTTTTTTCCTGGATGAGAAAACTTTTGTGATGAGGTGTGCCACGTAGAAAAATTTCCTGACTACTGTGGTGATGTAATTATCAAAGGAGAGACTCCTATCCACCTGTGTCCCAAGGTCTCCTATCATACTTTTGGTGTTAAGTAGACTACCGCCTATGTGGTAGTTCATTTATACAGACTTTTTACAAAAGGGGATGACAATGCACTTTTTGGCATTGAGCTTAAGGCTATGGCTTTGACACCAGGCATCTGTCTCAGTGAGGCCCTTTTGTAGGATGTCCACATCATTAGGAGTTTTGATTATGGCTCCTAGTTTGCAGTCATCTGCAAACTTCATTAGCCAAAGATGTTCTATGTTAGCCTATACTTCAGAGAAGTAGATACCAAACAGGAGAGGACCCATGACTGAACCCTGTGGTACTCCACTTGTCACTGGTCTGAAGTCGGATTTGGAGTCTGCTATTTTCACATTGTGGGTTCTGTCAGTGAGCCAGTTGGAAACCCATCTTGTGACAGGGATTTATACCTAGTTTAGTGAGTTTATCTATAATGCCAAAGTGGGGTATAGTGTCTAAAGCCTTGGCAAGATCTAGATAGGCTGTGTGAACCACGTTACCCTCGTCTACGGCTTTGGTGACTGCTTCAAAGAAGTCTGTCAGGTTAAGGAGACATGATCTGCCTATTACAAACCCGAACTGGGTGGGGTGCAGAGTCTGGAGATTACCAATGTCTTTCTTTATAAGTTCCATAATGATACATTCCATGGCTTTGCAGACCAGGCTCATCAGGCTAATGGGGAGGTAGTTCCCAGATCCGTGATGGCTCCCCCTTTGTGGAGTGGGATAACCATCGCTGTGCACCATTCAGTAGGCACAAAGCCTGAGGTGAGGCTATGATTGAGTATGGTACTTAGATGGGGTGCCAGTTCATTCTGTAGTTCATGTAGAACGCAGCCTGAAATGTTGTCAGGTCTCATGAATGCTGTGTTCTTGGCTTTGGAGAGTGTGCTTTTTACCTGTGCAGTCATGATTACAGGAACTTTGCGTTCTTCTGGTATAGAGATGGGCCCTTTAGGGGGTGAGAGAGGGGTAAAGTTAGCACTGAACCTATTTGCCAGGATGTTGGCAATATCAGTTGGTTCTGTATATTTAGTGCCATTGTGCTGTAACTCAGAGGAAATCTGAGTGTTTACATTGAGATTCTTGACATAGCTATAAAATGCTTTGTGGTTGTCTGTAGAATCAGTGGCGATTTTTTTTTTCGTAACTAGCTTTGGAGGATTTTATGAGGGATCTCAACTTCCTACTGAAGGTAACCAGGGTGTTCCTCCAATCATGTGATTTTACTCTTTTTTGCAACAGTTTCTGTCTTCTGCTGTAGAGTTTGTTTATGGCAGGGGACCACCAGATTGGCTTCCATTTTTTGGAGGATAGCATCTCGGTTCTGTTAGAGATAGCATGATCCATGCACTCGTGTACGTGCTTATAATTTGCATTTGTGTAGGATTCAACAGTTGTACCTCTATTGTCAATCTGCATGGGTGATGTGAAGTTTGCCACTTCTGTCTTAAGAAGCGTGAAGTTGGCTTTAGAGAAATTTTTTACAGTGGTTTCCCTAATGAGGGGTGAGAGCGGGATGTCGATGTCTAGGGTGATTAGCTTGTGGTCGGATCTGTCCATCAAGGAATTGACCTCTGGCGTGGAACACCGGTTGACCATATTGGTAATGACTAGGTCTAGGATATTGCTGGCCCTGGTGGGGGTGTGGATAAGTTGATCCAAGGCATTGGCATTTATGAATTCCAGAAAATATTGAGCAAAAGAGTTGGTACAGGAGTAGTTTTCCCAGTTAATGGTGGGGTAGTTAAAATTGCCCATTATTAGGTTAAGTTGGGTTGTACCATAATTTTTTCCAGTGTTTCAAGAATTGAGGAGTGGGAATCCTAGGGCATGGTGAGGATCTGTAGCAAGCTACAATTTGGATTGCGGGCTTGCCCAGAGTTAGTTTCACTTGGATAATCTCGGATGCATTATGCTGAGCAACTAGCCTGGAGGTTTGGATATCCTTAATGAATATGGACACACCTCCACCTTTAGTGTTTCAGTCCAGGTTAGGTGGCCGAAAGGTTTGGTATGATTTATAGCCTGGTAATGTAGGGGTGCTCTCTGGACCCTTGAACCCAGGTCTCTGTCACTGCACAGATGTTGATGCTCTCCATTTTAAGGAGTGCCTTGAGTGAATGCATTTAAAGGTTTAGACTTCTAGCATTGAGTAGCATTACCGTCAGATTTTGCTTGTTTGTACCTGTTATGGTGGTGAATTTGCCATTTGAACCTTGCCTAAAAAGGCACTATAGGGTTGGCAAGAGCCTTAGCCAATATCCGGAATCCCAAAGGTGACAGGTGCTGGCCATCTCTGGAAAAGCATCATGGTCTGTTGATCATGTCATCCCAGGCAGACAAATACTGGATGCTCTTAGAATGACACCAGAAGCTTAGCCAATTGTTGAAGTCAACCATTTTGTCCTTGTACTGTGGTATCATTCTGGGTGATGGCAGGATGCTACTTAGAGCTAGGGTCATACCTGCCTGGGCTACAAAATCAGAGGGCTCCTCCATGTCTCTTTTCATGTAGTCCAGGGAGGTATGTCTCAGTTCATTCGCACCAACATGGACAATGACAGAGTCATATTTATACGTGTTGTGGAGTGAACTGAGTGTGGGCATTATGTGGTGGATCCTGGCACCTGACAGGCAGCTGACAGTAACTTTTTCCTTCCCTGGTGAGTGGAACATCAGTGTGCCTGACTATAGAGTCTCCTATGACTAGAGTGTTGGGTACGTTATTATGCCTTATGGGCTGTGTTTGAGTGGGACACTGAGTTTGTGGGCTATGTGTCATTTGGGTTGTGTTGGGGGGGGGGGGTGGAGGTTGCTTGAGTTTCTGCCAAAGCCAGACAGTTAAAGTCAACAAATTTTCCCTTAAACCCCGGCAGTAATTTCCATTTACCAAGTTCGTCCATAATCGTTTCTGAAAAAACATCCCTAGTGGCAGCAGTCTTCCACCTAGCATTATGGACATTTAGACTACCCTTGTTTCTCCTGCCAGCCTTGTTGACATGGGTTGCTTGAGGCAGTGTAGCAATTGGCAACTGTAGAGATGTAGATAAAAATGAACAAGGTGAGAGCCTTACAATGTGATAATGCCTACTTAAAGGAGAGTATGGCTAAAGGGAGGATTCCAAAGGGTCTTTGTGCCTTTAGGTTCCCGAATGGTATTAAGAAAGGCCAGGAAGAATGTGATGAAGTTTTGAGAATGTTCGACAGACATGGACTTGAATTAATGGACTTGATTTTAAAAGTTAATAACAAAAGAATTGATGAATTATTTAAAGATATCGATGAAATTAATAATTTGATTTTGAATGATTTTAATTTTAATCAATTTTCATTTAGGTATAATATTATATTTGATAAAGTTGAAAATGAAGTGTGCAATAATATTGACAGAAAAAAGAAAAAATTAATGAGAGATGAATATGATTACAATCATGGGTTGGCATACCCTTTACCTAAAGCATATTTAGACTCTGCTAGTGAAAGTAGTAATGCCTCTACACCTATGGGCAATTTAAAACAAAACCTTAGTAATAAACAGATTAGTAATGCTAACTCCTATGACATTGGATTTCCCCCCTTAAGGAGGTCCGAGAGGATTTTTAATAAAAACCAAGGTAGACCAGAAAAATCTGATTTTTTTAGGGGACAGGGGGAAGGGAGATTTCTATACAATTATCGAAACCCATTGAATCGGTGAAAGAACAGTTACGAATAGTTGAGGGGACAAATGTGAATAACCTGTCTGAAGATATTATATCTAATGATGGAATAGTATTGTTCTATAAAGTGTTTAAAATCTATAACTATGCTGGACTAGAATTAAGTAAAGGATTATTTCATTTATTGATGAGAGGGCTAAAATTTGTTCCAACTGCTAGGGAAGATGATAGTAAAACTTTAATAGAGCTGAAAATATTTGTTAGAAAATTAAATCTTAAGATGTTAAATAGGGACTATAATGAAGGATGTAGTCCTAAGGGAAAGAATAGGATAAAGAAAAAAAGTTGCTACAATCCCCCTTTACTACCTATTTTAAGTTCTTTTGAAAGCGTATGTTCTCAGGAGATATATAAAAAGCTTAATGAACATAAAAGGAGGGTGTTTAATTTGACTATGGATGAAAAGGTGTTGTTGGAGGAAATCAGGTGTGATGATAAAGTTAGGTATATGAAGCCTGATAAAGGAAAGGGTATGGTAATAGTTAATAATGTGGATTACCATAATAACATTTTTTGTATGTTAAATGATGAATCTAAGTATGAAATGGTCTCAAGGAATGAGATAAATTTGGCCCATAGGAAAATTAAATTCATACTGGAGGATTCACTGTTCCAGGGGGTTATTAATGAGGAAGTATTTAATTTTTTGATAGTGGAACATCCGCCTATTCTGCTTGCCTTCGGTATCCCTAAAACGCATAACAATTTGGTTGAGCCACCCTATAGATTAATTATTCCTGGTTTTAATAGTATTTTGTACCCTTTGGGTGTTTTTATAGACCGAGTTGTTAAAAGTGCAATAATACCACTTAAATATGTTTTAATAGATTCCTGGGACTTTTAAGAATGAATAATGAATTTTATAGTGATGGCATTTGTTTTTCCACTGTGGACGTGGTGGATTTATATACATCTATTCCCCATGATATAGGTCTGGAGATGTTCCAAGAGGTATTAGTTTTAGAGAGTAATTTAAGTAGTAGTATGATTAATTTTATATTAGAATTAATGGAGTTGGTGTTAAAATATAATTTTTTTACCTTTGGGGGTGAATTGTTTAGACAAGTTAGGGGAGTTGCAATGGGCAATAGTTGTGCCCCGACATTTGCTAATCTTGTCATGTATAGATGGGAATCTATGTTTTTATTTAATTCACCTTTCAAAGATTGTTGGCATTTATATTTAAGGTTTTTAGATGATGTGTTTATTTTATGGAAAGGGGAAGGATCACATGAGAAGTTAATGGATTTTTTTAAATAAAATTTGTAATTATTTTAAATTTACTGGTTGTACAAATAGTGAAAGTATTAATTTTTTGGATGTTACATTATTTAAGGATACCAATTTAAAAAGTTGCCAGTCTTGTTTATATAGGAAGCCCACATTTTCTAACGACTACCTAGAATTTATGAGTAGCCACCCTAATTATGTTAAAAGAAATATAGTAAAGGGGCAGATGGTTAGGGTTTTAAGAATGTGCTCTAATATAGAACTTGTAAAAAGAGAAACTCAACTATTATTAGAAATGTTTTTAGCTAGAGGATATCCCTATTTATTTGTTTCACGGATTTGAGAAGAGCTTATGGATCAGTGGGATGTGAGATATAAACCTCTATTAGGTATGGAGGAGGAAATAGTAGTTAAGAGGTCACAAGAGGTTTATTTCTCACAAGCTATGGTTTTAACATATGGTGAAACCTCAAGTGAAGTTCAGAAGATTATTAAGACCAATTGGACAATGTTTAAGGGGAATAAAGATTTATTAACAGCTATAGGTGAAAAAACACTATTCACATATAGGATGAATAATAATTTAAAGTACTTATTAGAAAACAATTATTCTAATAATAATAATAATAAGTTGAAAGGTACTTCTAGATGTGGGGCCTGCGATTATTGTAAGTTTATTATAGATGTTCCTAAAATTTGTGTGCGCCCCTATAATAGAGAGGTTATTTTTACAAGTGGATCCTGTAATACTATGGGGGTGGTTTACCTAGCCCTTTGCTCGGTGTGTGGATAATTCTATATAGGTAAAACCGAGAGAAAGTTGAGTAGGAGGATATATGAGCACTGTTATAGTATAAAGAAAAAAGATGAAAAAAATGCTCTGTATAAACATGTAAAAATGTTCCCTAGTCATAGTTTTAAGTTTGGGATATTAGAAGTGGTAGGACATGATTTTAGAGGTGGTGATTGGAATAATAAATTATTGAGGGCTGAAGTTAAATGGCAACTAAGACTTAATGCTAGTGAAACCCCAGGGTTAAATGAACATATTAGTATTAAACATGAATTAAAATATAGGGCTTTAAAACGTTAACTTTTAGGGTACATATACATTTTTGTTTTAATGAATATTCTCTTTTTTTCTGTACCTTTTGATACTATTATATATTGCACACTGTTGTTCTTGGGTTTTGATATAATTTTTGTATGTCTCTTTAAAAGATTGGTTGTACCTAATTAAGGGATTTATTATATAAGGCAGAGTTGTGAGTGATGAATTTGTTCTGAAGAAGTGATAATACGAAAGCGCTTGACCTGATTTTTATTTTTTTTTTTATTGTGATTTTGTGAATAAACATTGGGCATTAGTTATTGGAGTCAGAGTGGTTGCTGGTTTTAATTACTGTAGAGATGTATTTACACCAAGAATTTAGAATCCATGCTCTCTCTCAATCAAAAACCACTACATATTCACATAGTACCACTACTCATATTCATTCCACTAGTCAAACACATCATACACATCAAAACACGTAAATCCATATACGTGGAGGTTCTTTTGAAAAACTTACCTAAATACCAGAGATCTCCAAAACACAAGTCTGCTACAGCTAACAGAGTCTCCACAGCACCCATGACACATACCAACACCAGTGTCTCACCCAGCAAGCCCATAAGGTGTAACTTCTTGGCATTGGAGACTCAATAGTGAGACACAAAGATTTCCCATTCACCAGGTTGGACAAGGAGAAAATCACAGTCAGCTTCCTGTCTGGTGCCAGTATTCACCAAATCATGCATGCACTCAGGTCTCTCTGCAACAAGTACCGTTATGACTCTGTCATAGTTCATATTGTTATGAATGACCTGAGATGTACCTTGCTAGACTATTTGAAGAGACACATGGTTGAGCTGTCAGAGTATGTGTCCCAGGCAGGTATGTCCCTAGCCTTGAGCAGCATACTACCCTCACCTAGAATGATGCCACAGTATAAAAAAAATGACTGATTTCAATAATTGGCTTAGTTTTTGGTGTCATTCCAAGGGGATCCAATTCCTGTCTGCCTGGGAAGCCATGGTCAACAAACCTCACTTCTTTACCAGAGACAGTTTTGCACCTGGCACCCCTAGGCTTTCAGCTTCTGACAAGGGGTCTTGCTTCTCCCATAATGCCTTTTATAGGCAAGGTCTGGAAAACATTACTGATGTGAAATTAACCATCAGAACAAATTAAGGGCCATGCTGCAAAATGCTAGGAGCATAAACCAAAAAACTGCACTCCCTCACTAGAAGATGTAGATGTCTGTTCAGTCACAGAGAGTACTCCAGCCCTGCAGTGTTACAATGCCTTCCACACCTTTAGCCTGCAAAATGAATGTGTTAAAACCAAATGAGGCAATATTTCAATCCATATTAAAGACAAATTCTCCTCCAATCTAGATAGACTGGACAACTCTATGGAGTTACTCCATGTCCAGGTTACAGTAGGTAAGACCCCCATTCAAGTCCTAGCCAGTTATAGATCCACCTCCAGCACCCACGAAGCCTACTTAACCAAACTGAAGACAATCCAAATTTTACCAAACACACTGATTATGGGGGATTTCAATTATCCCACCATCAACTGAGAAACCTACTCTAGCCCAAACTTACTAGCACAAAAGTTCCTTGACTTTGTGAATTCAAATGCCTTGGAGCAAATTGTCCATACATCGACAAGAGGAAAACACATTCTAGATCTGTCCTCACCAACATGTCAAATGGGTGCACTGCTGCAACTGTTGGACCCTCATTAGTTAAAACTAACCATAAACCAGTCACCTTTGAACTGACACTAAGACCTGCACTCACAAAGGGTGAAATCAGACTACAAAACTTCACCAAGACATACTATACCATCCTAGGTGAAGGAATAAATGCATTCCAAGCCCCACCCCAAGCTGAAAGTGGCAACTACGCTACAGCTTACACTAATATTCTGTACAATCACTTGCACAAGTGTATAAACTTGGCTTTACCAGATAAAATCAAAGCTAGCACCCCAGCACCCCAAGTAAAATCAATCTGCAATGGTGGACTTCCAGCATCAATAAACTCAACAATAAATGCAAAAGGTTGCTGTCCAAGAAAATAGACAAGGACCCAACAATGGAAAAGCACCTTCCTCAGCCTTAACAGGCAAGTAAGACAACTTGTCAAATCCTCCAAGAGCTCCTTTGAGAGAAACCTAGCAATTATTGACAAGAATTACCAAAAGGCTACATAAGTAACCTAAAGGGTAGGACCCAAACATGTGCAGAATTGCTGGTCAATCGCATCACACACACTGACCCTACAGAGACAGCAAACCTGCTAGCAAATAGGTTTGGGAGAAAGGAAATTCACCCCGGGGATCATGTCAGTCGCCCTGCTAGACAGGGCTCCAGGGAAGTAAATAGTGTGGGAAGAAATAGCCAGGGAATTGTTATGGCTAGGCTTGTATAGGCCCTAGGGCCGATAGCCTAGTACCAACCTATGAACCTATGACAGTGGTATCACCTTTGATAACCACATCGCCACAACAGTCAGGAAATCCTTCTGTGTGGCACATCTCATCACTAAGGGCTTTTCATCCAGAAAAAACGAGGTCATTGTCCCACTGTACTCATCCCTCATTAGACCCATTATAGAGTACAATGCCCTGTTTGGTATGTACCTCACAAGACATCTGCAACAGCTGGAAAGGCCACAGAAATACCTCACTAAAAAAATCACAGGCCTAAAGCAGATGCACTGTGCTGACTGTCTAAAAAAACTCCAGTTATACTCTTGTGGCATATCGTCTACTCAGAGGTGATCTCTGCTTAATATACAAGGCCATGTCAAACCCTGAGCTGTTGGACATGCTCCACTTAAAGAAATCCCAGTCCCTCCAAGCCACACGCTCCAGGAATCTAAACCTTGTCATCACAATGAACAAAACATGCTGGAGGGATAGGTTCCTAACCCAGAAACTCCCCATACTCTGGAGTAGACTGCCCATACATGTCAAGCAGAGCACCTCCTGGTCCTCTTCAAAAGGAACCTTGACAATTGGATGGGAGATAGGAAATTCACCCCGGGGATCACATCAGTTGCCCTGCTAGACAGGGCCCTAGGGCCGATAGCCTAGTACTAACCTATGAACCTAACTTACAACAAACCCTCACCCAAACTTCCCCCTCCCCACCTTACATATCTGAAGAACAGGTACTCAAAGTCCTGTCCATGAGAAGGAACACTGCCTCTATGGGACTAGATGACATCCCAGGCCATTTCTAGACAGGCTAAAACATGAACTAGCATAAGCAGTAAGTCCCTTTTTCAATCATAGCCTAACCACAGGCTTTATTACAGTGGAATGGAGAACAGCTACAGTTATTCTCCTCAATAAATGTGGCTTAGCAACAGACCCATAAGTCTGACCAGCCTCATCTGTATGGCCATGGACTGTATAGTTATGGACCTATAAATATAGACATAGATGACCTCCCAATCCTGGATCCTACCAAATTTGGCTTTGTGAAGGGCAGATCCTGGCTGTTAAATCTGGTGCATTTCTTTGAATGTCTGACCAGGGCCATTGATGTGGGCAAATCTGTGTGCACAGCATACCTTGACTTGGCGAAAGCTTTTGACACAATCTTACATTCAGGCATTACCAATAAACTTAGCAAACTGAATGTAATCCTCTTTGTTGTAAGATGGGTTGCCAACTGGCTCACAAACCAGACACACGCTATCAAAGGAGGTGACTCCACATCAACCAGCAAACCAGTTACCAGCATGGTGCCACATGGGTCAGCGCTGGGCCCCGTACTGTTTGGTATTTAATTCTCAGGCATTTAGGTCAAAACTAAAGGGTTGTGGCTGACCTAGCTTGTAGATGACTACAAACTAGGTGCAATCATTAAAACCCCAAATGATGTCAGTATACTCCAGGAGGGTCTCACACAGACCAGTGACTGGTGTATTAGTCATGGTCTCAAACTGAGTGGAAAGAAGTGCATCATCATTCCCTTTGGCACAAACAAGGTCTATTCACACTATCAAATCAACAGCAATACCCTAAGAATACATAAAGTGGTAAGTGACCTGGGATCACAGGTTGACCATGACCTTAACTTCGACCACCATGTGTACTGTGGTAAGGAAAGCTTTCCACGTACCTCACTTGATTAGTAAAGGCATTGCCTTGAGAACAAAAGAAGTTATAACCTCTCTAAACTTGGCACTTATCCGGCCCATCCAGCATGTGTCTTACACAGACTGACTAAAGTCCCTGTCACTATACTCCGTATCGTATAGACTTCTTAGGGGAGACTTATTCCTGGCCTACAGAGCAACCCAAGACCCAAACCTAATGAACTCACTGCATATCTGTAAATCAAATGAGTCTAGGGCTACCCATTCCAGGGACATAAATATGGCCTGGGACTTAAATAAGACATGGTGGAGGGACAGATTTATCTCCCAGCGACTGCAACATCTTTGGAACACACTACCAATTCTTGTGAAACAGAGCACTTCTATGATACTGTTCAAGAGGAAACTGGATAAGTGGATGGGGCACTATAAATTCTTACCAGGGTTAGTGCCCATAACCCTCCTGGACATGGGCAATCATCACTAAATGCAGTCTTTGGTATTGGCTAGTACTTCTACTGTATTACATTGGGTTGAAATGACTAGGCTTAAAATGACCTTTAGGTAGATAGCCTAGTAATCTCCTGTGATTTTATGATCCTATGAATGAGCAAGTTTTTAAACTTTCTTTGTTCTGCTGGCCTGTTGAATTACTGACATTATATTCATAAAAGCACTCACACTGCTGTTTAAACCTTCCCTCACCTTCATTGTCACTGATTTGGCTTTTTGTGGCGGCTAATATTGCCATCTGTGAGGAGTTCTGAACCACTCTGGTCACCCTAGCTACACTCCCATGCCACACCCACAGTTCCCATCCACCCCCCTTATCTAAATTTATACTGCACATATCCCGCTTCCTCATTCCTATCCCGTCCTCTTCCTGTTAACCTAACCAATCCCTACAACTATCTTATTATCCAATAGCATTCAAGCATAAGCTTTACAATCTTATATCAACTTACCCCACACTTATTCTTCTCTCCTTCTCCTCATTTAATTTAATATTGCCTACTGTTATAACATTACTATATATACTTTTTCTTCTCCTTTTCTCCATTTACAATATTTACTTCTTCCTCCTTGGGAAGTCATTCAGCATTATCATTCCTTTCTGAATATTGACCAGAAATTTAATACTCACAACCCTGTTGTTATAAACTTCACCTATGTAATTATTGTCTTTGTAATGCTTCCCCTAATTCAAAGTTTCACCCTACAACACCATGGTCTAGTCTTAATTTCCCTAACTGACTCTACTCTATTAAAATCTTACCTTTCTTCAGCTATATAATAAGAGACCGCCCTGCCTGGAATCTCCACCAAACAAATTCTACTGTCTTTTCTGCCTTACCTTCCTCCCTTCTCTTTTAACATTCTTTCCTTTTTATTCAGCTATAATTTCCCCTTAACTACTCCACAGTCTTTTTCTATCATGTGATACTTGTGCATCTTCCAATCCCTACTATTCATCTCATGTCACATGACTACCTACCATGGTACTCTCACACTATACTCACACTCACACACTACCTGCCACCCTACTTATACTCAGGCTAAACCGTCCTTCATACCTATTTCCTCAAATTTATGTCCAATCAATTCACCTTTTCAGATACAAAACATCTAACTATTCATTTCACTTTGACATAACCTGTAATAAATTCATAATCTTTATAAAAACTTAACTAATCTCAATCTGCTGTTTTCTAAAATCTCTCTTTGTGGTGACATCCATTTGACCTCCTCTGCCCTAACACCTGTGCAACACCCACAAAACATCTCCTTACCTAGGCTAACATTTGCAGTGTTCTAAACAAAGTTACAAGCCTACAAGCACAGTTTCTTCAATACTCACCAGATATTACTGTCATTACCGAAACACAGCTAAAACCCACATAAAATATTCTGAAATTCTGTCTAATATAGCATACTACACAAAAGGGGGGGGGGTTGCAATTGTGTATAATTACTCATAACTCAGTATCTGACGGAAACACTTTTTATTAAAATAAAACAATTACAAAGATGAGCGCTTTCGCAAAGATAGTTGTTTCTTCAGATCTAATACTTCATAAAAGTTGACATAATTTATACTTAAAACAATTACAAAGATGAGCGCTTTCGCAAAGATAGTTGTTTCTTCAGATCTAATACTTCATAAAGGTTGACATCATTTATACTTAAATAAGTGAAGACTATTAAAACCTAGAACCAATCAGTGCTTCAAAGCCCTAGTTCACAGGGCTGGTTTCAAAGGCACTTTGCCATTAAGCCCCATACCCCTATTAGCAGCAAGTGTATAAATCCATTTAAACACTTAGTCTAGGTGCTAACATCCCCTCCTCTTTCAAACCCCCTACATTTTTTTAAAACCATAAATCTAAAAGTATGTGAACCTCCTTCCTTGGCCACATGCCTAGCTAATGCATTCCTAGTATCTCCTTTACTGATAACATAAATATGTTCCTTTATATGATCTCTAAGGTGTCTAGTGGTCAAAACTATGTACTAAGAAACACAGAAATCACACACAGCCAAATACGCCAGATTATTGGTGTTACAATCAGCAGACAGTTCAAACAGGCATCTGCTCAGGGGATGTGTGAAGGAATTGTCTGTCCTGATATAACTGTAGACATTGCATGCCCCACATGGATATGTCCCACATCTATCCTTAGTTGTCTCCACACCTAACTTATCATGGGCAATAGATTTATAACAAAGCATCCTCTTAATGGATGTATTATTCTTAAAAACAAACCGGGGTTCACCGTCAAGGAAATCTCTATATTTAGAATCTGACAGCAGAACTTTCCATTGTTTTCTAATAATCGCACATACAGGATTAACATCAGTCGAATATATGATGGACATCCTAAGATGATTACAACCAGAAACCTGTTTACTCACTGTTGTGTCATCCATATCAAAATATGGTCTAGCTCTATCATGCCTGTGAGAAATAACATCATTCTGTACTTGTCCAATATCTAAATTAGAGTACCCTTGTTGCTTATACTCATTAGTCAGAACATCAAAGGAGGTATGCATCCCACTATCCCTAGTATGCACCCTCGCTGTTCTTAAGAACTGTTCCTTCATAGCATTCATCTTCATTCTTTTTGGATGCATGCTATGAGCATGCAACTTATTGTTTCCTTTACAAGACTTCCAAAACAAGGTTTTATCTAACATACACCCATTTTTCTTAATGCAGACATCCGAATATTCAATGATGTCAGTATACTGATTATATGTAGACTTAAGAAAGTCTATGGTGCCTTCTAGATACCTAATAGACAGGGCAAGTTCATCTACCATACCACCCCATGCAAAAAAAACACCATCCCCAAATCGATTATAATATAAAATTTTTTCCAGGAAGGGGTTACAAATATTAAAAATGTATGAAGCTTCCCATTGGGCAAGCACCATGTTGGCATAACTATTTGCACACACGGGGCCCATGGCACCGCTGACTTTTTTGAACAAAACATCTATTATCAAACATAAAAACACTGTTAGTCAATATTAACTCCAACAGAAAACATAGTAATTCAATCTTACAAGAGTCATAGTCTGAACGTGTCAATAAAAATTGTCTAGTAAAATCAATTCCAGCATCATTCGGAATCACAGTAAATATTGAAACTACATCCATAGTTTCTAAAATAAAATCTAAAATAAAATCCATCTCATTACTACGTCCAGACCATTTAGCAAGATTCTTCAGAAAATGCTTAGTATACAATAGTATGATGTCAACATCTTCAATAATAGGTTGAAGTTGTTTCTCAACATAAATTGAGATGGGTTCTGTAGCCCAGCCTCTTCAAGAGACAATAGGTCTCATAGGCGGATTTCTCAGAGCTTTATGCACTTCAAATAGTCTGTACAGGTATCTGCGGATGTTGAACTACAAAATAATCATATATTTCTTTTGTAATATGTCTTTCTAGCAACAGATCATACAGATTAGCATTTAACCTATCAACCAAGGATTATACATCTTCTGTTTTACATTCAGTATATGTTTCATAGTCTCCTAGCATAGTTTGCATATTTGCAACATAATCTATGGTGTCCATTGCTACAATAGATTCCCCCTTTATCAGCCAGGCATTCCTAATTTAAATTACGGAATGGTTTATTTTTATTTCTATTCTTGTGTGTATTAAATAGCTCATACATATTGCTTATTTTATTTTATACAATTTACTTATTTTATGCTAGTCAGTTTGCTCTAAAGCCTTATTATTCCTTATTTGATTTTCTGTGTATAATAACTGTCTAACTTTCTCAACCCTCAGTATTGACAAACTAACCTTCCAAAATGCAGAAATTCTTATCCCTCTGCTCAATGTTAATAAAAATAAGAAGTTTTGTATAGTTGCCCTCTGCATAACACCATGTAATAATATTAGCTTTTTAGAAGAAATTCTTTGCTCATAGGTTCACGTGTTTATAAGTATATATTAATCAAAGACCACCAGGGCCTTTAAAAGCCTAGCCATCCAACACAACCAAACAGTGTCTCTGTGTAACATGGGCATTTATTTGGAGGGGTATGTTAGTTAGGGGGTTGCTAAATGTCAAATGAGGGGTATATTACTTAGAGATTATTTACTGTCAGTCTCTATTGGAGACGTGAGCCAGACTGGGGAGAGGATAGGGAGGGACTGTGCTTCACATGGATGGCGATCCTATTCCAAAGTGTAGCGATCCTTTGAGAGACATGTCTGTCTCACCAGCATGTTCTATTCATGTTGCAAGCTGAGCTTGAATACTTGGATCTAGTATTTCTAGTGATATTTCTTTTGCAAATCTGCAGGAGGTGAATCAGGGCTGGATAACTAAAAATGTTACTAGTGAAACCATTATCTTGAGTGACACTGACAATGAATGGTTATCTGTGACATCTAACACCCTAACTACTAGTCTTGACTTGTATGGGTTCAAATAGCTGATCTCCCCTCCTACTTGGTTCAACAATTCAAATCATAAACATTCTATCCTCAACTGGATACTTGTCTCTGACCCCAGCAAGTATTCTAATTTAGGGCTACTACCTGATACCCTTAGTGACCATCACCCTATGTTTGTCAATAGAGAAATCAACCATCAGTTAAAATGCCATTGATATTTAACTACACATTTTTCTAACTATCATCATGACACTCTCTGTAATTTAATAAAATCCTTTAACTGGTCTCCAGTCAAAACCTAGATGAAGCCATTAACAAATTCAACAATATATTCATGAATACTTCAAATACCCTTTCCCCTAACAGAAATAAAAGTAAAAACTACTCAAGCCCACTGACTGACTCATTCAATGAGAATTCTCATGCAAAATATGACAAAGCATGGAAACAGTGACACAGAGATAAAAACCCTTCAAACCTTACATCTATAGGTTCATAGGTTCATAGGTAGGTTCTACGCTATCGGCCCAAGGGCCTACGTAAGCCTAGCCAACAAGATTCCCTGGCTTACGCCACTCAAGAAAGTTATTTTCCTGTGCCACCATCGAGTAGAGACACAGAAGTGATCCCTGGGGTATATTTCTTATTTCCCATCGACTCATCAAGATTTTTCTTGGAATGCTAATGAAAAACTTTGCTTGACATAGATGGGTAGCCTGTTCCAGAGTATGGGAAGTCTCTGAGAAAGGAATCTATCCCTCCAGTATGTCCTGTTTATTGTGGTGACAAGGTTTAGGTCCCTAGAGCGTGTAGCTCGGAGGGATTGGGATTTCTTTAGGTGTAGCATGTCCAACAGCTCTGGGTCTGACATAGCTTTATATGTTAGGCAGAGATCACCTCTGAGTGGGCAATATGCTATGGAGTAAAACTGGAGTTTTTTGAGGCAGTCAGTGTAGGGCATTTGTTTGAGGCCAGTAATCCTCTTTGTGAGGTACTTCTGTGGCCTTTCCAGCTGCTGCAGATGTCTTGTGAGGTACATTTCAAAAGGGGTGTTGTACTCTATAATGGGTCTAATGAGTGTCGGGTAGAGGGGAACAATGACCTCTTTTTTTCCTGGATGAGAACCCTTTTATAATGAGGTGTGCCACGTAAAAGGACTTCCTGACTACTGTGGCGATGTGACTATCAAAGGAGAGATTACTGTCCACCTGGGTCCCAAGGTCTCTTATCACACATTCAGTGTTAAGTAGATTGCTGCCTATGTGGTAGTTCATGGGTACTGAGTTTTTACCAAAGGGGATGACACTACACTTTTTGGCATTGAGCTTGAGGCCATGGCTCTGACACCAGGCATCTGTCTCAGCAAGGCCCTTCTGTAGGATGTCCACATCATTTGGGGACTTGACTATGGCTCCTAGTTTGCAGTCATCTGCTAACTTCATTAGCCAGAGGTCTTCTGTCTTAGCCTGTACTTCAGAGAAGTAGATGACAAACTAGAAGCAAATTTAAATAGACAAAAAATATATTACACAGACTTACAAGATAATTACAAAAAATCGAAAGAAACTCTGGAAGTCAGTTAAGAAAATTCTTCAACCTGGCCCTCCTTACTCAACAAACTCCTATCTGGACTTATTTCTCTTAGAAACAGCTACCATATTTAATACTTTCTTCATCAACATTGTAGAGTATCTTACCTCCAGCTTTCTCCAATCATTTAATCAAGAACAAAATTCTAGTACCCATGATATCCCTGCTTTAATCTCCAAACTGTCTCCAAATCATATGTTAAACAGGTACTAAAGAAACCAAAACCTGTTTCACCTTCCGCTGTTGCTCTCCCTGCTGGGTTCTTTAAACAGACTATGTGACATACCCAGTCTCAAGTCTCATCAACAGATCTCATGTACCTACAGTTTGGAAAAAGCTATTTGTTATTATCCTCTATAAAGGAAGTGACTTCTGAAATCCCAAAGTTTACACCAGTTGCCATCTTTTCTCCCTTTTTAAGATCCTGAAAAAGTGTATTCGTAACAAACTCATTCAGTATCTCTTTCAAAATAGTCTCAACACATCTCTTCCATCCAAGCCATATTATCACTACAGCTCTCCTCAACTATTCTAACATCATTAATAAGGACAGAGACTAACGAAAGCTCACCTCTTCTGTTTTTCTAGATCCCTCAAAAGGCTTTGACACAGTCTCACATGAGAAACTTCTGACTCAAATGCCTTCTCTAGGCCTATCCAAAGCAACTATTCTTTGGATCTCTAACCAACTCTCTGAAAGATAACAATCTGTCAAATGGCTCTCATCTCTTTTTTCCCTTTTGCCCTAGTTGAAACTCCTCAAAGGCACCATTGTCAGTCCATTTCTCTTTTTAAACATTTTCTTGAATAACCTGTACACCTCTTCTCAGGAAGCTTGCCTTATTCAGTATGCAGATGACACAACTCTCATCTGCCCATCTGACAGCCCACTATAACTACAATCCATGACACAAAATGCCTTCAACTCAGTCAAACTGTGGCTGCATCAAAATCAACTTTTACTCATTCCCAAAAGGACTAAACTACTACTATTTTTCCTGAGTAACAAACCAATGGTAGAAGTAACTTCCACATTATCTCTCTAAAAATGCAATTATTGAGGTAGTTACCCATAACTGATTACTTTGATTCACCACAGATGAAAAAAGCTTGATCTTCACATACAAAACTATATAAAGAAAATAATTAAAAGCTATGTCTGCCATATTGAGAAAAGCATTCCTTACTCCTTCTAGAAGAATCATCCTAACTCTTACATTTTACCCTGTCATATCTATGGGTCACTTATTTTAAATAACATCCAGATCTCTCTTAAATCACATTTATAGCGATGCTACAATAAGATAGCTAGATTTGCAGTTAAGCTGCCGCATAAAGCTAATCACTAGTCTGCATTACGTGCTATCAGCATATCAACTAGCCCATACACAACTTCTTCTGACCTATAAAATACTATATAAGCCCTCTACCTGTCCTTTTATCTCCTTAATGCTTCATCACTAGCTCCCACATAGCCATTTGCTCTCTCAGTACAGAAACCTGCTTGGAATGCTATAAACCAAAAAAGTGTGGGACAACATATATACTCACACTGCATAGCCAAACTATGGAATTATATCACAGATTTGTTCAGAACTATATCGCTGTCAAAGAATTTAGCACTTCACCTGTATGATCTACATCAACAAGTATGTCACATTCATACTAATCGCTCATTATACCATCTATCTATACCTTTCAACACCTGCCTTTCCCCATTCATGGGGGACTTGTATCTTTTTTTTTCATTTGTTTTTATTTCTTAGCATAATGGGCTACACTTCTACTACTTTTGTATATAATTGTCATATTTTATTTATTTCTTTATTATTGCATCACTGGTATGTCCTCATGCTTTAGTGTATCCTACGTATTCTGCAGTCAAACTAAATGTATATATGCTTTTTAAAAAATTCTGTCTAAACTACTGTTTTATTTGATGTTATCTAACTCTCTAAGACGTTTCCCCCAGGAAACCGCAAAAAGTGGGTATTTATTATCCAGTTGGTCTTCCCTAGTAAGCAAATGTCAGTAAATAATAACAAATCAAACCCATGACCAAAATGGTGAGGATCATTATCAGCTTATGGCCTTAACCTTTGGAGTAAAACTGCTAAATGCACACAGTGTTGTGTTTCTATATCTATATCAATTTGTCTACGTATATTACATATATGTGCTATAGTAAAAGTTTGCTCGTTAATAAAATACGAGATCACAAGGTTGCATTCTGGATCTATGCAACATAGTGATATTTGCCTGTCACTGCACATCCTGCTGGTTTGAATTCACAAGAAGCTGCAATTCTGAAGTGTGATCAGAAAGTGTAATGAGGAAAAAAACAAACAAAGAGGTAATGAACAAATATGTCAACTGCTGTTCTGTGAGCCACTGAGATAGCTGTTGCTGGTACTGTGCCAGTGATAATGACTATGTTGGTGAGTGCTTCAGTATTGCCTTATTTGTTGAATTCAGCATTCATGCACATGCCTTTTATTGCTCTATCAGAGTTGTCAGTTATCTGAAGAGCTTCATCTGTAGCAGCTCTTTGAATTCTCGGTAGCAAGTTGCAATGAAACATCTGCCTCCTAATAACAGACAAAGAGATAAACAAGCAAATAAATGTATTTTGTTTTTGATGTGGTTTAATTTTTAGCAGTCTACACAATTACAATCCTATAACATCCCACAGATTCAGCAGTGATACACTTTCACTAGAGACCAGCTTTGCTGTATGTGCCAAAAAAATTAACAGAGTACCAAAGTATAGAGGTGTTTAAATAAGTTTAGAAAAAAAAAATCAAATGCTGCATTATCAAGGATGTGTCTTCCATTAAGTATCTCGCACTTAAGATGCTTAACATAGATTCTTACACTGGGGAGGACAGTGGTGACTACATTTTGTTATGCTAGGATGCAAAAAGTATATCACTAAGCTTCTAATGTATTTTTATTCTCTGTGGTTACATTTGTTTGACAAACATTAATGTAAACATATAGGTTCATAGATTAGTACTAAGCTAACTGCCCTTGCCATTTTAAGCCTAGCCAATTAGCCCTTGTGAGGCTCAAACCCTGCACTTTGTGTTTTGTAAGGCAAACACCTTAACCATTAGGCCACCCTCCAACCCCCTTTTATAACTAAAAGTCCTTAAAATGGATATATATAAAATTGTATAAGATGGTTCTGGATATTAAATGAGGAGATTGTGATGCAACAGCTGATGAAGGTGCTCACTGAGATACGTTATCCCTCTATAATTTTAAGGCTATAGTTCCAGAAGGTGACCCCTTTGTTTTTTAAGAAGCAGGGTGTCTAGATTCATATTCTTCTGGTTTGTTTCAGTAATTCCCAAACACTGCCACAGTTTTATGTCTGATTGGTCTAGTCTGGTCGGAAAGAACAGAAGATTTAAGGCTATGTCCTGTAGGAAGGTTTATCCTGCAATAATGTTTGATTTTGTCTGCACCTAGTTATATATTGCAACAAATCACTTAACGAGACAGATGTGTTCCTGGGTTACTCTGAAAAAGGTATTTGTGCTTTGCTGGTCTTCCTTAGTTATCATGTGAAGAGGTTTATAATGGAACTCTTGGAATATGTCTCTGAGATTGGTATGAAACTAGTTTTGAGCAGTATCCACCACCACCAAGAAAGATGCCACAAAACAAACAAAATATAATTGACTTTTAACTATTGGCATATTTATTAGTGCCATTCTAATGGGTTCCAATATATATTACATAGGAGAATATGATCGACAGCCTTGCCAGCTAGGGTTGACCTACACCGCCTTGCCAGCTAGGGTTGACCTACACCTGTCACCTCATGGCTTTCATGTGCTGGCCACAACTTTTGTTTTCTTCATAGTGCCTTTTTTAAGCAAGATCACTCTCATCAAACAACTGACATAGTGAATATAATCAATACTGTTTAAAGGTAGCACTGCTCAATGCTAGAAGCTTAAATAAAAAAAAATGCAATCCTTAAAGGCTTTCCTGGTGCTCAAAACCATAGTTATCTGCATATGTAATGAAATATGATTTTAGTGTAGTGATAGCACTCCAGTGGTAATGGCTTTCACAGTTTTTCAGACCCACCACTGAAAATGATTGTGTTGTTGGGGGGGGGGGGGGGGGTGCATGTCCATTTTCCTAAGAAGTGAAATCACATCTTGAGTCTTCCATATTCTGCAGTAATTTACTTGATCAATAGTCTAGTATGAACCTATGAATAAATACCTGATTTACTAAAAAAGTCTTCAGCATTAACAACAGATGCTTTGTTTTAGAACTGGTATGAATTAAACTGAAAAAAAAATGTGCATCACTGCACAGCATGTGGCGTAACCGCAGAGATATATTTGACAGTTTTTCTAACAATGTACTTATCAGGAGTTGGCATTGCATGTTATTAAAATGATTTCTCACCACACTGCTGTTTTATATATTGCTGCTTCTTTATATCTGCTTAAATGCCTTCATCTACATTATTTTTAAGTGCTGTCTTGTCAGTTACTACAGAGGACTAAAGCACTGATAAAATAACAAGGTGTTTCCTGTAGCCAAGGATACAGGGTTTGATTTCTAAAACCTTCATTTTCCTTGCTTGCACTCTGACCAAGTCATTTAACTAGGCAGGGCTACCACATCACCCATGAAAAAGAAAATTTTGTTAAATGAACTTACCTGGATAATAAGTAAGTAAGTAATAAAAATGTTTCTGCTACAAAACTGCTCACTGAATTTGACAGGTTTTCAGTTTGAGGACTTCTTACATTCTTCTTAATTGTGTTTAATGTAAATCATATTTAACTTTTATTGCAGAAAAATGGAGTAAAGCTGACTTTCTAATTGAAAGGTGAGACAATGCAGCAGATAATCTGAGATAGCATACTATGATGTGTAAGAAGAACAAAGAATCTTTGTATATACATTAGCTGGCCATGAACTCCCAAATATCTTCCAGTTTGGTCTTCTACAATCTAATAATCTAATATGCACTGGGTTAGATTTAGGACTATGATGTTAAATCCCTATCAGAATTAAGCACTATCTCAAAACTGCCTTCTGTATATTATATATTTTTATTCAAATCTGAACCCAGTCTGCATGAAAGGATTCAATTTCAACATGTATAATAAAAATACATGCTTGTGAATGTATACTATAAATGTACAGTAATCGCTAGCACCATCAGAGCAAATAATACCCAGTACATTTAAACCCCAGCTATGATGTTATGTTATAGTATGCCTTAGTTTCAGACCCAAAACTGAGGACCACCATCTCATGAGATGACCAGATTATCAGAATGACAACTGTGTCAGGACTAGCCACTCGGCTGTGTGGACATTTGCTCTAGATGATTGTCACTGATGGTGTGACACTATACTCCATGTACAAAAATGGAAAAAAAGGGGGATGGATGGATGGGTGGACTTGACCAACAGTAGTGGCTTGTTTACCCAAAGAATGGGTAGAGGAGGCTGAGAGTAACTGGCCATTGTGTGGTTGCTTACACTGGATAGAGGGATCTTTCTTTTGTCCCAGATGAGTGGAGCTGACTCACTTCAGTGTTACAACATGGACTGGGGACATTGGCATTATTTAACAAGCCAGTGATAGTAGTCCAATTTAGAATATGTGTAGAAAGCATACACAGGGAGGTCATATTAGGCCCACAATGTAACATAGACACCTGTGTCAGACATCTGGATTGGGGATAGGACTTCCTAATGATATAGGTTATTATACATATGTATTTTTAATGAAATTTGATTAATGTAGTATTTATTATAGGTTCATAGGTTCATACTAGGCTATCTGCCGTAGGGCATTTGTAAGCCTAGCCAGAGTATGTTTGGCTTTTGCCACCCATTTTAAATTAATTTTGCTATGCCCTTTTTCAAGGTTAGTATACTGTGCCTCTGTCTAACAGTGACACAAAAGTGATACCCAGGGTAAACCTACGATCTCCCATCCACTCATCAAGATTCCACTTGAAGTGAGTCAATGAGGGACTCTGCCTAACCTAGACTGGGATTTTATTCCAGAGTGAAGGGAGCCTCTGGGTTATGAATCTGTCCCTCCAGCATGTCCTATTTATTTCAGTGCTGAGGTTCAAGTCTCTCGAGCGCGTAGCTCGATGGGATTTGGATTTTCTGAAGTGCAGCATGTCCATTAATTCCGGGTTGGACATGGCTTTATACATCAGGTACAGATCGCCTCTGAGCAGGCAGTATGCCACTGAGTAGAGCTGGAGTTTCTTTAACCGGGCAGCATATGGCATCTGTTTGAGCCATTTGATCCTCTTGGTGAGGTACTTTTGGGTCTTTCCAGTTGCTGCAGGTGTCTGGTAAGGTACATCCCAAAAGGGGCATTGTACTCAATTATGGGCCTGATGAGGGATGAGTAAAGAGGCACGATGACCTCCCCTGATCTAGATGTGAATACCTTCATGATTAGGTGGGCTATATAAAATGTTTTTCTAACCACTTTGGCCATGTGGTTGTCAAATGAGAGATTGCTATCAACTTGAGTCCCCAGGTCCCTAATTACTTCTTCTGTACTTAATGGATTACCACCTATGTGGTAATTTGTGGGCACTTTGTTTTTGCCAAAGGGGATGACTTTACACTTTTTGGCATTTAGCTTGAGGCTATGGCTCTGGCACCAGTTGTCTGTTTCTATGAGGCCCTTTTGGAGGATGCTTGTGTCGGCTGGAGAGTCGATTATGGCGCCAAGGTTGAAGTCATCTGCGAACTTGGTCAGCCACAGTCCTTCCATGTTGGCCTGTATCTCCGAGAAATATATACCGAACAAGAGAGGTCCCAGGACTGAGTCTTGTGGGACGCCACTTGTAACTGGTTTGGAGTCTGACATGGCTCAAGCAATTCTAACCATGTGGGTACTGTCCTTTAGCCAGTTTGCAACCCATCTAGTGACATAGTGGTTTATTCCCCTCGTCAATGGCCTTGGTGACAGTTTCAAAGAAATCGACCAGGTTTAAAAGGCAGGATCTGCCCTTAACAAAGCCAAACTGGGTAGGATCCAGTGTCTGTAGGTCCCCAATATCTTTATTTATGAGGTCCATGATGATCCTTTCCATAGCTTTGCAGACCAAGCTAGTCAGGCTTATGGGGTGATAGTTTCCAGTATCCGTTGAGGCACCACCTTTGTGGAGAGGGACCACTGTTGCTGTACGCCACTCTTTGGGTACATATCCTTTAGTAAGGCTGATATTGAACAGTAGTTTTATGTTTGGGTTTAGCTCTTCTTGGAGTTCATGTAAAACGCAGCCCGGAAAACCATCTGGTCCCATTGATGCTGTGTTTTTTGCTTTGGAGAGGGTGGCTCTTACCTGAGAATCTGAGATGTCAGGGGGGCAGCATTCTGCTGGGATAGATATTTGCCCTTTAGTTGGGGAGGGGGGAAGTTTACGCTGAACATGTCAGCTAGGATGTTGGCAATGTCTGTGAGTTTGGTGTATTTTTTGTCATTTTGGACTAATTCTGAGCATATCTGGGAATTCCCACTCAGGTTCCTAACATAACTAAAGAATGCCTTGTGATTATCCTTAGTGTCCTGTGCAATTTTTCTCTCGAAGCTGGCCTTAGACAATTTTAAGAGTGCCCGTAGTTTTTTGCTAATACTGATCAGAGATGCCTTCCCTTTTTGGGATTTTGCTCTATCATGTAGTAGCTTCCTCCTTCTATTGTATAGTTTGTTTATGGCTGAAGTCCATCAGACAGGACGTCTGCCTTTGGAGGATTGGGTCTTGGTTTTATTTGGGATTGCATGATCCATGCATTCCTGAAGGTGTTCATAAAATGCGTTTAAAAAGGATTCTGCGGTCTGGGCTGTATTTTCCACAGGCCCGGGGGCTTTGAAGGATTCCACCTCGGTTTTGAGGAGTGTGAAATTTGCTTTAGAGAAGTTTTTCACTGTGGTTTTCTGGGCAGGGGGTGGGGTCGGGTCGGGATGTGAATATCCACTGAGATTAGTTTATGGTCTGATCTTACCAGTGAGGGATACACTTCTGGTCTGGAGCATAGCGTCCCCATGTTGGTGATGATCAGGTCCAGTATGTTTTCCCCTCTTGTGGGAGTGGTAACAAGTTGTTCCATAGCATTTGAGTTTATAAATTCTAGAAACCTTTGGGCTAGGGTGTTGGAGCTAGAGTAATGCTCCCAGTCTATGTTTGGGTAGTTGAAGTCGCCCAATATAATGGTGTTTGGAAAGACCTTCATATTTTCCAGTGTTCTCAGAAAGGCCGAGTGGGGTTCCTGGGTTTGAGAGGGTGGTCTGTAGCAGGCTATAAACTGGAACGCAGTTTTGCCCACTGTTAGTTGCACATGGATAGTCTCTGATGCTTCGTGCTGTGCCACCAACCTGGAGATGTGGGTATCTTTGACGAATATTGATACTCCCCCTCCTTTTGTGGTTCGGTTCAAGTTTTGGGGTCAAAAAGCATGGTATGAGGTATAACCTGGTAGTGCTGGGGTGCTCTTGGGAGCCTTGAACCAGGTTTCTGTTACTGCACAGATATCGATGTTCTCCATGCTAAGGAGAGTTTTGAGTGCGTGCATCTTGAGGTTTAGACTTCTGGCGATGAGTAGCATTACTCTTAGTTTCTTATCCCTTGTGATACCTATGGAGGTGGGTTTGTCTTTTGAGCCTTGCCTAAAAATGGCACTATGGGGGGTAGCAAGAGCTTTTGCCAATATCCAAAAGCCCAGGGGTGACATGTGCAAGCCATCTCTAGCGAAGCATCGTGCCTTGTCGAGCATGTCATCCCAGGTTGGCAGGCATTGGATCCCCTTTGAATGACACCAATACTTAAGCCAATTGTTGAAATTGATAATCTTGTCTTCATATTGTGGCATCATTCTTGGTGAGGGTAAGATGCTACTCAAGGCCAGGGTCATACCGGCCTGGGCTACATGCTCAGAGAGCTCCTCTATGTCTCTTTTCATGTAGTCCAGAAAGGTACGTCTCAGGTCATTCACACCAGCATGGACAATGACCGAGTCATATTTGTACTTGCCTTGGAGTGACCTGAGTGCTTGTGTTATGTGGCGGATCCTAGCGCCCAACAGGCAGCTCACCGTGACCTTCTCCTTGTTCAGCCTGGTGAGCGGGACGTCAGTGTGCCTAACGATAGAGTCACCTATTACAAGTGTATCAGGTGTGTTGTTTAGCCTTAAAGGCTGTGACTGTTTGGTACACTGGCTTTGTGAGCTATGTCTTGCATGTGTTTTGTTTTGGGGTAGCGGCTGCTTGGGTGTCTGCTTTGGAGGTCTCTGCTGTTTAGGCAGATTTTTATTTAGAGCCTCCGAGTATGTTTTTGTGTGTTTATGTGTTTGGTTTGCTGTTGTGGTAGGTCTATGTGAGACTGGAATTGTAGTGAGTGTGGTTTCCTTCTCCTCCTGACTGGTTACGCCAGTACTGAGTTGAGAGAACTTAGCCTCCAGTTTGGCTATATAATTGCATCTCTCACATGTATTGGAATTTGTTGGGAGGAGGAGAGGGTTGTCTGTGTACATGAGGCAGTTGTAACATTGCCTCAAGATTCCCAGATTCACCAGCTGGACCAGAGAGGAGATTAACAACTGACATTTGGACATGCTAGAATAGTATTGGGAATTCCTTTATAATTGAAAAAAAGGGCCAATGGGGAACAAGGTACTCAAGGGGAGTTATTACTTAAAAGGTGGTATTCATAGTCATTTGTACAACTGTGATAGGTGGTATCCCTGATATTTATGAATGAGCGTTGCAAAGGTGAGATCATAGAGGCCATTTATGCTAATATGAAATGTCTTAAGTATAATGAGATGCAAATGAGAACTTTTGTAAAGCATTCTATGCTATTTAGGTTTTCTTGTGATTCATAGTCTAATGTCTACATGGTATGCACATCCCTTGTTGTAAGTGGTGTTTTGCCTTTGATATCTGAGTTGCAATCCACAAACTTGTCACCAGCCACCCTTTCAATAGTTTGTCCAAGTATTTACAAACACTTCACTGACACACAAATAAATTATTTCCCCAGCAACCCCATTCAGTAGTTTGTCTAAGTATGCACAACCACTAAAATGGCACAAAATAAAACATCAGCTACATCAGCAATCTGACTATATGTGCACAAGTGAAAACTAACATCAAAATGAAATATTTTCCACATTGATCCCTTCAGTAATTTCACCACGTATGGAAAAACACCAAATTAATCATTCCCAGCATTTCATTTCGATAGTTTCACCAAATATGCACAAGAACCAAAATAAAGCATTTTCTACAAGGACCCCTTCAGTAATTTGTCCAAGTATGTAAAAGAAGCAAAATGAAGCATTTCCCCACATAATCCCTTCAGTAGTATGCTCAAGCACCAAAGTCAAACATTTCTCCCAGCAATCCTTTCAGGAATATGTTGATGTCATCACAAGTACTTCGCCGACACCAAAATGAAACATTTCCCCCTGTGATCCCTTCAGTACTTTTCCCTTGTATGCAAAAGCATTAAAATGAATAATTTCCCCTCACTATTTTCTTTATGTATGCAGAAGCACTAAAATACAATAATAAAAAAACTTGAAATAAAGTCAATAATTGTACTTCATTTTAATATGTACACCATTCCATGTTCCTTTTTTCCCTTCCCATTACATCTGCATAGTCTCATGGTAAATTGCTGCTTACTGAAAGTTCAGGCCATTTAGTATGCCGATGAGGTCCTTTTAGGTTCTTCTCTATGAATACTACTGATGCACACATAAGTGGCATTACATGTTTATGTATTAGTTGTCCCTCCATTTTTCATACATTACAAATGTTATGCTTTTGCATTAGGGAGGCATGTTTAGCAAAATGCCTCCACATTTTCGCAGCCATCCTGAACGACTTGATTTGCATAAGAAGGTAGTGCTGCTCTATGTGGGCAACCATTATGAAAATGTGAAGAGCTGGAACATGAATACCACCCAGAGGTTAAACATGCATCGTTAATCACATGTTATAGAATGTGAATGATAATTTTCATAAAGATGTTTTTATGTTAGGTTTAGATCTGTGTTTTGTCACTGTTGAGTAATTGTACAAAATGTGTTTATTGACTGACTTGTATGTCTTTAAGAATAGTAGATTAATTACTTTTTAAATAACACAATGAGTTTTCATTCTTTTAAATTTGTTTATTGTGATCAATGGTTTGTTCTGATGAAGTTTTTTTTTTATCTATTTTTATTTTACATTTGTTTACCAGGATTGTCTGGGTAAAAGCCCATTTTTAAGAAAGGCCCAGGTTAAAATGCTCCAGAGAGAAATTACAGTTTTAAAAAATATTATTAACACTTTCTATTAATTTAAATGATGCACGCAAATATAACGATGTAGGATACACACAATATTTAAATGGCAATGCTAATGTTAACAATTTCTAGCAAATTTTAAAGGAGAGGGGCAAATAGAACATAAAATAACAATTTCTAGCAAATTTTAAAGGATAGGTGCAGATATAACAGGACATAAAATATGCACACTGTAATTTGAAAAGAAACCCAACAGTATGCAAGACCATAAAGTACACTCAGTAGGAGGTATAATAGGTGATAAAATACACACTAAAGAAAAGTTTGTTTGGAGCGTGTAACAGTTGCAGAACAACCCACTAATATATGGGGTCATAAAATACCCACAAAAGGGAATAGTTTGATTCCAGATTGCTATAGACAGGAGGTAAAACATACTCGATTCAATGTATAAAGATGAAAATAGAGTTGTAAATAGTGGGAAAAGAGTGGTTGCAAGGATAAATTACTAGTTGGTAGCATACAGAGAGTGGAATCATAGGCACCATAGAAATGACAGATGGTAGGGGTTGAAGAAGAAGGCAACAGAGGTGGGGGAGCGAATGGTAGATGAGATGGAGAGAAATGCGAGTGTGTGGTAGTAGCAGTATGATATGAGATATGAAGTTGGAGGGGAAGTTTTAGATAAACGTGAAGTGGTTAGAGAAATATTTTAGTAAGGATTTGTTAGAGGATCAGAGGAGGCAATTGTTAGTGTAAGGTTGGAGCAGAGTTTGAAGGGCAGGGATTTTATCAAGATGATGTACTATTCTGTGAGCAGAGGTTAGTTGAGGTTAGTTGTGTATAAGTCATGTGATTGGGAAGTTCTAGCCAGTTTAGTTGCTGTAAGGCAGTGCAGTAGTGAGACCTATGTGGTGAATTAGTAGCAAGTTTTGCAGTCTTATTATAGCAGCTTTCTAGTTTGCAAAAGTCAGTTTTACTCAAGTTAGTAAAGATGGGAGAGATGTATAATAGAGTGGAGAGGTGTATAATAGGGTGGAGAGTAGATAATCTCCTCTCTTATGTTAGTTAGGAAGGACCTAACTGTATACAGTAAGCCAAGTTTTATGTGTGTTTTCTTAATGGACTTTGATAGGTGTAAATCAAATTTCAGATTATTGCTGATTAGTAAACCTAGTAGGTTTGTTTGTGTGATGGCTGATATTGTGTTGTTATTGGAAGTGTATTTGGAACGGGTTGGGGGATTGCATGATTTGCCAGGATGGAAGCTTAATCTTAGAAGGGTTCAGAATCAGGTGCGATTCTGAAAGACATGATTCAGCAGCAGAGAAGGACTGTTGAGTTGTGGAAACAAGTTGTTTCAGGGAGGGTGTTAAACAGATAAGGGTTGACTCATCACTGTAATGTATGACTGTGGTAAGGAGATTTGATGAATGGAGACAGTTGGTGAAAATACTAAATAGTTCGGAGCCTAAAATAGAACCTTGGGGAACTCCAAGGTTAACAGTAAGTAGGGAGGACAGTTCCTGGTGCCATTTGGTGGCTTGCTGCCACCCAGAAAAGTAAATATGGAACTAGGTGGAAGAAGAGTAGCTAATTTTTAGGGTGGCAAATTTCTCATGGGAGATTACATCAAAGGTTTTGGAGAGATCTACGAAGATAGCGGAAACTAGTAGTCCATTATTTCTGTGTTTAATTAATTGCATTTGTGAAGCTTAGGATGGAAGCTGTCATGCTACGGTGTGGGCAGAATCCATGTTGAGTATGAGAAAAGAAGTTATTGGTTAGTAGGAGTTCTATTTGCAATAGGAATGAATGTGTTAAACCTTCCAATGAACAGAGTGGATACCCTTCAATAGCTAATGTTTTTGTTTAAGAAAATAACTTCTGAGTTATTAAGTCAAAGCGCATTATTAATATTCAACAAAGATATGGAAACAGTAACTTCTTATGTCAGCCAAAAATGCAGTCTCTTATTTTCAAGTGTAGTATATCGCAACACTATTCACTTAGTCTTTATATTATACACCATTTGAGCTATACAACCCTTTCTTAGAAGATTTATGAAAAACTGTAGTTGACTTCTGATAAGAAAATATGATTCTACTAGGTAAAATTGTTATAATTTTTGTATTCCAACTCGGATAAGATTAGTTGACATCTATCTCCTTGCAATAAGATAAACTCTTAGAAATTAAATGTTTTCCTTTTATTTTTTCAAATCTTGTGACATTTAGAGTATTTTAAATACTGGAAGTAATACTCAGTAAGATTTGAAAATTAACTTATTTTCTAAGATAGACTGTAAATTTGTGACAGTTCACTCAACAGCTGAAACTAATAAGCATATTTATCGGTCTAAGATTTTGGTCTGTCCGTGCAGAGCTTATACTGATTATTAATCATTATGAGCAATGTGTTACAAAAATATAATAAATGTGTGATTGCTGATGTCATAAGTGAGGGTTTAAAAAATATATGTAATAAATAAAAGTATTTTCAAAGATCAGACATCATAGCGTTAATAACAAAACAAATAGAATTTCACTGGCATGAATCAAAAATGAGTAAACTTCCTTCAATCCAAAATGAATTGCCTTTCAAAATTTTATAGTTTTAGAATTGAACAAATTTGTCTCCCAGAATATCAGCTCCACAAAAAATTGTTGGGACTCATTTACTTAATCAAAAGTCTAAAATAATTTATAGTCTTGAAAATGTATTTTATTTTTTCAAAAATACTGATGGAAATGACTAGGAAAAAACAAAAGGCAGAAAATTATATATAGTTATATTTTATCAAGAAGTATGGAAAATATTAAATAACAACATGCACATTATACATTAACAGAGGTGTCAATAGACAGCTTGTTAAGAACACAATAAGAAGACGGCTGATTTCAGATCAAGATAACATAAATAAGACTGTATGTAATGATAAAATCTACAGAAATATTATACATATATATATATATATATATATATATATATATATATATATATATATCTTAGTAAAATATTTTCATATCTTTCATGACTTTTATAACCAATCTGATTATAATTTTACTAATATTTTTACTGGGAGAAAATGATTAACCCGATGTACAGCTGCAAAGATCATAATGCACTGTTGATTCAGTACGAGAGCTAAAAATAATAAACACTAGTTTGAGATATAGTTCCCAGAGTTAATTTCATAAGTCACATGTATGATCTTGCTTCACTTGTCTTGTAACAAACTCATTGCTTCATGATACATGATTGGATTCCTGCCTTATATCACATCCTAACCAAAGCTATTGGAATCCTGCCTTATATCACATCCTAAACAAAGCTATTGGAATCCTGCCTTATATCACATCCTAACCAAAGCTATTGGAATCCTGCCTTATATCACATCCTAACCAAAGCTAAAAAACAAATAAAATGGAGTCCCAGAATATTAGAAAATATTCTTTCTCATTAGCAACTACAAAATGACTGGCCATATCACAAAAATAAATATTTTGTTAAAGGCATTGTGCAAACAATTTCCTTATTTCAATACTGCATCATGTCCATCAGATAAAAGGTGAAACTTTGCCAAATTCTCCAAATGTTACCCACAAATGTATATATAGCAAAAAGGACAAGCCAGTTCAGCTGGCTTTTTTATAATGCATGATGATAAAGCAAATCTCTTGAGCTCATCAGTAGGAAACATATCTTTAAAACAGTATCCTAACTTTCTTGTGGATTTAGTGAACATTGCAAGATGGTTAATATCTAAAACATAGCTGTATACTGTAAACTCATTAAGATAATGTTAACAAAATGATGTGACACTAAACTGCTATATCTTACCTGAAGAATACATGATACATTTTATCTTGATATGCCATATAAGAATTTAATGTAAACAAAGATGACCTTTTGTGATAGTAGTCAAACAAAGAATTCTATGAACTCTTGTTATCTTCGTAGCTGCTAGATTATAGACTTTAATAGTTTATTGCATTGACCATATATCACACCCCACTATTTATGGTGCACATTAATAGACCTGGCATGGACATAATGCATTGGGTGCTGGGATGATTAAGTCCCAAAGGGGACTAGGAAAAAATTACTGTTGTCAACTAGATTTTCACCTCAACAAAACAAGTATTAGATAAATCCTGAATGCACACACTCCTTTCTTCTAGAAAAGGGCCTTGTACTCAGGTGAAGACCATAGTGTACAGTGAGTATTCCTGACATTTTTCTGCCTATAAATCTGTTATACTAGATCACTCTGCATACATATCCCTTTCACCTTCTTTTTTCAACATTTTCAGATGGATTTTTATTTTTTGGAGCCAGGTCTGCAACCAAAAAAAAAATGTACTTGTCAAATAATAAAGATTTATTGAAGAGTCTCTTTTTATTCTTCCTCTTAAGCTTCTTTTCTGCTTTTCTGAATGTTCTCTCAACAAAAATATGTATTTCTCCAAGGTAGACTGCTCGAAAATGATGTGTCAGGCTTGCAGACAAAAATGTACAGTAACGGTATGTAAATCTGAACAAGACACAGCATGCGCGAATCATTGCAACTTTATTTTATACATCTCAGTCAGGTTATTGTTGTCTTTTCCCAAATAATCTTATCTTACTGTTCTTGAGCCAGTTTTGAGTAAAGTGCCTTAGGAAAGAAGGCTGATTACACACAGACTGAAACATTGCAAATATTTACTGGCAGACACAAATGAAACAAAGACAAAACAGTGCCAAAATGCCATAATGAATTTGCCAGCAATTAACATTCTCTAACAGTACTGTGGAAGTTCTGTTACATTTCTACCTATTTTGGGGGTGTGGGTTGTGGTTGTGGGTGTGCCAGCTTATTACAACAGAACTGAAGAAAGTGTTTGTCGTGTGAGTAATGGTAGTGTCTCTACTGATTGGACAATAAGTATCTGACAAGTGCAATGTAGTCATACACCAGATATTTAGAGAAAGCTCTCCAGGACAAACTTCTCATCTGAACAGATATTCTTGACATAGCATTGCCTTGCATTTATCTTCTTTTCAGATAAGTAGTTTTATAACTTGTTACATTACAGCTTAGTTTACTTGCATCCTTCTTTAAAGAAAAGTTTTGAATGTGCCGAAAAAAAAACAAACTTCGATTTGTTTTTACTTTGTAATATTTTGCTATCGCTACTTCATTTGGAGATTTCCTTGTTAGCCGATAGGTTCAGTAGTTCAGGCCCTCATATTATGCATCACACTATTATACTTATGTTTATTCCAGAATTTTTATAAACCATATTTCTTGTTTGCTTTAACACTTTTACACTAACTATAATTCTATATTGTTATCTGAGTTTTATTGTCAAAAGAAATATATTATCTAAAGCTTAGTGTATGCTGTCACTTTATCTGTAGAAATGACTGTGCTATTAATATATTCTGATTTCTTTCAGCCATGGACAAACAGACTTATATCTTGCCTATTCTTGTGCCTCTCAAAAGCTTTCAGCACTGTCTCACACTGTCTTCTGCTGCACAACCTGCATAACCTCAACTTCTCCTCTGATACTGTTCCATGGCTCTGCAGCTACCTCACTGATGGATCTCAATTAGTGAGATGGCACTCTGCACTCTCCCCTCCTTTCACTGTAAAAATGGGTGTACCTCAAGGGTCTATCTTAGCGCCTTTACTTTTTAATATCTGTACTAATCAGCTCTATACCTCCTGTCCTCAGTCATCTTTACTGCAATACGCAGATGATTCTACAGTCATTACCACAGCCAACTCTCCCTCTAAGCTCTTCTCTTCTACTCAGGCATCTTTTTACTTAGTTGAAACATGGCTCGCCAACAACCAGCTCATCCTTAACCCTAAAAAAACAAAGCTGTTACGCTTCCTACCTAAAAAGTTCAACAATATTAAACCCTCCATCTCCATACATTCCCGTAATAACACTCCCATTCAGGTAGAATCCAGCACTAAGCTCTTAGGCGTAACCATCGATGATCAGCTTAAATTTGACTTGCATGTTAATAACTGTATCAAAAAGACTTGTTCAGAACTAGGGCTCCTTTATTGTAACAAGAAGGTCCTTACCTCTACAGCCAAGATTACTGTCTCTCTTATCTACCTTCTACCTGGTCTGATGTACAATTCTCAAAAATCTTAACTCAGCGCGCCTGACCAAACTTGAATCTTCCTACAACAAGGTTGCTAGATTTGCTGCCCAACAAACCTACAAAGCCCATCACTGTCTCTCTCTAAAACAGCTAAACTGGCTTGAATTACCCCACCAACTTCTTCTCTATCAGCTCCAGATCATCCATGCTATCCTATACCAGCCTTCCTACTGCCCAGCACCATCCCCTCTCATCTCCCATTATTCTCCCACCAGACCTCTCTGAAGCTCTAACCAAGACCTACTAAAAATCTACAAACCCAAGTCTAAATGTGGACGCAACATGTGCAGCAATCACCCTACTATTGCTTGGAATAGGCTCCCACTAAAAATCGGGACCCTTACACATCCTAAACCATTTAAGACAGCCACCAAAGAGCACTTTAAAAGTCACAGGTCCTGCCACTGCACCCTCCCTCCTTAACATCCCCTACTTCCCATACCTTAACCTACTTCCTGCCCTTAACTCACTCTTCTCACTAGCTCTCTGTAATCTTCCTTGACTACTCTTTTTACTGTCTTCTAAAAGTCTATTAAGGAAATCTCCTCAGAGAAACATTCAATTGTAATTGTCTTTACACAACTACATTATGATAAAACTGGGTTTTTGTAACCACTTACCCCCAAAAATCATATTCATCTTAATGACATATTTCTTTTTATACATCTTAAAATAGTTTTGCCATATTCCTGATTATTGGCACTCTATAACATTGTATTCCTACTTAATGCCTTGTAATAATCCTGTAACATTGCTGTTTAATGCTAATTTATAATGAAAATTGTTTAAAATGTTGGAGCTTTTCTCCCCGGGCCTCCGCTGAAAAAGGGCTCTTTAGCATAGTCGAACAATCCCGGTCAACAAATGTAAAATAAATAAATAAATACATTTACTATCTATTCATTCAACATACAGTCAGCCCACCTCCTTCCACCACTAAACAATTTTATATTGCTCTATTCTCATTCCCTTCCAACCCAGCTAATCTTGCATGCTCATGTCTCTTTCATATACAGTAAACCTTGTAACATCTCAAATATCTCCAAATATTTCTGCAGTGATGCTTTTCTCTTACTGTAAGTGTGTACAGAATACTCACATGAGTCCGTTAACTGTATTTCATTTTTTTCTTCTGTCTCTTCCCTTGGTGACTGGTGCTGACTCCTCAGAAAAATGAAAACATCTCTCAAACTGCCAGAGAAAGAGATCTGGACAAAGCCAAAAATAATGGGTGGACAAAGGCCCCAAAACAGGGACAGATTCTAGTATTGCTCCTATAAACTTAAATAGTTGCTAGAATAACATGTTTTACATTAATATGCATTTTCTGAAATGGATGTGAAGTATGAAACTCCAATATCTGTTATTATTTAATGTTATTTAGTGACTTCAGCGTTAATGATTTGACAGATAACCACAAATTGCATGAGGACATACCAACAATATGAGGCAAAAATCTGAATATTCTGTGAAAATCTGGACAGTTGAGATGTTACTGCAGAATAAAATATTACAAAATACTACTGTGCAGATAAATGAAACAATAGCCTCGTTACCTTATTATGTTGCAAAGAAATTATATCTTAACCCCACCACCTGCTCCATCTTCTTGTGCCATTATGCAATTTCACAAAGTTTAACCTTGATAGAAATAGGCATAATAGTTATTGGGATCTGAGAAAGAGACAAAGCAACTGAAGAAATACATATTGTAGTTTGCTGAAAAGGTGAGGTCTTATTGTTTCTCATGTAAAACTAATATGATGGTGCAGTCATCTGTAAATATTCTATACTATAACAGTCAACATCAATGGTAGTGTTATGAGGAGAGGGAGAGAAAATACACATACTACCAGAATTAGCTGTATACTTGGAAGAAAACAAAAAACAAGGACATGGCTGCAAATTGATGGGTGAAAACTGCCTATAACAAATCTGGAAAATGATGCTTTGGTATTAACTCTGGATGTCATATATCAGAAAAAAAGTTTCAAAACAGGTAATATATGGTTGGAGTTTTCAAAAGTTTGTATGTAGAAGCATCTTGAAGAGTTGATTTTTCTCAGAGCAAAAACTGGACCAATCATGTCCTTCATTCTGTATGAAGTTGTTAATCTACAAATTCTTCAGGAACTTAAATAGGAGTTGGGATGATAAAACAATATCATCTTTAAGGAGGTTTCTCTACAGATGATTACAGAGCAGAGGGTCATGTTGTAGCTGTTTAAATGCCACTAGATTAAATAAATCTTTGCATATTTAAGCTGTGTTGGATCTTTGTGTAAAACATCGGTGCACTTCTTTCTTCACTATTATGCATTTATGAAGTTATTGTTTATGAGTTCAGGCTACATTGGGGCTTCTCCCCTGGAAATAAATGCTTATTTTCTTGTTTATTGGTCACCTTCAAGGAAATTATATCCTTGATCTATTATGACAAATTATTATTCTGATTATTGTATATCAGGCTTTCATTAGTTGGATGAATGTCACAATGGAATACAGCCTCTGCCAGAAGCTTTAAGATAAAAGGCTACTACAAATAATGATTATGCACCTTCTATACAGAGGGAATGGAGAGATATGACTTACACTTGTATATTTAATAATTGAAATCCTAAAGTCTGAAGATGAGATTTTTAAGATATGTAAGTGACAACAAAAATATACAATCTGAAAGTTGTAAAAAGGGCAACTTTGAAACAATGCATAGAAGTATTATTTGATGAGATAGCTGTGACTGCTTGTAGCTACCTACCCCAAACTGCAATCAGCTCTGAAGTTGTTTTAAATATAAGAGAAAAAAAGGAAGGATATAAGATGTAGGTTTATAGGTTAGTACTGGACTAGCTGCCCTTGTGGGCCATGTTATGCCTAGTAAATTTCCCTTGAGTATAAAACCATGTACTTTATGATTGTGAGGAAAACACATTAACCATTATGCCATCAACCCCCCCCCCCCCCCCCAGTGCTGGATGGAAAATGCAGTATGTTGAATATCAAAGTGCAGGGGAAGGTTTTTTTTTCTCTCTCTATTGGATGACTGTTGGATAACCACCACAGGCCTATTAGAAGTCTAAAAAAAAACAGTCAAGCGCACAGAGATAAAAACACTAATTAATGGAGTTGTTGGTATATTGTTCTTAAATTTTCTAAAGAAACAGTTGTTAGGAGTGACACCTTTCTAACTAAATTTCCAACCAAGGTATATTTTCCAATATTTTTAAATAAATTTACTTTTAAGTAGCACATAAGTCATGTGTAATAAGTCACATTTTATCAGGATCATTGTCTGATACTCTGACCAATCCATCATCAATTGAAGTACCAAAATATCTTACCTGATAGTTGTTAAGGTTTATCATCTCTTATTACCTTTGCATAGCATTTTACATAACTGCCTCCAGTAGATATCCATGCACTATAATATTTCAGAAAAATTCACAATAGTTAATTTTGTAATTAATTAACATTTTTAAGTCAACTTTCATTAATTTAGCTACACGAATCTTGTAATTCAGTTTATATATTTATGTATACAGAGTAAAAGAGAATCTCTGAGAAACTATAGGCATGCACAATAGGAAAATCGAAAGAGACACAGGAATCTGGTCAAATACTAAGAATGTTTTTATTGAAGAAGGCTCAGGTCACACAGGTCTTTAACAAGAGGCCAAATTAATTCTGTAAGAGTTTGCCTGTGGAGTCTTGTAAGAAAACCTAATGAGCATGCTTACCAGAACATCAAAGTATTCCTTTTGAGAAGGGATGGAAGGGATTTATTTATTTATTTATTTATCTGGTTGATTATTTATTTATTTTAGGCCTCTTAAATGAAACAAAATATTTTTACTATATATGTTTTTGCTATATATGTAATTTTTTTAAGAAACTATACATTCTTATTTATTTCTTTAGTTTTACTTGAAGTATCTAAACTGTTTGCAGAAATGTTAAGATTCCCCTTTTGCAAACTTAAGGCCATAATTTGTAGAAGTCTCTTACTCAATTTGTTCTGGTTGTTTTTCTTTTGTATGTTTGTACCTGAATAAATGTGTGCGTATGTGTGTGTGCATGTACATGTCTATATATGTGTGTGTGTGTGTGTGTGTGTGTGTGTGTGTGTGTGTGTGTGTGTGTATGCGCGCGCGCATGTGTGCGTGTTTGTGCATGTGTGTGTGTGTACATAAGCATAGACTTCCAAAGTTAAAACATGTTGTGACAATTACAAATGTATAACACTGTGATGCTAAAGATCGGTTGGCCATGTGTTTACTGACAGCAAAATCATTTCTTCTTGTGATAAAATATAGAACTACAATACTTCTGCAATCTTAGCAGTGTGGTTAAGTTGTGTATGTTATGTCTGTCATTGTATTGGTGCGCACCTTAAAAGGGGTATTCTATTCAATGCCAGATGATAAACATTAACAAAAATAATTTTATATTCTATGCCAGACCATAAAAAAAACTTAAGAAAATCTCGCTGTTGTAGGAAAAAAAACATTCAAAAGTCTATGAGAGTTTATTGTAGCTTTGTATGCAGCATCACAGATTATTACAGAAAGGCAGTCTGACTATTGTTGTAAAATGCAAATTTGTTATATTCTTGTACATATTCTGTACTGTGACGACATAGGCTTAAAATTGCACCATTAAAGGTGTATCCTATAAGGTGTCAAGGGACATCATTTCAAAATAATTTAATCTGGCTTTTATGACTTTAATAGATTTATCAGGGTCTTCATAGATGTCCAAATGTATGTCCACCACTACTTTATATTTTTGGGGGTAAATATCAATTCCTGTGGGAACACTTTTTGTCACAAATGGAATTGCAAGTTGTTGCAGCTGACTTCACCATTGATCTTATACAAACATGTTTTTTGGCAGTCTTTGATTAACTGTGCATCTGGCTGCTTTTGATTTTGTGTCAGCAGTTCATTGACCGTGTCAGACAAACAGTGATCCCCCGTAGAAAATGGTTGCAAACAAATCTGCACTTATCCTTTAACCTCTGCACTCCATAGTTACTATATGACTTTGCTTCTTTTTCTGGATTACTGCTTTGTGTGTTTTACTCTCTGTAATCTACTTATGCTAATTTTCTTTGGCCCCTCTGAAGCATAAGGTTGTCCTATCTATACTAATTGAAGAAAGATCAAAATATGTTACTAGATGTGTTTTTCTAGATCGTGTGTTTTTGAGTTTATCACATATGGAGTCTCAGACATCTTTTCAGATGATTTAGGTAAAACTAGAGAAATCCAAAAGGCACTCTGTGAAACAATCCAGAGAGCCAAGGACCACATATGAAGGAACATTATTAAAAGAGCACACAGTTCAAAAGACGTGAAGCTTACATTTGATCGATGTGCTGTTTCAATAATCTGCTTTCATCAATGGTTCTGGACTCTCTCTATGTATTGATCATGAGACCCCTATTGTTTAATAGTTTCGGTATTGATGATTTTTTAACTTTGTAAACAGTTATGCAACAAGTGTTTAATATACACTCCTAAAACACTGCCCTGTGATTGTGAAATACAGTATCATTGCATGTTGAAAATAAAGTACGCCCTGTACTAGCAACTGAAACACCACATGCTAACTGATACATACAGGATGCAAAAGATGAGCACATATTGTAGGGTCTATGTATTATTTATAATATGAGTTTATGTAACTTTACCTTTGTTTTTTCTTTTTATACTTCTCCCGAAAAACATGGTTTATTTAATCACACTGCAAATAGTGCCAAGGTGTTGGCTTATAATAATAAAAGAGAGTGAATGATTGTATGTGTGCTCTTACACTGACGTCGTTGGTGTAGAGAGGTGAAGAGAGGTCATGTGATCATGTACTTTACAATAAAAGGAGGAAGCGAGGGTTGTTCCTCTTCTTCCATTTTTAACCAGATTGATTGTCTTCATGTGTGTTTATTTTCCTCTGTAAATGTATGTTTAACCCGACTTTCTTACCCTTAAGATGATACCGCCAACAGGTTATGGGCCCAGGAGGGAAGTAGGAAGCTGATGGCATAGACTATTGTTTTGACGGAGATGAAAAGAATTACGATTTGTGGGAAACTAAGTTTATAGGACACCTGCGCTTGCTAGGGCTGAAAGATGCCATTTTACAAAATGTGCAGCAGGACGCAGAGGATGATGGAAATGAGGAGGAAGGCGATGCTGAGAAAAATGAGGACTCCTATGCAGAACTAATACAGTTCTTGGATGACAAAAGTTTGTCCCTTGTCATGAGAGAAGCTGCAGAAGATGGTAGAGAAGCACTTCAGATCCTAATAGATCACTATGCTGGAAAAGGGAAGTCACAGGCAATTAGCCTAAATACCAAATTAACAAGCCTCCCGAAGGCTGCCAGTGAAAGTGTCACAGACTACATTATTCGGGCTGAAACGGCCATTACGGAGCTTAGAAATGCTGGGGAGAAGCTCAGTGATGGATTACTAATTGCAATGATTCTGAAAGTATTGCCTGAAACTTTTAAACCGTTTGCAAACCACATCATGCAAGATAAGCTGAGCTTTGGTGAGTTCAAAACAAAGTTGAGAAGTTATGAACATACTGAAAAATTTAATCCCAACGTAAGTAATGATAACATCATGAAAGCGAGTGGCTTTGGAGAAAGAGCAAAAGCAGAGATTACATGCTATAGCTGAGGCCAAAAGGGACACAAGGCATGAGAATGCCGGAGAGAATATAAAGGACAGAGACAGTGGTGTAGTTTATGCTAAAACTCCAGCCACAAGGACAGTAACTGCAGATGAAAGAAGAAAGATCATGTGAAACAAGCAACTGATGTGGATGATCACACATTTGTCTTCAGAATGAACAAACATCAGATCCATGGATTAAAACAGAAAGGATTAATGGTGGACACTGGCGCCACATCACACATAATTAAGGATCTGAAAAAGTTTAAATACTTTGATGCAACTTTCCAACCGGAGCACATTATGGAATTGGCTTACAGGACTAGAACCTGTGGTGTCGCACAGAAGAGAGGTAATGCGAAGGTATGGCTGCTGAACACAGAGGGATGCAAAGTAAAGGTGATGATGACTCGGGCACTGTACATCTCGACGTATCCACAAAGCATCTTTTCTGTTAAGGCAGTAAGGTCCAAAGGGGCCTCGATTAACTTTAAACAAGGATGGGACCAACTCATCTATAAAAATGGCACCATGTTTGACATAATTGAGTATGATAGACTCTATTATTTAGATGCATATGATGAAGAACACGATGGTGAGACACATTATGATGCATCTCAGAGCTGTCATGACATTCAAGCATGGCATAAGATCCTTGGTCACTGTAATTTCGAAGATGTGTCAAAATTAGAAAAGGTGGTAAAAGGAATGAAAGTTAAAAGTGAAGTTGAGAGATCTAACCTAGATTGTGAAACCTGTATGCAAGGGAAATTTGTCCAGAGCAGAAACAGAGAACCAGATGCAAGAGCAAAAACTGTACTTGAGCTAGTCCATACTGATTTGGCTGGCCCTATTGAGCCAAGAGCAAAAGATGGCTTTAAGTACACTTTAGCATTTACTGATGACTACTCAGGTGTAATATTTGTCTACTTTCTGAAAGCCAAGAGTGACACAGTCAATGCGACTGAAAAGTTCATTACAGATTCAGCCCCTTATGGGAGGGTAAAGTGCATCAGATCAGATAATGGCACTGAGTTCATGTCAAAAGATTTTCAGTCACTACTGAATAAAAATGTTATAAGACGCGAAACATCAGCACCTTACTCACCCCATTAGAATGGGACAGCAGAGAGAAACTAGAGAACACTGTTTGAAATGGCAAGGTGTATGTTGATAGAGCGTAACCTACCTAAAGAATTGTGGGCATATGCAGTAATGACTGCTGCTTTTATTCGCAACAGATGCTATAACAAGCATGTGAGACAGACCCCATTCTTCATACTAACAGGAAAGAAACCTGATCTTTCAAGGGTGAGAGAATTTGGGTCAGTGTGCTATGCATACATACATACAGACAAGATAAAAAGAAGTTAGACCCAAGATGTGATAAGGGGATCTTTGGTGGATATGATAAAAACAGCCCATCATACCTGGTCTATTATCTAGACTCAGGAGGGGTCCTTAAACATAGGTTAGTCAAGTTCATTACTAAGAATGTAGCTGAATGCCAGATTCAGACAGACCCAGAAATGATAGATGAAGATTTTAGTACAAGAAGAAGTGTGCATGTTAAGTCAGAATCAAAAGCTGACAGTCAAATCACAAAAGAAATACAAGTAAATCACACTGAATCTACAATAAATGATGGAGACACAAAAATAAGACAGGAAGAGGAAAGGCAGAATACACACTACTCCAAAAGAGAGAGAAAACCACCTGCATACTAGAAGGACTATGAATATAAAATTGAAAATGACGATTATGTGAGAGTTAATGTTGACTATTGTTACCGACTAATATGCAACACACTACAGATCTTTAAAGAAGCCATGACTTCATCTAACTCGGAGAAGTGGGTCAAAGCTATGAAGGAGGAACTTAGTCTTTAAAAGAAAACAACACCTTCACACTCACCACACTGCCAGAAGATAAAAATGCAGTGGTGGGGTAGGTGGGTTTTCACTGTAAAAGACAATGCAGATAATACTGAGACTTACAAAGCCAGATATGTGGCTAAAGGCTACAGTCAAGTTGCTAGTATAGACTACAATGAAACATTTGCACCAACTGCAAGTATGACATCTGTACAAAGTCTAATGCAGATGGCAGCTCAGTATGATTTAGAGTTGCACCAGATGGATGTATAAACAGCTTATTTACATGCTCCTGTTGACTGTGAGGTGTATATGGAGCAACCTGAAGGCTTTGAAAAGAAATCAAATAATGATGAAAAATTGGTTTGTAAACTGAATAAGTCATTATACGGATTGAAACAATCAAAGCATGACTGGAACAAAATGTTGCACGATTATCTTTGTGAAAATAGTTTTGTCCAAAACCCGGCAGACCACTGTATGTACACTAGACAGGCTGAAAATGAGAAAATGGTCCTAATTATATGGGTTGATGATCTCATTATTGCAGCGAGTGACAATGAATCACTGAACGATGTAAAAGAAATGCTCAAACCTAAATTTAAAATGAAAGGTCTGGGAAAGCTAAGACATTTTCTAGGCATTGACTTTACCCAGAACAGTGGTGAAATAAAGATGGACTAAAAGAGGTACATCACAAAAATTCTTGAGAAAATTTGGTATGTCTAATTGGGTCTACTTCACGTTATCGAATTTTGAAAATGTCGAACGGCAATAATATCGTAAATGCCGTACATCAAGAGTGTTGTTGTGGGAACGTGGTACAGTGAGGATCAGGAAATTTGCCCTTTCCTCACTGTAGTGCAATCTTGGAGTAGGTATATATAATTAGCGGGGGATGTGGGGGGCACAGCCCCCCCCACAAGAACAGTTTAGATGTATGGCATTTACGATCATATTGCTGTTTGACATTTTATTCTTTTGACAACATGATATAGACGCGTCTAATTGTAAAGTAAGAAGTACCCCTTCTGAACAAAAAACAAACTTTGAATGTGACAGTGAATTTACCGACCAAAGAAAATATCGTGAACTTGTTGGTAGTTTGATATGTTATGACATGCACAAGACCTGATCTTATCTGGATTGTAAGTAAACTTTCACAATATTTGTCACAACTGAGTGACTCTCATTTAACAATAGCCAAACATGTGTTAAGGTACATAAAAGGTACATTAGACAGGGAGCTGTGTTACAAGAAAAGTGAAGAGAAACTTCAGCTTGTAGCATATAGTGATGCAGATTGGGCAACAGATCAAAATGATAGGCGTAGTACAACGGGTTATTGCTTTAGCCTCAATAGAGACGGGCCTATTATTTCATGGAAATCAAAGGAGCAACAAACGGTAGCTTTATCTACATGTGAGGCAGAGTACATGGTATTGGCAGCAACAACACAAGAGTGTTTGTACCTTGTGCAGCTGTTGAGTGGAATGGATGGAGAGTGCAAGTATGTGCCAGTAACAATATTTGAAGACAATCAAGGAGCAATCGCTTTGTCGAAGAATCCAGTAAGCCGACAGAGATGTAAACATGTTGACATTAAGTATCATTTTGTTAGATCAGCACTTAATGATGACAAAATAAGCATTGAATATTGCCCGACAACGGACATGGTTGCAGATATCTTTACCAAACCTGCTATGAAATTGAAGATTGAAAAGTTCATGTATTATGGGTTTGGAATGTAAAGAAAAGTTATCCAAAATATATTCTTAAAATGTGTTTGTATACAGCGTAAGAGCAAGTGGAGGTATTGGCTTATAATAATAAAAGAGAGTGAATGATTGTATGTGTGCTCTTACACTGACGCTGTTGGTGTAGAGAGGTCAAGAGAGTCATGTGACCATGTACTTTACAATAAAAGGAGGAAGCGAGGGTTATTCCTCTTCTTCCATTTTTAACCAGATTGATTGCCTTCACGTGTGTTTATTTTCCTCTGTAAATGTATGTTTAAACCAGCTTTCCTGCCCTTACGATGACAGCGCCAACACAAGATTTATGTGCTTAATGGAAGTTTGAGAAAAATATTAATACAGCTATAAATTAGCTCACTTTGGGTTGGCAAAGTTATTGACAGCTTGGTCTGTTTTATACATTACAAAGTGTCTTAGTTTCTGACAATGAAATCATCAAAACAACTTCCTTGTCTACATTTTAACACCCATAAAGGCACTTCACCCAAAATTAAAGCAGCCATAGCAAGACTGCTAAATTTTTTGGACTCTTGTATACTGCATACATGTGCACACATATACCTGTCTCAGTAATATTTGAATTTTCTGGGTGTTGGTGTGCTGTTATCATTCTGTACAACAACCAGATGTCACCCACTACTCATATGCTTTGGATGGTGTGCCCTAATACTGAAGGTAAAATGGTACTGACATTCTACAAAAGTGGACTTTTGCACCAACGTCAGACCAAAAGCACAGCCTATAAACCAACACTATCCCAAAGCTAATAGGCAGATAAAAAAAAACAACACTAGAAAACTCCACCAAGAATCACAGCATGTTGAGATATGTTTAAAAATATATCACTTTAACTGTCTAAAACTTAACTTGCTGCTTCTTCTTTTGGCTGTTCCTGTTAGGGGTCACCACAGCTGATCATCTGTTTCCATTTCTTCCTGCCCTCTGCATCTTTCTCTGTCACACCAACCACCTGCATGTCCTCTCTCACCATATCCATAAACCTATCTTAGGCCTTCCTCTTTTCCTCTTACCTGGCAGCACCATCCTTAGCATCCATTTCCCAATATACCCAGCATCCCTCCTCAGCACGTCTAAACCAATGCAGTCTGCCACCTCTAGCTCTGACACCTTCTTTTTTGTGTTTTTTATTAAACTTTGAATGTTAAACTTCTGTTTTTTTCTTTGTTGGTATTACATCTTACTTTTGAAGCTATTTAGTGGACAGGAGGAAGTTTATATACTCTAAACCCTTGTTTTCTGCTTCAGCCTTTTGTAGTTTGCCCATGTCTTGTACCTGCTAGAACTTAAAAAAAACATTATTCACGGGAATGAAAGTAGCTGAAACCTTCAGTTGCCTTAGGTAGGACTGCCACAAGCTATTAAATTATATATATGTTTTAAGTAAAAAGGTATATATTTACTTAAAATTAATAAATAAAGCAGTGTCTCTGTCCTGCACATGTGCAAATGGAAGGTGTTGTGATTATACATAGGTAAATACTCATGATGTCATATAAAACTTTTCTTTTTTTTACAAAAAATAAAATACTTTTTGTTAGTGGTTATGCTTAGCACATAAGCTAAGAAAATTAGTTAACAGAATTACTAAAAATAAAATTATTTCATTGCAGGTAGCATGTAAAAAACTTTGTCCACACTTTTATTATCTATTAACAGCTATTAGAGTTGAAACTAAAAATGTCCCTGCTTGTGGGTCACTGTCCATAAAATATTTTTGATTTTTATCATCCAGTATTCGTAACACAAAGTAGAAACCTAAGCTTGTGTGAGTCACACATAGGAATGCTGAAATTGCTGGGCTAGTGGCTTAGTCGTTAGTAGTGCATCTGCATAGCTGCATCACTATTTGCTTACTTAGTCTTCTGCTTAAGGTTTAACAAAAAATGTGCTGTAATTGGACAGGAGGTCAGTACTGTTAAGTGATTTGGCAAGCCTTTAAAAGTGTTTCTTAATCAGTAAACATTTGTATGAAGAATGAGGTGATGTATCTCATGTTAACATTACTTAGTCTTCTTCTGCTTAAGGTTTAACAAAAAATGTGCTGTAATTGGACAGGAGGTCAGTACTGTTAAGTGATTTGGCAAGCCTTTAAAAGTGTTTCTTAATCAGTAAACATTTGTATGAAGAATGAGGTGATGTATCTCATGTTAACATTACTTAGTCTTCTTCTGCTTAAGGTTTAACAAAAAAATGTGCTGTAATTGGACAGGAGGTCAGTGCTCTCAAGTGATTTGGCAAGCCTTTAAAAGTGTTTCTTAATCAGTAAACATTTGTATGAAGAATGAGGTGATGTATCTCATGTTAACAAAAAGATAATGGCCTTGTTTTGCATGTTGGCCTGCTCAGTGGGCCCCACTGAAGCCACAGGATGCTGGCAACTGCCAGAAATGCCCCTATTATAATCCACCACTGAGCTCAGTAGATAGATAGACTAGATAGCTAGATAGATAATATCCAGGTGAGACTTAAGCCAGTCCAAGTTAACTAAACTTGTGACTAATGGAGAACAAACTAAAACAAATAATATCACTTGCTATATTACCATGAACATGCAAGCCTTGAATGACTTTAGCCGGAAAATGAATCTAATTTATAAGACTAATTCATACTTTTAAATAAAATTGTAATGAAAATATTTATAGATAATTGTAGATCTCTGTCAGGGAAATATTTATATAAATAAATATATATTGTATTTCATTAGCATTAAACTAAGAAATGACTCCACATTAACATGTAGCAAAGCTTTATCTCTGATCTGAATTTAACTGCAAAGCTTTTGCCATTCTTATAAATAACTTTATTTCTCTAAATATTTTACTTTCTGCCTTCCAATTGGATTACATTCTAGGGGAAAGAACTTTAGACAAGTTATGGAAAAACATCAAGAAGCAATACCACTTTAAGTACTGATCCACCGAAATCTTTGGACCAAGCATTTTTTTCCTACATAAAATATTGCAGTACTTCAGGCTCCCAAAACCCTGATCATGTGTTGTTCCAGCATCAGTGAGATAGGCAGGTAATTAACATTGGTAAACTATTAAGTTTCCTGTTTTCAGAAGTTTCCATGAAAGACTGATCCCCAGATCTTTTCCTTTCATTTTTTTATATTTGCAGTGATTGAAATACAAAGGACCACAGCAACAGATTGCAAGTGACATTTCACTATATTTAAATGATCTGATGGTTTAATGCTCATTGCACATTTTCAGGTATCGATGTTTTCAGAAAGTAAACAAAACATCTTAATAGGTTATTGGAGGGCAAACATGTATATTTTCCAAATCAGCCCTGCTAGGCTCCAGCTGAATTAATTTAAAATGTCAATTTTTTATTTAATTATTGCACCCTTTCACATCTTGTGCTAAAGTGCTCAAAATATATTTAAACTATTTTTTTTATTTTTTGCATACATATACTGTTAGATTCTTGTGAATAATATTCTTGTTTTGAATTTAGTAGCCCTCAGCCACATGCACCACCTAAGTGTTTATGCATGTACAATGCCCACCAAGAGTATGTTCTTTTTTTTCTATGCAGACAGAAATACTATAGACTATTAGCTATAACGTGTAGTGTTTGCACATCACAGCATTGTCCGCAGTCAGAAGAATGTGCTGTGACTAATATTACATGGTTACAATGATATTAGATGGACTATTTAAAAAGTTGCCATTATTAATATTTAAGCTCATTAACATCTCCTGTGCATTCAGTATATTAAAACAGTTTTCACCTTTTCAAAAGGGTTTTTTGGTCAGTGTTGTATGAATTATTGTCATTTCTGACTGGGAAGACTTTTCTGCTTCAGTAAAATAAATAATTTATAGTTTTATATCCATGTATTTATTTATTTCAATTTATTGACTTGGAAAATGACTGGGCAAAAAATATTTTCATCAGAAGCCCAGGGAGAAAAGTTCCAGTCAAAATTATACAAGGTCATACATTAGTACTAAGAATAAAAGTCACCTAGGATAAAAATTGCAGTTCATAGACATTGGATTAAACAAATAATTTTAATAAAGTGCATGAATATAATTCATATCATGCAATAGTCTGATGAACCTACATTGGTCTACTCTGGAGAAACATCAAGTGACATTACAGTTCAGTAGTAGATATTTGTGGGAATTACGACTGGGTACTTTGATTTTAATGCCAAAGATCAAGTTGAGGTAGAATAAATATATTGGTAGAGAAAATTTTAATAGATGTCTTTAAATGAGAAGGAGATATATAACAGTTGATTAGTACTTGGATAAACTTTCAAAATTAAGAAATAATATAAAAGAAATGTGTATTTTGAAACAGATCAAAGATTAGAAGGCAGAAAATGGCATATAATAGTTTTAGAATGCAGTGAAAAAAATAGTTTATGATACCTGCAATTAATTTATTTAAATATTTAAGTTGATTTTTGAAAACATTTAGCTTTTCAATTCGTTCTAATAGTAGTGGTAGTGCATATGAATTCAAAAGTTTAGAGACATAGCAGGAGTGCAATTTTGCTCTTAAATGAACTGACACAATATGGTAAAAACGATGGTCATGTACCATTTAGTGTCTTGCTTAATGAGGTTTGGAACAGACCATTTTGTCCTGGGACATCTTCGAGAAGGGCTAGATAAATAGATTAGCAGGAATTAAGAGAAAAGGGGAGGATAGGATTAAATGGGATGGAGTGATGTTTAGGAGGAAATGAGATAAAGGTAGGGATGGGCTTAAAGGGTTTTTGTCAAGTGTAACTGAGGTAGGAGTCACATTTTGGTGTGAACTTGCTACACTGCAGGCTTACGTCCAAGACGACCTGTAGGTATTGCTGTGGCAGGTAGGTCTGGTGTCATGGCAGAGGTAGGTAGGTTTAGTTAATGAAAGTTGGGATGTTGCTTCACAGATATATATATATATATATATATATATATATATATAAAATAAAGGTAGTGTGGTTGTCTTAGGATTGTAGGTTATTAGGCGCTTGGGTGGTCAGGTTTGAATGCAGAAGGGCTAGGTACCATGCGTCAGTTTAACTTAAGACTTTGCTAGTAGTACAGCCGTTCTTGGCAGACAGTTTTACCACTTATGGATATCACTTGTTGGTGGAGTGCTTCTATACATTTTATATATATATATATATATATATATATATATATATATATATATATATATATATATATATATATATATATATATTTTTTTTTTTTTTTTTTTTGGTACCTTTTAGCTGGGGATCATGCTTTATGGAGCTGGGTGAGTTACTTAGTCATTGGTGGTGTTCCAGTAGTGTCTGGAGGCTTTTACAGCTGGACTCTGCTCACTAGAATCTTGGGTGTCTGCTGGTTGTTTCGCAGGCTTTCAGCGTATAAGGGCTCACTGAGCATGCATGTTGCTGATTAACCGTTATGGGGGGAGGGCAGGTTTGGAGGAACATAAAATGATTTTTCAGTTGGCTGGTGGAGGGGGACCTGGACAAATAGGGGGATGTGTCATTTTCTATTGAATTCTGCATGATCAGTAGTCGATACTTGGGGCAGCAGTTCTGCCATCGGGAGTGGCCTTAATCTTGGAATGTCTGGTTGCTAAGTTCGTAGGACATTGTACAGACAGATTTGATGGGCAGCTGCATGATATGGCCACGTCTGGGGTCCACAGGCTTGATGGTCTTCATGTGAATTAAATTTGTTTTCGATGGTCTTGAAGCTATTTTCTTTAACAGAGCTGTAGGTGTTGTGCAAGGGTTTGTTTGGGGTGTGCGTGTGTGCACACACACCTTGCTTATGCAGTGTAGCAATCTTGTGTTGCATTTGGTTCCTCCTAACTTTACAGTGCTGTGATGTAAATGCTGGTGGTGTTTATGCTGGAATGCCTTAGAATTTATTCTGCTTACCAGTGTGTTTGGTTCACACTGCTGTGATTAGGTGGCAGAGAGTTGGTTGTTGCGGGGACAGGCATTCATTTTATTTGGCATGGCATTCTTCTGAGGATGCATGTGGGCATTCCTGAGCAATTTTTTTTCTCTCTCTCACCTTGTCTGAACCAACCAGCTTCCAAGCTCATATTTTCAAAGAAAATCACAACCGAGAAAGGAAACGACATGCAAAAATGGATGGGCGGAGTCGTTCTGTCAATAGTCTTTGTACAGTACACTTTTACAGTGGTTAAGTTGTTGAGAATGTGTGTGTGTGTGTTTATATATTTATAATTTTACTTTGTAGCAGTTATTTTATTATTACTTCAATACCGCCTATGCACACATTGCTTAAACAACCTCACTCACAGGTTTTGCATTCTTAGAAATGCTATCGTAGCATGTTTTGCCCATCCTTAGGTGAGCCTTTGTAGCATTTATAATCTTCCGTCAGCAGACAGTTGCGTCGCTTGTTATGTCCTCCTGTCATTTATAATAGCTACTGTACACACGGGCTTGTGTGCTTGATGATGTTGAGCGGTTGCCTTTTCATGCAAGTTTTTTGTAAGTTTAAAAACTAATCAAATATGGGGGTGTCAGAGTAAGCAGGCATTTTCTTCACATTTGTTTATTGAACAGAGCCACAGGGGCGAACATGGCAAAGCGGCGTGGGTTGTTGTTGCATGTGTGGCAGCCTTAGAGGTACCTTCCATGTTTCCTTTCACACAGATGAGTGGGACACCCCAGGTGATGGTTGCTTCATGCATGTGTGGTGGCTGTTGCAGGAAGGGCTGGACATTGCTAGTGCTCAGAGGAGATATTGTTGTATGATTTGGTTCGTTCTCCATAGGGTTGTGGCTGTTCTTCATGAAAGGTGTGATTTTCTGGCAAGTCTCTGGGTTAATCTCCGAATTTGTTTGCTAAATCATGATATAAATTGGAGCTATAGATGTGGTATCCTTCGGGAAAGTACCTGCCGAGAGAAGTCCTGTAGTTTGGCAGCATTCTAAGTTTGTAGGAGCAATGCTTGGAATCTGTCATATATCAGCATTCATATGTTGAAAATAGATCTCCTCCCACAAGCAACATGAGGTGCTATAATAACAGCTATGAATGAAAAAGTGTGCTGGGATGTAATTTATATAGGTTTAACTTCAGCAGTTGACAGGGTCATACACATGACACCGATGATAAATTTGTACAATTAGGTATTGATGTACTCTCTAAGATGGATAGCTGCATGGCTGATGAATAGGACATGGCAAGTATCATACAGCAACTGGATAGGCAAAATCCTTGGTTTCAGTCAGGGTGTCCCACAGGGCTTTGGCCTAACCTCTTATATCTTTAGATTTTATCTTTCAGACCTAACTATTTCAGCTGAGCTGTGCTACAATCTATACGCAGGCAGCCTGAAATTGGGTAAACTGATTACAGGTGTAACAGATAAGGTATGTTTGCAAAATAATTTGACTAAATTGACAATTTGGGCACAGGAGTATAATTCACTGATAAATACATCGAAAAGTAAGCATATGAGGTTTGGTAGGCATAAATTGAAAGATGATTATTTAATACAGCACACAGTGATTGAAACTGTAGACTCATTTAAGGACCTGGGTATATGGATAGATTCAGCTATGAGTGTTTTTTCAGCATATCAACCAATTGGTTAATGATAGTATAGAACTATAGGTGGTATAAAAGATTTATAAAGTCTAGGTAATCAAAATAATGACATTATTGTTTGTTAGTTACATTAGACCTAAAGTTGAGTATGGAATAACAATATGAAAACCCTATAACAAAACAAGCATGAGTGAATGGGAAAGAGTACAGCAGAAATATAACAAGCATATCCATGGATGTGAACATTTAAGTTATTATGAAAGACAATAATATATGCATATAGTTCCCAGATCAGACAGCTAGTTAATGCAGCCAGTAAGGGGTTGATATAGTATTTGATTTGCTGTGTACACACGGGGTAGGGTGCTTGATTCCCAGCTTTAATTTGTATTGTGCCTAACCCTATTGTAGAATGTGAGGATTTGTAAGGCAGTTGTGTTGCAGCTTGTCTGACCAAATGTGCTCGGAGCTGTAATCATTTTACTAATTTGGGGCTGAGTTCTGATCAGTAGTTCCTTAATTGGGTGGTTTGAGAGGGATACCTAGAAACTTTGCAATTTCATGAAACAAGGTGTATAATTTGCTGTGCAGGTGGGGAAGAGCAGTTTGGACATCATTTGGTGAACTGAAGGAAGTGGGTCAGTGGTGGAAGTGCAGGTACTGGTGGCTGTCTCCATTGGTATGGATTTGAATGGTGCACTAATGGGCTGAAGTGGGGGAGCTTGAGGTAAGTGACAGTCGCGTGCCTGCTGGAAGTTGTTAGATGTAATTGAGTCTGATGGGCTGGATGCTTCGGTGGTTGGACTGGTGTACAAGGAGGTCACAGGGAAACTTTTTACTTGTGGTTCTTTAGGGTATGTAGGTAGTATTTGGTGTGGTTTGGGTAATGTGTCAGCAAGTGAAGAGGGTGTATATAGGGGCTGGGTTAAGCAGGGTTGGGAAACTTTACGAGGGGTCTGGGGTTCTCGCAGGTGGGATGGATGTGCAACTATCATAGGCATAGGAAGTTACTAGGTTAATGGTTTAGGGCCTTTAAAGTTGGTTATTTTTCAATGTTTTAGTTATGGCTATTGTGCAGTTTTATTTGGAAGACAGGGTATGCTGCGCGGGGAGGCTGAGTTGAGGTGTGGTAAACAGCATGATGATAAATTTAAGTATTTTGTACTGTGGGTGGTTGCCAGACTGATGGTTCTAAGGTTTTTTATAACCTAGACATGTTCAGGTCTGGGAGATTTCACAATCCAGAGTGCAGTGACTGTTGCTTTTTGTTAATGGGCACATAGGTGGAGCTGTAAGGGAAATTTGTATCTCTGGTTTTGTAAATGGCGGTATAGCAGGATTGTGGACGGTTTTAATTTTCTTTGTTTAAGCATTCATTTTGTTGAGACCTCCTGCATTGGTAGAAGACTGATAATTTTTTTCTATAACATGAGATCTTGCTTTATTTCGCAGGGGTATCTGTTGTACCATTACTATGGAAGTTGGGAGGTAATTTTATGGGGATCTTTGCTAGGACATTTTAATTTTCAGGGTCTGCATTTTAATCAGATTTTATGCAGTTGATGAATGAGAAATACCCTTGGAGGTGTATAATGGTCAGTAAGAGTTTGGATTATGCGAGTGTGGAGTATTTGCAGTCTTTTCTTTTACAGGTCACTATCAGTGCAGATGGGAACATGCAGAGTTGATATTACTTGGACAGAAGAAATGTGGATTTGACAGGTGAGAGAAGAAGCTGAGGAGGGTTTCAGCTGATGGAGAGGTATGAAGGAAAGTCACGGGTTGCCAGCAGTGCAGCTGAATATGGGGTTGCTTTGTTGTTTTGCTTCCCTGCAGTCACATAGGTAATGTCTTGTTTGTTTGCTTTTGTATGGGAAGCATCAGGGTTAAGTTTTACACTGTTTTATGGATAGCGGGGATCTTCTTTGGAATGGGTCAGATATTGTTGCAGACATGAGGGGTAGGGGATTAGCGGGTTGCATTGTGTAAGTTAGGCATGTCAGTTAGGGGGGGGGGTTTGATGGGAGGATTTAGCTTTGATTTACTGCAGTTTCAGGTGAGACTGGGTTGGGTTGTTTCACTATATTCTGGACGGCAATAGAGTGGACAGAGCTTGTGTGACCTGGTGGCATCTGGCATTCTCTAGTTTGTTAGTATATTGTATTGGTTAGTTTGGGATGGCTTTGTCTATTTTTGGTGGTATTTTTTGGGTCATATTGCTTCCAGCCATTATGGTGGTTTAAGTGTCTTATTGTTTATAATGGGTAGTTGGTGTGATGGCAACATTTTATTAAATGGAATTCAAGAGATTTAGGATGGGTATTACGTTCATTGGACAGCAAAAAAAAAAAGTTTCATTGGGCGGGAATGGGGTTGCAATGTGGCATGGTGGTATGCAATTGCTTCGGCATGGCTTCAGTAGCACTGGCCTTAGTAGTGAGTCCACTGGCCAGTAAGGCTCATGGTATCATTGTCAGGCTTCTGGTGGTTGGGTAGTATGGTTTAATTAGTTCATGGGTAGGAGTTATGATAGATGATGAGGTTATGGTTTGCTACCTTACCATAGGAGAGAAGGGTCAGTGGTTTATTTTTAGCTGTTGCATAATTGGCTGTTCATAGGTTCATAGGATGGCACTAGGCTATTGGCCCGAGGGCCTATACAAGCCTAGCCATGACAATTCCCTACATATTTCTTCCCACAATATTTACTTCCCTAGACCCTTGTCTAGCAGGGAGACTGACATGATCCTCGGGGTGAATTTCCTATCTCCCATCCAATCATCAAGGTTCCTTTTGAAGAGGGCCAAGGAAGCACTCTGCTTGACGTGTATGGACAGTCTATTCTAGAGTATGGGGAGTCTCTGGGTCAGGAACCTATCCCTCCAGCAAGTTTTGTTCATTGTGATGACAAGGTTTAGATCCCTGGTGCATGTGGCTCTGATGGATTGGGATTTCTTGAACTGGAGCATGTCCAACAGCTCAGGGTTTGACATGGCATTGTATGTTAAGCAGAGATTGCCTCTGAGTAGACGATATGCTACAGAGTATAGGTGGAGTTTTTTTAGATGGTCAGCATATGGCATCTGCTTTAGGCCTGTGATTCTTTTAGTGAAGTATTTCTGCAGCCTTTCCAGCTGTTGCAGATAGATATCTTGTGAGGTACATACCAAACGAGGCATTATACTCTATAATGGGTCTAATGAGGGATGAGTACAGTGGGACAATAACCTCCTTTTTCCTGGATGAAAAGACCTTAGTGATGAGGTGTGTCACATGGAAGGATTTCCTGACTGTTGTGGTGATGTGGTTATTGAAGGTGAGACCACTGCCCACCTGTGTCCCTCAGTCTCTCATCATACTTTCGGTGTTTAGTGTATTGCCACCTATGTGGCAATTCATGGGTACGTGGTTTTTCCCAAAGGGGATAACTATACATTTCTTGGCATTAAGCTTGAGCCCATAGCTCTGGCACCAAGCATCTGTTTCTGTAAGGCCCTTTTGTAGAATATCCACATCATTTGGGGATTGAATAATGGCTCCTAGTTTGCAATCATCTGCAAACTTTGTTAGCCAGATCCCTTAGTGTTGGCCTGTACTTCAGAGAAGTAGATGCCAAAAAAGAGCGGCCCCAGGACTGAACCCTGAAGTACTCCACTTGTCACTTGTCTGGAGCTGGATTTGGAGTTGGCTACTTTTACAGTTTGGGTTCTGTCAGTAAGCCAGTTGGCAACCCAGCGAGTGATGTAGGGATTTATACCCAGTTTAGTAAGTTTATCTATAATTCCAGAGTGGGGGATGGTGTTGAAGGCTTTGACGTGGTCCAGATAGGCTGTGTGGACTGCCTTACCCTTGTCCGCAGCTCTGGATACTTATTAAGAAGTCAATCAGGTTCAGGAGACAAGATCGGCCCTTCATGAACCCAAACTGGGTGGGGTCCAGTGTTGGAAGGTTGCCAATCTCTTTGTTTATAAGTTCCATGATAATACGTTCCATGCCCTTGCAGATCAGGCTCGTCAGACTGATGGGACGGTAGTTCCTGGGATCCAAGTTAGATCCCCCTTGTGGAGTAGGATAACTGTAGCTGTATGCCACTCAGTGGGCATGAAGTCTGAGGTGAGGCTATGATTAAACATGACACTTAGGTGAGGTGCCAGTTCATTTTGTAGTTCATGTAGTACACAGCCCAGGATGTCATCTGGTCCCATGGATGCTATATTCTTTGCTTTGGAGAGTGCGGTTTCTACCTGTGTAGCTGTGGTTACCAGAATTTGGCAATCTTTTGGTATTAAGATGGGCCCTTTAAGGGGTAAGAGGGGATTGGATTTGGCACTAAATCGATCTGCCAGGATATTGGCAATATCCTTTGGATCAGTATATTTAATGCCATCTGTTGCAGCTCAGAGAAGATCTGAGCATTGCCATTTAGATTCTTGACATAGCTATAGAATGCCTTTTAGTTGTCTTTAGAATCTTTGGCAATTTTATTTTCATAACTAGCTTTTGAGGATTTTATGAGGGATATTGGCTTCTTACTGAGGCTGGTAAGGGAGTTTTTTTGCATCCTGGGATTTTGCTATTTTCTGCAACAGTTTCTTCCTTTTGTTGTAAAGTTTGTTTATGACAGGGGACCACCAGATTGGCTTCCCTTTTTTGGATGAGAGCATCTTGGTTCTATTTGGGATGGCACGATTCATGCATGAGTGGATGTGCTCGTACAGTGCCTTAGTGTAGGATTCAGCAGTCGATTCTTCAGATCCCGTCTGCATGGGTGTCATGAAGTTTGTCACTTCTGACTTGAGCAGCATGAAGTTGGCTTTAGAGAAGTTTTTTTATGGAGGTTTCCTTACTGGGGGGGTGGGGGTGGGGGTGGGATGTGGTTGTCAAGGGTGATTTGCTTATGGTCAGACCTGACCAATGAGGGAGTGACCACTGGTGTGGAGCATCTATCTCCCATGTTGGTAATGACCAGGTGTAGGATATTGGAGACCCTGGTGGGGCAATGGATTAGTTGATCCAGGGTGTTGGAATTTATGAATTCCAAGAACCATTGGAAAAAGGTGTCGGTACCTGAGTAGTTAACGGCAGGGTAGTTGAAATCATCCAGTATTATGGTGTTTGGCTGTATCTTAATATTTTTCAGTATGTTTAGAAAGGTGTAGTGAGAATCTTGGGGCATGGTGAGGGATCTGTAGCAATCTACAGTTTGGATTGCAGTCTTACCTAGTGTTAGTTGCACCGGGAGAATTTCAAATGCATTTTGTTGGGCAACTAGCCTTGGAGGTGTGAATATTATTTATTTTTATTTTATTTATTTTACATTTGTTGACCGGGCTAGTCTAGCTGGATACATGTCCTTTTTCAGTAGAGGCTTGGGGAGAAAAGCTCCCACAATTAACAGAAGTATCACTATACAATTAGATACAAGAAACTACATTAATATAAAATAAAACAATAACAACATCTAAATATACATGCTGATAGTTTGGGAAGCATTTGTTGAGTTGGTCATATGACATAGATACCTGCCGAGGTAGTAAAATACTAGATAAAAACTTGAGAGGTAGAACAGAAATTAGGTACTAAGAGACCTATGGGAATTAATCAGGGTTGGAACATGGGCATAACCAGTGAGACTTAAGTAATTCTCTGAGATTAGTTTTGAATAGATTGAGTGAGGTCATGAGCCTGAGGTTGTTGGGAAGGGAATTCCATTGCTTTCCGATGGAGTTAGCATAAAGAGCATCGCCGCCCATGTTATTAGATTTGATGGTTAATACCTGAATACTGTTTGAGGATCGAAGGCTACTTAAGTTGGTGTAGGGGTCAGGATTTTGCTCAGCGAGGGGGTTTTCTCTGGTTGATTAATTATTTTGAATGCTTCGGTGAGTTGGTTTAATTTAAGTAGATTGGGCAGTTCCAACCAGCCAAGTTTCTTGAGGTTGAGGCAATGGTGGGTACGATAGGGTGTACCTGTTACGAATCTGGCAATATGATGGTAGGTGGTAGAGAGGTTATTAAGCTCGCGTTTGTTGAGGAATGAAAGTATCGGTGAGGCATATAGTAGGGTGGAAAGGAGATGGGTACGAGCAATGGTTAATTTAGCATGAGGAGTAAGAAAGTTCTTGATTCTGTACATAGAGCCAAGTTTCTTGTTAACTGACTTAATAGTTTGGGCAATGTGCATATCAAATTTAAGCTTGTGGTCAATAGTGACACCTAATAGTTTGGTATAGGAGATGGGCTCAATGATGGTGCCATTAAAGGATTCCATAAAAAGGTCCTGGGATTATCAGGTGGGGGTTCTTGGGCTAGGGGAGTGGTAGACGTGGGGAAAAATAGAAATAACTTGGTTTTAGTCGGGTTGAGTATGAGTTTCCGGTCGGAGAACCATTTTTCAACTTTGGCAAAACATTGTTGGGTGGCTGCTTGGAGATTCTGGAGAGACAGATCAGAGCAGATCAGGGTAGAGTCATCTGCATATTGAATGCAGGTGGCTCTGGGGATGACTGTGTGAAGATCATTTATGAAAACAGAGAAAAGAAGGGGACCAAGTATGGAGCCCTGTGGAACACCAATGTTGTTTGGTGGTAAGTGTGCATATCCTTGGTGAATATGGACACTCCTCCCCCTTTAGTGTTTCAGTCTTGGTTTGGTGGCCAAAAAGTGTGGTAAGAGTTGTAGCCTGGTATTACAGGGGTACTCTCTGGAGCCTTGAACCAAGTCTCAGTTACTGCACAGATATCGATGTTCTCCATTTTTAGGAGAACCTCGAGTGAGTGCATTTTGAGGTTTAGACTTTTAGCATTGAGTAGCATTACATTCAAATTTTGTATGCTTGTATCTGTTATGGTGGTGGTTTTGTCCTTTGAACCTTGCCTAAAAAAGGCACTATAGGGGTGGCAAGAGCTTTAGCCAGTAACCTGAATCCCAGGGGTGACAGATGCAGACCATTTCTGGCAAAGCATCGTGGTTTGTCGATCATGTCTTCCCAGGCAGACAGATACTGGATCCCCTTTGAATGACACCAGAAGCTTAGCCAATTGTTGAAGTCAATCATTTTGTCCTTATACGGTGGTATCATTCTGGTCGAAGGGAGGATGCTACTCAGGGTTAGAGTCATACCTGCCTTGGCCACATGATCTGAGAGCTCTTCCATGTCTCTTTTAATGCAGTCCAGGGAGGTATGTCTCAAGTCATTCACTCCAACATGGACAATGACAGAGTCATATCTGTACTTGTTGTGGAGTGACTTGAGTGCATGCGTTATGTGGAGGATCCTGGCACCCAACAGGCAACTTAACTGTAATTTTCTCCTTCTTCAGCCAGGTGAGTGGGACATCAGTGTGCCTGACTATAGTGTCACCTATGAGTTAAGTGCTGGGTACATTGTCTTGCCTTAGGGGCTGTTGTTGGGTGGCACAATGGTATTGTGAGCTATGTGTCACTTTGGTTCTGACTGGCGTTTGTTTGCATTTCAGCTTCGGAAGTCCTTGTTGCTTGGGCAGGTTAATGTTAAGGGCCTCCGCATATGTGGGTTTAGTGTTGCTATGTATGGGTGTTGGTTTTGAAGGGCTATGTGTTGCTTGAGGTGTAGTGCAGGTGTTAACCTTCTACTCTTGACTGTCTGGCACAATCTTGGCTGGCGAGAGCTTTGCTTCCAGTTTGGCTATGTAAGTGCATCTCTCTTGCAGGTTGTAGTGTTGGGTGGTAGGAGGAGAGGGTTGCCTGTGTACATGAGGCAGTTGCCGCATTGCCCCAGTATGCCCAGATTCACCAGGTGGACAGGAGAAATCACCAGAAGCTAACCCTTGAACATGACTGTTTAGGTATTTTTTTTTTGTAAAGTACAAGAGCTGTTTTCCCTTACCTTTGCAAGGTACTTTCGTTAGTTATGTATAGGGTAAGGAGGGAATTACTTTGATCCAGATTGGTTAGTGAGGATTGGGTACACTGAAAGATGTTTGACCTAGTGCCTTACTGGTGATTAGATTGCTGAAAGATGGTTGGAGAGAGGGGGGAACAGCCTGCTCAGGCTGGTGGGTGGAGAAGAGGGGCAGGTTTGCCCTCTTGTGTTCCCCCTCTAGTGTTGGATGTGCAGTTCAATAAGTTGGGAAGGAAAGTGAACAGTTGCTCTGTTGAATAAGTTAATAAACAAGCAGAGCTTTTTATTTGTTATTTGGTGTAATTCAATAAATTGAAGGTGAGCGAGGTAATGCTGCCTTGTTGGTGCACAGAAAAGTGAGCAAGTGGGGGAATCTGCTTATTCAAGGGTGAGTGGTTATGCTGCCCTTATGGTTATTTATTTTATCTTTTCTTTCAGGAATGTTATTATCATCTGTGTCATGTTTTGGTTGAAGATAATAATTATTGGTTAACAATTATGTTTATGGAAGTTTAATAAAGGTCATCAAATGTCATTTGGCATTATGTGTTTATTGAAGTGGACCAGGACAAATAGTTCTACTAGTGTTTCAAAAGAGATTTAGATTCCTTGAGCAAGTGTTTATGCCCCCATTGGACTTGCAAGTGAGCAGTAGGTCTGGCAGGAAGCTTACCAATGAGACTCTGTTCACAAGGCAGTGATCACTTCTCAGTAGCCTGTATAATGCTCAGAAGATGGGCAAGGCTTTCATATGGTTGCATTGGCTCTATAGTTTTGTAACACATAAGGGGTGAATTTAGGAAGTATTAAGAATTACATTGTTTTCTATAACACTGGCAAACTTACCCTCGGGTACTCATTACATTAAAGGCAAAGTTGTTATACTCCCGGACATATTCTGTACTGTGACATAAGCTTAGAATTGCAGCATTAAAACTCTATCCTATGTTTCAAATAATAATGCGGCAAGGGCTGTCATTTCAAAATAATTTAATCTGGCATTTAGGACTTCTATCAGGGGCTTCATAGAAGTCCAAAAGTATGTCCACCACTACTTTATGTTTTTTGGGGTAAATGTAAATACCTGTAGGAACACTTTGTGCCGCAGATGGATTTGCAAGTCATTGCAGCTGACTTCACCTTTGATCTTATACAAACACATTTTTTGGCAAGCTTTGATTAACTGTGCATCTGGTTGCTTTTGAGTTTGTGTCAGCAGTTCAATGAACTTGTCAGACAAACAGTGGTACCCCAGTAGAAAATGTTTGCAAACAAAACTGCACTTGTCTTTTAACTTCTGCACGCCATAGTTACTATATGACTTTGCTTCTTTTTTCTGGATTACTGCCTTGTGATGTTTTACTCTCTGTAATCTACTTATGCCACTTTTCTTTGGCCCCTCTGAAGCATAAGGTTGTTCTTTCTATGCTAACTGAAGAAAGATCAAAATGTGCTGCTAGATGTGTTTTCCTAGATTGTGTGCTTTGGAGTTTGTCACATATGGAGTCTCAGAAATCTTTTCAGATCACTCGGGTAAAACTAGAGAAATCCAAAAAAACTGCCAAAAAATAAAGAGAGTCAAGGACCACATATGAAGGAACATTATCAAAAGTGCACACAGCTCAAAACACATGAAAGCTTACATTTGAACTATGTACTGTCTTAATAATCTTCTTTCATCAATGGTTCTGGACTCTCTCTATATATTGATCATAAGACCCCTATTGTTTAATAGTTTGGGTACTGATGACTTTTTAACTTTGTAAACAGATATGTAACGCGTGTTTAATACACACTCCTAAAACAGTGCCCTAGGATTGTGAAATATATTATCATTGCATGTTGAAAATAAAGTACGCCCTGTACTTGCAACTGAAACACCACATGCTAACTGATACAACCAGTTTAAATGTAATATATACCATGTAGGAGCAAAAGATGAGCACATATTGTAGGGTCAATGTATTATTTATAATATGAGTTTATGTAGCTTTACCTTTATTTTCTTTTTTTACACTTCTTCTGAATAAAGACTCTAAGAAGAAATACAAAAATAAATGTGGTTTATTTAATCACACTGCAAATAGTACCAATGTTTATGTGCTTCAGGAAAGTTTTAGAGAAAAATATTAATGCAGCTATAAATTAGCTCACTTTGAGTTGGCAAAGTTATTGACAGCTTGGTCTGTTTTATACATTACAAAGTGTCTTAGTTTGTGATAATGAAATCATCAAAACAACTGCCTTGTCTACATTTTAACACCCATAAAATCACTTCACACAAAACTTAAAACAGCCATAACAAGACTGCTAAAGTTTTTGAATTCTTGTACACAGCATACATGTGCCCACAGATACCCGATACCATCTGAGTAATATTTGAATCTGCTGGGTGGGCTGTTATCATTCTATACAACAGCCGGATGTCACCCACTACTCATATGCTTTGGATGGTATGCCCAAATACTGAAGATAAAATGGTACTGACATTCTACAAAGGTGGACTTTTCCACCAATGCCAGACCAGAAGTGCAGCCTATAAACCAACACTATCCCAAAATGAATAGGAAGATAAAAAAAAAAAACACACAAGTAACCTCCACCAAGAAGCACAGCCTGTTGATATATGTTTAAAAATGCATCCCTTTAACTGTCAGAAACGTAACTTGCTTCTTCTTTTTCTTTCAGCTGTTCCTGTTAGGGGTCACCGCAGCTGATCATCTATTTCCATTTCTTCCAATCCTTTGCATCACACCAATCACCTGCATGTCCTCTCTTACCACATCTATAAATTTTATCTTAGGCCTTTCTCTTTTCCACTTACCTGGCAGCACCATCCTTAGCATCCATTTCCCAATATACTCAGCATCCCTCCTCAGCACATGTCTAAACCAATGCAATCTTGCCTCTATGGCTTTGTCTCCAAACCGTCCAACCTGAGCTGACCCTCTAATATACTGATTCCTAACCCTGTCCATCCTTGTCACACCCACTGCAGATCTTAACATCTTTAACTCTGCCACCTCCAGCTCTGCCTCCTGCCTTTTTGTCAATGCCACCATCTCCAACCCATATAACATAGCTGGTCTCACTACCCTCTTGTAGACCTCCCCTTTCAGTCTTACTGATACCCGTCTGTCACAAATCACTCCTGACACTCTTCTCTACCCATTCCATCCTGCCTGTACTCTTTTTTTCTCCTCTCTTCTACACTCACCATTACTCTAAACTGTTGATCCCCAAGTACTTAAACTCATCCACCTTTGCCACCTCTACTTCCTGCTTCCTCACCATTCCTCTATCCTCCCTCTCATTCACACACATATATTCTGTCTTAGTCCTGCTGACCCTCAAGGGAGAACAAACTAAAACAAATAATACCACTTGCTATATTATTATGTACATACAAGCTTTGAATGACTGTAGCCTAAAAATGAATCTAATTTTTCAGACTAATTCATACTTTTAAGTAAAATTGTAAGCAAAATATTTATAGACAATTGTACATTTCTCTCAGGGAAATATTTATATAACTATATTCATTAGCATTAAGCTAAGAAATGACTCCACGTTAACATGTAGCAAAGATTTATCTCTGATCTGAATTGGAACTGCAAAGCTTTTTGCCATTCTTATAATTAACTTTATTTCTCTAAATATTTTACTTTCCACCTTCCAATTGGATTACATTCTAGGGGAAAGAACTTTAGACAAGTTATGGAAAAGCATCAAGCAGCCATACCACTGTAAGTAAGGAATCACCAAAATCTTTGGACTAAGAATTTTTCTCCTACGTAAAATATTGCAGTACTTCAGGCTCCCAAAAACCCCGAACATGTGTTGTTTCAACATCAGTGAGATAGGCAGTTATTGACATTGGTAAACTATATTTCCTATTTTCAGAAGTTTCCAGGAAAGGGTGATCCCCAGATATTTTCCTTTCAATTTTTTTATATTTGCAGTGATAAAAATACAAAGGACCACAGCAACAGATCCTTTATCCAGACTATCACAGTTTTGCAAATGACATTTGACTATATTTAACTGATCTAGCAAACAAAACAGAATGAAGAAAGCCAAAGGCCATGCATGGTAAATAAGTATTGCAAAAACAAGCAAGAAAATCACACTGCCCACTACGCTGATACACATCCACCAAACGACTGCGGCAAAACACAAATTTAATTAAAAACGCAGAACAATTAAAAATTGCAGAACAATAAAATGGATAAGCGTTTTGGGGAAGTACCCTTCATCAGACCATAGCCAAGAGTTATTTAAATATTGTTTAAGTTGATTTTTGAAAACTTTTAGCTTTTCAATTTGTTCTAATAGTAGTGGTAGTGCATGTGAATTTGAAAGTTTAGAGACGTAGCAGGAGTGGACTTTTGCTCTTAAATGAACTGACACAATATGTTAAAACCATGGTCATGTACCAATTAACTTCTTGCTTAATAGTTCTATTAGTGTTGCAAAGGAGATTTCAATTCCTTGAGCGAGTGTTTATTCCTCCATTGAGCTTGCGAATGAGCAGCAGGTCTGACAGAAAACGTATTGTTGCGGCTCTGTTTGCAAGGCAGAGATCACTTCTCAGTAGCCTGTATAATGCTGAGATGGGCAAGGCTTTCATATGGTTGCATTGGCTCTATATTTTTGTAACACATAAGTGGTGAATTTAGGAAGTATTAGGAAATAAATTATTTTCTGTAATACTGGCAAACTTACCCTTGGGCATTCATTCCATTTACATGGAGAGAAATACTATTAAGAGTCCTGCAATATAAATGTCTAGAATGATAGCTAATAAGGATGCTTCTAGAAATGACAAAGAGCAGTTATCTGTTCAATTCATTGCTAGATGGTACCCCTGAGTGTAAAGTGCTGTAAGGTATATCTCCATTCCACTCTGGTTGTCAGATTTACAACCTTCTTATTCAGAAGTTGATTCTCTAAACATACAACCTTGTTCAAAGGCAGATTCTTTAACAGTGGCAACATATCAGCATTCTAATGTTTTTAACATATCATGAAATATCTGAAACAAATAATGGCTAAAACAATTGTATTTGGGCAAGAATACAATGTGCAGTTTGTAATAAATAAATGACAAAGAAAGCATATATTGGAAATAGACTTTTATTCATAGGCTTCTTGATTCAGAGGTACTTAATAGGCTATTTATCGGTGAGGATCTTTAGAAGTCTAGCCATGCATTTGCATGAAGATTTGTCCCTTATAGTCTAAATATGAATAACACAGAGATTAGCAGAATATTTGCATGTTGTCAATACCCATGAGGGATAAGAATGTTAATTAGGGATGAATTTACTGTAATCATCCATTCATGCAGATTACATTTGAATAATATAAAAGAAATACATTGCTTTATGTGTATAGTGAGACAATTAAAAAAAAAAGTGGTATCCCCTCTAAACATATGCATCCCTCCAACATGTTCTGTTTATTTCAGAAAAGTGATTTGTCTGTTTGTCTGATTAAGTCTGTGTTTATCCTCTTTGGCAGTCAATAAAAAAATACTATATAATCATTAAACAAATACTATACCTAATATCTTTGGTCACCGACATGATGACAGTCCCCCCCCCCCCGGAATACCAACTTTGCCAGACACTAATAACCCAACTTCTATCAAGGACTAAAATGCTTTCCAATGTCTATAGACTAGTAACAAAAATAAAACACCAAGACAATATATTATTCTCTAAGTACTGGGATGGACAAAACAGCGAAATTACATTTAGCCAAAAACTCAATGCAATCGATGCAACAATAAAATAAAGCCCCTTCAAAAAACTAATCTATACCCAGGCATACTCCACATTTTCTGGTCCTGTGAAACTATGTATAAACTTTGGTGCTCCCTAAGAGCACGACTGGAGAAAATGGGATATACGAAGTCAACCCTATCCTGGGAAATAGTGTTATTAAATATTTATCCAGGTTCATTTAAATCTGAAACTAAACATATTATCATGACACTATGTGCGCTTCTCAAAACTTACATTACTTTAAACTGGCTAGACAGATCCAAAATGTCTTGGAAAGACTCCCAGTCAATGGCTGTTAAATATGTTTTGGCAAGTAAACTAAAGACAACAAGGAAAAAGAAAATAAGTTAGTTTCAAAAATATTGGAATACCTTCTAGATGCTCTTAATCAACATCATCCTTAGGTAGACCTCCATCCTCCCTTTAATTCCTTTGGGCCTCATCTTATCCCCCTTGTCTCTAATTCCCCTAGTTCATTTGGATTGTTAATTCTGTGGCAAATACTTATCCTCTTTAATATCTACCTCCAACATAACCCTTGAATGATCACAAACAATACAACCACCTACAATATCTTTTCCTACCCCTGTGCAAGCACTAACATCTAGTTTCCTTATACTAACACCCATTTATTCAGTGACAGTCGTGTGTATATATTGTATATATTTAAATCAAACAGGTTTTAGGCGTTCTGATACACCTCCACACACCTGAATAATAAATACTTGTCAATAAATGTTGCTACCTCTCTGTCTGTTAATCTCCTAATCACTTGTTTAATGAAGGTTAATATTTCTTTTTGTTATATAGGACTAATTGTATTTGTGCCTGAGCAGGTTGTATAAAGTATATTCACTTATTTGTTTTGAACCTGTTTGCATTGAGTGACTTGTAATTGATTCTGTATTTGTGTCTTTAAAAATCAGATTGCAAAAAAAGTCTGTGTTTATGCCCCATTGGACTTGAAAGTAAACAGTAGGTCTGTCATGAAGGGCCTGTTGATGCTCTGTTCACAAGCTAGAGATTGCTCCTCAATACTCTGTCTGCACATAATGCTTTCACATGGTCTGCATATTTTATATGATTTTCTTAGCAAGAAAGCACTGTGGACATTTGAGTTGTGTTGAATGTTTGGACAGGTACATATCAAAGGATGCATTTAACTCTGTGACTGACCTGATGAGTATGGAATACAGTGGACTGATCACATCACAGCACATGAAAGCCATACCCTTAGTAATACGCTGTACAATGAAAAAGCTCTCTCTTACAGTAGTGGATATGTGATGATCGATGGATAGATCATTGTCTACATACCGGCACAAGTCACTAACTACTGGATCAGTTTTCTGGGGTCTGTGTCAATGTAATAATCACAAGAGACTTTTTGCTTGCTGAAGGATACCATAATCCATTTATTACACATTTTTTGCCATGTGATGCCAGCTGCAGGCTTTTTACTCTGCCACCACAAGGGGACAGGGCAGCCATTGCAGCCTAGAAACTACAATCATAATTCCCTTACACTTCACATACAAGAAACATGATTAAGTGTTTTTATTTTCTTTCTTATATAGATATTTTCCTAAAATACAAGTGAATATTTCTTTTTTAAGAATGAGGTTTTCATGTTCCAAAAATTGCTGCACAAGGAAATAACGAAATACTTATGTTTTTTTTACAAATAAGTTGAATAATGTTGCAGGAGACTTGCTGTATTCCCTATATGTTGCTAAACTCTGGAATAATATCCCACATAAATAAAACTCTTCGACAAACTCAATAGTTTCTACCTTTGGAAAATCGTAGAATGTATAAATGTAACAACTGTATATGTATAAATTTAACTACTCTATTTTTAACTGAAACAAAGTATATACAATGTAAACAAATGGAGCATTACTCCCTGGGCCTCCACTGAAAATGGACATTATCTAGTCTGACTTTCCGGGTAAAGAAAGAAAAATAAATAAATAAAATAAATAAATGCATTCTGGAATGGAAATATTCCCATTTTTCCATGTTACATAGTTACCTCTGAGGTACTTTAAAATTCAGCATGAGGTGTGGAAATGTGCCGTCTCACAGGTGGTAAGTAAGACTTGCTTTCTTTTCTAAATTCAACTATTTTTTTATCATTGTGACTCCTCAGTCACTGTCTTCCCGTTTTGAAAGGATTCTTTTCATTGACCAATTTTCTTCATAGACTCAATAACGTTCTCTTTCTTTTCTTTTGTAAAAAATTCAAAAGTGAAACTAGCAACAAAATGGCTAGTAAGAAGTAAAGACTTTTGGTAGTAATGAAGAAAGGATGTAATTTGCTTTTTCATATTCTCTGTTGATTTCAGTAGAATGAATGTTAGAACAGGAAAATCAAATGTATATATTTCCTTGTCTTAATTTAAATACTAGTTTAAATTAATAATGTTTGGCTTACTTTTGCGCTTTTCATGTCCTATGCAGCAATCATCATTACTGATATTACTGAATGTGGTATGTTTGAAGGAATGTAGTAAAAGTCTGAATTCTGTTTGAGAACTGTGTTATGATGCCCTCTTTAGCTTTTGTATGTATTTTTGTGCTTTCATAATGAGACAGCTTGACAAAGAAAACAAAGAAAATGATGTTCTTAACAAGTTTGAAAAGACATTGTCAGATATCCGCATCTATAAAGTTGCATGTCATATGAGTTGCATGAGAATTGTTCTAATAACAGTGCTATTGTACTTATTGTCTGATCGGCACCTAGAGAGGGAGCTTAGTATTTTAGGATGCATTATTGTGAAGCACAACTACACAGTGAAATGTTTCAGTATTGTTAGGCTACAATAGTAAACCAAAATTTGTTCAAACTGTTCTGCAGTTGACTTTTATGAACCAATTAAGTTATTATTCTCTTTGTGTTTGGATGGAGATTAATACTAAGAGCCCAGAAATCAAGCATTTAATCTAAAATGTTTTTCATGAATTCAATTTAACAATTACTTTTAGGAGACCAAGAGAAAAACATTTTTTTTATTAAGTTTGATTCAATATAGCAGACAGTGAAATTGTACATAGGAAAAGTGCAAGCATCTGAAATACCATTTACTATGTCTTCATTTATGATGAAGTGCTTTAAAAATCCAGAGTAACAGGTTATGTACAGTGTATACAATACTGTAGCACAATGCAGACATCTGTGTAACTTGCCCTGCTCATGGTAGCATATTATTCGATCTGTAGTCTTTGTAATGTATCACACCACTAGGGGACAGGACAACCACTGTTTCCTAGAAACAGTGGGCAGAATTCCTCTTCGTTTTCAGAGAGAGTTCCATATTTGTAAACTGTTAAACAGTACAGGCATAACGTGCAGTTCACAGTCTTGCTCACACACACACACACACACACACACACACACACACACACACACACACACACACAAAGTATGAATTTCTGCAATATCTCACAGCAGTATCCTGAAAGTAGTGAGTGTCATGCACAATGGTATCTCCCTATACTGAGCCAACAGCTATTGCCAGTATACTGGCCAACAGATTCAGTGCCAACTTTACCCCCTCCAAGGACCAATCACAATGTGATTAGATTGCCAGGCACCCAGTATTACTGCTGCACAGGTTAAAACAGCACTGTCTGAGGCCAAGAATACAGCTTCTACAGGACCTGACAATATCCCCAGCTGTGTTCTACATGAATTACAGAGTGAACTGGTACCTCACCTGTGTGCCATGTTCAATCACAGCCTCACCTCAGACTTTGACCCTAGCGAATGGTGCACTGCTACAGTCATCCCTCTCCACAGGGGAGGAGCGACTACAGACCCCAAGAACTATTGGCCCATTAGCCTGACAAGTCTGATAGGCAAAGCTATGGAACACATCATCATGGACCTAATAAACAAGGATATAGGGAATCTCCAAACTCTGGAACCTACGCAGATTGGTTTTGTGAAGGGTAGATCATGCCTGTCCAACTTGGTCGACTTCTTTGAGTCAGTCACCAGAGCTGTGGATAAAGGCAAGTTGGTTCATACAGCCTACCTTGATATGGACAAGACCTTTGATACCATTCCCCATTCAGGAATCATAGAAAAACTCACTAAGCTAGGCATCAATCCCTATATCACTAGGTGCATTGCAAACTGGCTCACAGATAGTAGCTGACTCCAAATCAGACTGTCGAGCAGTCATGAGTGGAGTCCCAAAGGGTTAGGTCTTGGGTCCTCTCCTGTTTGGTATCTATTTCTCTGAAGTCCAAGACAACAAGAAGGGAATCTGGCTGACAAAGTTCGCAGATGATTGCAAGTTGGGAGCTATTATTAACTCCCATGTGATGTTGACATCCTACAGAAAGGCCTCAATGAGACCAACAGCTGGAGTCAGAACCATGGCCTTAAGCTCAATGCCAAAAAATGTGTCATCACCCCCATTTGGAAAACCTGGTTCCCTTGAATTACCACATTGATGGTAGCCCACTGAACGCAGAAGGTGGTATAAGAGATCTAGGTACACAGGTTGACAGCAACCTCTATTTTGACCACCACATTGCCACTGTGATCACAAAGTCCTTCTATGTGGCACATCTCATTACTAATGGTTTTTCATCCAGGAAGAAAGGGATCATTGTCTCCCTCTACTCTTCCCTCATTAGGCCAATCATCGAGTACAATGCCCCATTTGGCATGTACCTCACTAGACGCCTACAACAACTGGAGAGGCTGCAAATGTACCTCACAAAGAGGATCCTAGGCCTTAAACACTTGTCTTAAATGAACCGACTCATAAAACTCCAACTATTCTCTGTCTCATATCATCTACTTAGGGGCAATCTCTAAGTGACTTACAAAGCCATATCTGACCCAGCTCTGTTAGAAATGCTACATCTAAAGAAATCCCAATCCCTCCGCACCACATGCTCCAGAGACCTCAACCTCATTACCACAATCAACATAACATGCTGGAGGGGCAGGTTCATAACACAGAGACTGGCCACCCTATGGAATAGACTTCCCATGCATGTCAAGCAGAGCACCTCACTGTTCCTCTTCTAGAGAAATCTTGATGAGTGGATGGGAAATAGAAAATTCACCCCAGGGATCACTCCAGTGGCTCTATTCGACAGAGGCACTAGGAACTAAGGTCGGGTGGCACGATGCCAAGGTAATCCTATGGGCTTGGCTTGTAAAGGCTCCAGGGCCATTAGCCTAGTACACACCTATGAACCTGTATAGCTGGCAAAATATCACAAGAAGCCTGAGCCAAAAGAAAACATGCATGCTACATAAAACTGGAGTATGCAAACGTCAGTATAATCAAATGTATTTAAAACTAAGCAGATTAGTTTATAAAGCAAGAAAAAGCTATTTATTAATAAATACATTGAAGCCAGGAAACTTGTGTCTAGAAAACAGAGCAGGCAGGCTATTGAATTATTGTATATCTGTGTCATATATTATATATTACATTATCATATAAGTTGAGTTATTACATATCCCATGGTTTGGCAATTTTATAGTTCGTGATAGGAGGAAAAGGGACACAGTCCTGTATATGTCTATTGAAGAGGGCACTTCATGGATTTTTTTTTTTAGTTAGCCATCTGGTTTGATCCTTTAGTGTTATCCAGACTGGCTTTCATCTTGTAAATATAGTGGCTGACCCATAGTCATAGATTTTGTAGTTTTCTAGAAAAAAAAAACAAAAAAAAAAATGACTAAACAATTTCAGATTCAAGATCATCTGAGAACTGAAAACGGAGACTTAATTTAGCATTATAGTAAATCATTCACCTTTATTTATATTTTGTCTTAGTTACGAAATGAAAAAAAACTGTCATCTTTTTTTAGGATCCTGTCTTTAGAATAGATTTTAATTCTGCTAATATATACAAAATGTGTCACAGAATCATAGTAGTGACTCCCGTTGCTATAATAATTGCAAGAATTTCAGATCATAATTAAATATTAAATAAGTGCCTCTGCCAATATCCAGTACATAGTGAACTGTATTGTGTCATAAAGAAGAGAAATACACAATGCTGCCTTAACAAGTTTAGACCTCCCCAGCATTACTAAAGAGTACTATAACTCACCGATATACATAATTATGACTTCCCTGCATTAAAATCTTAAACACATTGTTTTCCATATTAAAATGTTTAAACAATGAGTGAGTATGTGTCTGGGCATGTGTGTGTGTGTGGGCATATGTGTGTGGGCATATGTGTGTGGGCATATGTGTGTGGGCGTGTGTGTGTGGGTGTGTGTGTGTGTGTGTGTGTGTGTGTGTGTGTGTGTGTGTGTGTGTGTGTGTGTGTAAACAACCCCGAAGTGCAGACACAAATTGCACTCAAATGCTAAAAACTGCAGGCACCCATACACTTACGACATGAAATTTGTTGTACAAACGCTTTTGTACTTAAAATTATACAAGACCTCCTCAGATACATGGGGTAAAAACTTTATTATCCTACAGCAATTCTGCCATCTGCTGGATGTAACTGAGAAAGACAGCTTACAAAAAAACCACATAAAAATGTAACATAGGCATTTAAGACGTTATAAAAAATAAATACAATGTCAAGCTTTAAACCTTTTGTGCATTAGTACACTGGTGATGGTAACTGATACCAGAAGGATTTATTACATCTAATAAAATCTAATGTATGACCAGTCACGAGTGGAGTCCTACAGGGTTCTGTCCTGGGTCCTCTCCTGTTTGGTATCTACTTCTCTGAAGTTCAGGCTAACACGAAGGGACTCTGGCTGACAAAGTTTACATATGATTGCAAGTTGTGAGCTATTATTAACTCCCCAAGTGATGTTGACATCCTACAGAAAGGCCTCACTGAGACCAAGGACTGGTGTCAGCACCATGGCCTTAAGCTCAATGCTAAAAAATGTGTCATCATCCTCTTTGGGAAAAAAACGGGTTCCCATGAATTACCACATAAGTGGTAGTCCACTGAACACAGAAGGCATTATAAGAGATCTGGGTACACAGGTTGACAGCGACCTCTCTTATGACCACCACATTGCCACTGTGGTCAGAATGTCCTTCTATGTGGCATATCTAATTACTAAGGGTTTTGCATCCAGGAAGAAAGAGGTTATTGTCTCCCTTGATTCTTCTCTCATTAAGCCGATCATTGAGTACAGTGCCACATTTGGAATGTACCTCATTAGACACCTACAGCAACTGGAGAGGCCACAAAAGTACTTCACAAAGAGGATCGTAGGCCTTAAACACTTGTCCTATATGGACAGACTCAAAAAACTCCAACTATTCTCTGTCTCATATTGCCTACTTAGAGGTGAACACTGCTTGACTTACAAAACCATGTCTGACCCAGCTCTGTTAGAAATGCTACATCTAAAGAAATCCCAATCCCTCCACACCACACACTCCAGAGACAACAACCTCATTACCACAATCAACAGAACATGTTGGAGGGGCAGGTTCATAACCCAGAGACTGCCCATGCTATGGAATAGACTTCCCATACATGTCAAACAGAGCACCTCACTGGCCCTCTTCAAGAGAAATCTTGAAGAGTTGATGGGAAATAGAAAATTCACCCCGGGGATCACTCCAGTGGCTCTACTCGACAGAGACACTGGGAACCAAGGTCGGGTGGCACGATGCCAGGGTAATCCTATGGGCTAGGCTTGTAAAGGCTCCAGGGCCATTAGCCCAGCACACACCTATGGACCTAAGATCTAATAAAATTTGCCTGTGCAATTCCCATATTTCAAGGAACATGTTCCAATTACCACCCTTCTCAAATGGGGCAATATCTGAAACACAATTTTTTTTTTAATTTGCACACCTGTTACAATGTTTGTTTAGCTATGACATTGTTGATATCCTTTTTCCTAATCGAATAGCCATGTTGGTAAATCCTTTGTCTAAATGCTTTTACTGTCTCCCCCAATATAAAATGATGAGAAGGTACAGCACTGAGCCAACAATGATAGATTCAGGTGAAAATAATTGCAGCAAACGTACTACTTAAAATGCTGGCAATGCACTAAATATTTCAGTAGGAGGCACCTACTTCTTTGATATACAAGAAGAGACATATTCCTATTTTTAATTTGTCAGATTGCCTAGTCCGTGCATGTGTGTGCGTCTCTGTGTGTATGTGTGTCCCCATGTACTGAATAATATTTTATTTACTGTAAAAATACATCTTGTTTACTTTCAATTTATCTTACATTTAAAATGAAGAGTACTGATTTTCAAAATGAGAATGCCATGATTTCTGCCACTGTAGATGAATGATTTCAGTGAGCCATAGAATGTGATAATGTTGAGAGAGTGGTGTCAAATTAAAAATATTGTGGAGTGGTGAAGATGCTGACATAGTGATGATAAAGCACATTGAGCAATATCTCAGCTATATATTTTATCACATCTTTTATCTTATTTCATCATTAAGATAAATTGTGTATATTATGTGAGGGTCTAGTGAGTTTATACATAAGTAACACCCATTGTAAGTATAAGGAAATGCATTTATGTTCAGTGACAAAATGCCAAGTTATAAAACAGATTCCTTAATACTACTGTATAGCTAGTTCACGTTTCGCACAAACACACTCATCCTCATATTCCATTAATCAATTTTATATGCCTTTATTTTGGTTGCATTATCATTTTTTTATTAATTTAAAAAGGATGTGTTAATTTATTCTTGAATAACATAATTTCTGAATAAGCTTTCTACGGTTTGCAAAGTGGCTGTTTTTATGGTTGGTTTGCTGCTATTGTTCATATTTTAGGTAATTTTAAAGTAGATTGTGAAACATCAGTTATGGATATGTGAATATTTTATATATTAGTTTTGTGTTTAACTTATAATTTCAGTTTAGTTTCCTATTAGTAAGATAATTCTGACAGTGAATCTATGTTCTGATCACATTGCTGGCTCTTTCTTATTTTGTGGCTATTAATTATTTATTTATTTTTTATTCTAAAATGGACAATATTTTAATGATTTTTATAGATTCACATACAGTTGCTTTTTTGGCCATTGTTTTTGTGCAGTTTCATTTTTTCTTAGTGGATTTTCCTGAACCGAAGAAGAAGGTGTTATTTTATTTTTATATTTTAAATAGTTATCCAATACTATTTAAAATAATAATAAAAGCATGATGATACAGGTAGGACAATGATCAAAATATGTACATTTCTGTTCAGATAAATATTTTCATCTCACTCAATGCACATACACATTTATACCCATTATATAATGCAGAATTGCAGTATTGTGACATTAGGTAAGATACACATGACTGTCACAATTGGAAGAAGCCACACCCTTTTCTGGTGAAAAGTGAGAGACAGAAACAGAGAGAGAGAGAGAGAGAGAGAAAGAGAGAGAGAGGTTCACATCTCTTAGATAAGAGAGAGAGGCAAATTAATGCAGACCAGATTCTGAGTTGTATAGATACACAGTTTAGGGACTAACTAACAAAAAGCAGTGTCTGAAAGAAAAGACCAAAAAAAAAAAAAACAAACTTGGAATTAGGCATGTCAAGTAGTGAGTTTGTTTTATGTTCAGCAACTCATATTTATAAAGATACTAAACTGCAATGTTGAAAATTTGTTTTAATCTTGTTTGAACATGAATATAGTTCACTGCGGTTCAGGAGACCTTTTAACAGCCTAGTCCAATTTCCTAGTTGCCCAAATCTTTCTGGTAAAGTGATTTGCTCAGGGTCACACAGTAATCAGCTGAAGGCTAAGGGAATGAGACCATGTACCATAGGAAGCAACTTGTTAACAGTTCATAACTTTAATTATCTGTGTTACCTGTCTGACTGGTGACCATTTGGCTAAATTTCAAAGAGATATCCAAGTTCTTGAAATAAAGCTGATTACTCTGTTTTAAAAATGCAGCCTCTGTGTATTCTTTAAGAGCTAAAACTGTGTCACATTTGAGAGTTTTCCAAGAGTAAAGTAATTGGATAAGAACATTATAGTAAAAATAGTGAACAAATCTGAAAATTTGTATTCGGGGAGTATTATCTCAGAAAGTATTGCATCTGGTGGAGAATGTTGGCGCAATTTGATTTCTTGTACCTATAACTAGTATACTTATGTATGAAATGCCTTTATGCTTTTGTGAGTCTAACAAAAGTAAATTCAAGGTATGCATTAAAATTGGGTGGGTGAGTAACTCTCTCAAAGAAGAGTTGTTGAAGGAAGTCCTAACTCACTGGTAGTTCAATGGTATATTCTAAGTAAGTATGATTAAATATTTTTACAAGCTCTAGAGTTTGATTTGTTTGCAATATGTTTAATAAAAGTTGAGTGAAATGTAAAATAACAAAATAAGTATTCAAGTAGATTACTCATGAAAATGCTGAAGACTTGTATCTGCAAGTATTTCAGGGTTCTGTTATTTGTAACAGTGAGTGGCATATTGCAGTTCAAATGTAGAAGTCAAGCAACAGTGTAATCAGCACTATATAGAAACTTTATTTCTAAACTATTTCTACAACACCATTACTAAACTGTAAACTATTAGCACTTTAGACGGTCTAAGGTACAGTTTAAAACATACAATGAAGTCACAATTTTCTGTACAGATTTTCTCAGAAAGCCTGTGCAATAATTTATCTTAACTCATCTTTGTTTACAAACACAGACTATGTGCTGGCAAGAAAGCCTTTTCCAATATATATGCACCAGTTTCTCACTAATTTTCTTTAGAAATACCATTTTTCAAATGCTGCATGTACTAGCAACACTTTCTTGCTTTGGATGAATTTCCCAGCACTTTTCAACAAGTTATAAGTATTTAGAAATCATAATGTTTCACATTCAATAAGTTTGACACAGTGAAACATATTATCAAGCATTCCAACATGAAAAATTAAAATATGAGCTAATTCATTTTCACTAACTTAAACAAAACTCAGTGGTATGCATATATATAACACGCCTGCAAATTTCGGTTGCATTTGCAAACTACATAGAAAGCCACTTATTCTACAGATTGTACACCAAATTGAACAAAAACTAAATGAAATCTGTGACCATTTGAGTCTGGTACAGCATAGTTCTTTGTTTAGTCAGTAAAATCTGGAAATCTGGTATTGGTTTTGAGAATATCTATGTATTGATGTAAATACCATATGTAGGTTGGCAAAGGTTAAAGGAACACAAATATGGTTGAAATGCTTATAGTGAAGGCTGGTAGTTTACATTAGGAATTCATGTAGGAGTCAGGCAATGAATCTGTAGAGCTTGTCAGAAACTTTATAGAGACTTGGAAGAGTGTAATGAAAGCAATGGAGCTGAAAAGCATTGGATGGCTGTTTTTTATGAGCAGTGCATAAACATAGAGGTATCTGGGTGTAATAATGGGAGAGGAGGGTTGGAAGAAAGAAGGACTTTGGGGGATGTGCTGAAAGGGCTGGTGGATGTGATGAGGATAGTCCAGTATGGAAGGCATTTCTAAATAGTTTAGTAAAACAGTAGTGAAAAAGGGAAAGTCAGAATAGAGTATAAGAAGGAGACAGTAGCAAGGTTGGAGATCAGTCAGGAAATGGTAGTGTGAGATACAAGTGAGAATGAACAGATCGTGGATATTCTGATGAATCTGATGAATGTGGAAGGAAAAATGAAGCTGCCAGAACTTAAAAAAAAGAAATGAAGAAAACAGGGTCAGTGTGCAGGACACACAGATCATAAAATAAAACTAGTCACACCAAGGTGAAATATGAAATAAAAGTAAAAGTCATAGAAGATGAACTGGAAGAGCTATAAATTGCAAGAGGAACCAGTGAAGGTTGAGGTAGAAACAGAATGGACAGTGAGCAAGCAGAATATCAGAGAATGAACCAGATGATCATTATCATTAGCACAATGTCCTAGAACAATATGGACTTGGAGACTGTTAGCAGTGTAGGAATAAGTGCATACATAAGCAGGTCAGTAGATTCAGCATGGCAGAGTTAGGCATGATCAACACTAGGGTGTGCTATGCAATGAGGAAAAGGGAGATCGGGGAGTTGACCATTATTAAAATGTCCCCTATCATATCCTAGATTTGTCAGGTGGACTAGGTAGGTATATTGGTGGAGAATATATTGTGAAAGAAAAACTGATGCCATGTGTAATAGTCTGTGTTGGTACCAATGATGTAGCAGAATAGATGGTCTGAGTATTACCCTGAAGGGCTTAGAGGGTGGTGAACAAATACTATAAGGTGGGTTGCTCAGTGGCTTTATTATTTGGAGGTTAAACCCATGCCCACATATTCTACAGATGGGTTCTATCTGATCACAGCATACAATACCTGGCTGTGACAGTTGGTAAAGGAGTGACAATTTCACGTCATGGTGAAATAGTAAGGGAACTTGTAGAGGGGATATTTATATGTAATGGATAGGCATTACATCATTTTTAGCAGGGCTGAAACAAGAACTTAATAGGTATGTTACTGCAGTATTGCCTTAAAATTGAGACAGGAATGCAGAGAGACAGAGTTTTGATCATATAATAATGAGAAGGGTACATTTGGTAGTATGAGTAAGGTATGGGAGAGACAATAAAATGACCATGTTGGGCTGTAATATGCAGGAAGGGTCACCAGTGGAATTCTATTACCAAGTGGTGGACTGCAGTGTTGTTCAAAGCCATGACTGGGGGAAATAGAGGAGCTATAAGTTATTCTAAGTAAAAAAGGGTAAACATAACTATCACAACAGAAACAAGAGCAATAGATAAAACCAGCTAGGATATGATACTACTAGATTATCAGACATTTGGAAATAGAAACAGGGGAGGGGGAGTATGGGGGGATTGTCAGCATAACTCAAGAGAATTAGATGGCAAACGATGAAGAAAGAAAGTCATGGTTATTACAAGAAGGGGAAGGTAACAGCCTCTCTGACCTTTTAAAGAGCCTGCAACATTTGGGGTAGAAAGATGGTGATTGGGAAAAATCTACCATCCTTTGCAATCTCCAAAGAAAGAACATAACAGTTGTGGGATAGGTTTGGAAGGTGGGGGTATTCAAAGATCCCTGAAGCCCCAGGAGTGGCATTCTATAAACAAAACATTGATTAGTTAATTGGAGAATGAACATGGAGACATTCTTCTCTGAGGCTCTGGAACAGAAAGTATTTGTCTAAATGGTAAGAGAAGTCAGCTGGAATGGCTAAATCTTTGGATAAGGTCCTAGGAATGTCAAATAGGATCAGTGTTGATGGAGTAGAGGTAAGATTAGTGCTGCCAGACAAAAGGATGCATTGAATATCTGGCAGCTAGTGCTGTGAATAATATAAACTATCAATGGGCTGCTTCTTGTAGTCTATGGATTGATTCCCTCTGCTTCAATTTGCTTACTGTTTGACACTCAGCAAGTTACAAAAGCAGTCTGTGCTCTGAGATATTTGGAGCATTGAATGTGATTCCTCAATAGTCTCAGGGACCTTGCACTTAGTAACTTTTAAACCTATAACACAGCACTACATGGTTCTCTACAGGTGCAGGAGTTTGGAACCAAGAAAGATGGATAAATGTGGGATTAAAGGACAATCTATAGTGAACAACTAGGCTGGTTGGTTATGGCAAAGCTGAGCAGATGCCACTTTTGAATTTGATAATTACCTTATGGTAAGAATGAGGGACAGAGGCTAGAACCAGTAAGCACAGGTGACAGCCAAATCTGAAAAAGAAGACTAAAATAAAACCAGGTTCATTGAACTAAGATGTGACAGACTCTGTGAATGTGAAGACATATGACATTGAAAGAAAGGTATGCAGAGAAATACTTTTACAGAAGCTCAGCAGCTGAAACTATGGTAATGCAAAAAAAAAAAAAAAAAAAAAAAAAAAAGCCAGCCTGGGTTAAAGGGCAGGGTAAAGTTATTATAAATGTAGGAATTACTTGGCTGAGTTGTCTAAGGATGACAATGAGATAAGTGGATGCAGAATTACTTGAAATGCTGAATAATATTTAATTTTAGTGTTCACAAAAGAAAAGGACTGACAGCTCACTTTTCCTAGTCCACACAAATTCATTATGTGAGAGATGCATCTATATCAAGAACCTAGAATCGAGGTTCTCTCCCTCACCAGTCATTTCATCTGATACTAAGGAGGTTGTCAGCATTCACACCTCACCTCCTGCACCTACCAAACCAATAACACATAAAGCTGCATATGCGGAGGTCCTTACTAAAAGCTTACCTAAACATTAAAGACCTCACAAGCACAAGCACAATTCACATAATACATCCTCTGCCCAACATAGTGCACATAATATATCACACACCAGTGTCTCATCAGTCAAGCCCCTAAGGCACAACAGAAAAACAAATATCTTAGTCGTAGGTGACTCAGTTGTGAGACGCACAGATGTCCCTCTCACCAGGCTGGATAAGGAAAAAGTCATGATCAGCTATCTATCAGGTGCCAGGATCCACCAAATCACACACGCACTCATCTCTCAACAACAGGGACTGTTATTAATCCTTCATAGTCCATGTTGGTGTGAATGACTTGAGATGTAGATCACTGGACTATATAAAGGAAACATGACTGAGCTTTCTGATTATGTGTCTCAGATAGGTATCTCCCTAGCCTTAAGCAGCATTTTACCTTCGCCTAGGATGATACTGCAAAACAAACAAAAAATGATTGACTTCAGCCTCAAGGTTATGCTGCTATGTGCTAGGGGTCTAAACCAGAAACTGCAATCACAGAAAGCAGTCCTCACCTTGGAAGATGCTGACATTTGTGAAGTCACTGAGACCTGGTTTAAGGCTAAGGAGAGCACCCTAGCTATACCAGGTTACGTTTCCTTCTATACTTTCATACCACAAACTGAAGGCATGAGAACTAAAGGAGGTGGTGTATCAATATTTATTAAAGATAAATACATCTCTAGAATGGTTACATAGCACGATTCCCTTGAATTACTTCAGGTACAATTGACTGTGGTGAGATCTGATGACAAATCAGTCTCGTTAGAAGTTACTATAACACAAGACCCCCCCCCCCCCCCGAATAAACTGAAACAAAAACTTTCTGAAGAAGTGCAGGCAACGGACTTGCACGAAAGCGCTTACAGTAACAATAAAGGTGTAGAGGGAATTTTTACTACAAGCTGTCTTTTTTGTGCTTAACATTGAATCCATATTAGCTTCTGTAACTAAGGATAACCACAAATCATTCTTTAGTTACATCCCTAACCTCAAAGGTAAGGCCCAGATTTGCACTGAACTCATAGTTAATAGTACTAAATGTACAGAACCTGTGGATATAGCAAACCTGCTGGCTGACAGGTTCAGTGAAAACTTCACTCCCCTGTCCCCACCACTTGTACCCCAAAGCATCCCTAACACCTGTCCACCACCTAGTATCTCCAATGAGCAGGCCTTAATTGCCCCCTTCAAGGCCAAAACCACAGCATCTGTGGGACCAGACAACATCCTGGGCTGTGGTCTACATAGGTTAAAACAGGAATTAGCATCACCATTGGCAAGCTTTTCAATCACCGCTTAAGCAATGGCTTCATCTCAGTGGAATGGGAAACAGCTACGGCCATCCTTTGCACAAAGAGAGTGCATCCACAAACCCCAGGAACTACTGACCCATTAGATTGTTTAGAACAAGGTTGCAGGAACATGTTAGGGATATTAAGAAGCAAGAATTAATAAGTACTATCGCTACTCATTTTAAAGAACATCATAATAGTGATTTTACACTACCACAAGGGACATTTCTTGAAAAAGTACATGTTAAATTAGGAGATAATTTTAAATTAAAAGATAGACTTCTTTTTAAGGAATCTATTTTTATAATTAAATATAATACTTTGGTATCTTATGGTCTTAATTGTGGGATTAATTGGAAATATTTCATTTAATTGTTTTATTGATTAATTATATTAATTGTGGTTCTGCTTGTTTTATATGGGGATGCTTGGTATTGTTTGTTATTTCATGAAGGTTGCTGAGCCAAGGGGCTAAAGTAAAGCATAATAATAAACTATTTTTCAGTCAGCAGCTTGTTGTTTTGTTTTTATTTTATTTTATTTTATTCTTGGTGGTTGTAACTATATACCTATTAGTCTGACCAGCCTTATCTGTAAGGCCATGGAATGAATCATCATGGACCTTATTAGCAAAGATATAGGAAATCTCCAAACACTTGATCCCACCAATTTTGCCTTTGTCAAGGGAGATTATGCCTATTAAACTTGGTGGACTTCTTTGAGACAGCCCTCAAAGCCCTAGAAAAGGACAAATCTGTGCCGACGGCCTACCTAGACATAGCCAAGGCCTTTTGCACAATGCTCCACTCAGGCATCATTGATAAACTCACCCAGCTGGGTATCAACTCATATATTGCCAGGTGGGTTGAAAACTGGCTCACTGGTAGAGCTCATGTGGTGAAAATAGGGGACTCCACCTCCTCCAGCAGACCCATAACCAGTGGTGTTCCACAGGGATCGGTTCTGAGACCCCTATTGTTTGGAATCTATGCTTCCGAAGTACAGGATAAAACTAAAGGACTGTGGCAAACAAAGTTTGCTGATGACTTCAAAGTGAAGTGATCATAGGAACCCCTAGCAATGACAAAATCCTGCAAGAAGGTCTTGCGCAGACTATTGACTGTTGCTAAAGTCATGATCATAAACTTAATGCAAAAAAATGCATTATCAGCCCCTTCAGCAAGGTTGATGTTCCTGCAAACTACAACACCGATAGTAATACCATAAGCACGCAGTCAGTGGTGAGCAATTTGGGCACACAGATTGACAGCAACCTTAACTTCGGTCACCATGTCTCCACAGTGGTAAGAAGGACATTTTATATTACTTATCTCATAAGTAAGGGCACTGTCTCCAGAAAAAAGAGGTTAAACCCCCTCTGTACTCATCCCTCATCAGGAAAATAACAGAGTACAACATTCCCTTTGGTATGTTCCTTTCCAAACACCTACAGCAATTGGAGAGACCACAAAGGTTCCTTACAAAGAAAGCTCAGGGTATTCAAGATCTGTCTTATGTTGGTGGAATGAAATCATTGTCAGTTTACTCTGTGTCATACAGACTGCTCAGAGGTGACCTGTGCCTTGCATATAGAGCAATCTCTGACCTAGCTTTAATGAAAATGCTGCACATTCTCAAGTCAAATGGCACATGATTCACTCATTCAAAGGACCCTAACAAAACTTGCTGGAGAGACAGATTTCTCTCACAGAGCTTCCCCCACCTTTGGAACAAGCTAACTATTCATGTTAAACAATGCTCCTCATTGGCCCTATTCAAGTGTAATTTGGACAATTAAATGGGTAACCAGAAATGGATGAAGCCGTGGTGGTGCAGCGGTAGTGTGGTCGTCTCACAACAAGAGGTTCTCCCGTTTGATTCTCGGCTGGAGCATCTTCTGTGTGGAGTCTGCATGTCCTCCCTGCAGTCGAGTGGCATTCAAAAGACATGCGTGAATGGGTGTGCCTTCGTTGAAGGTTGGGCATTGGGCTGGCACCACGGCACCATAAAAGTCTACTGCTAATCATTAGTGGACTGGAGTTCCACTGTGGCGACCCCTAACCAGGAAAAAACGAAAGAAGAAGTCTTCTTTGAATCAGTCTCCAGAGCCATGCATGAGGGTAAGGCAGTCCACACAGCCTATCTGGACCTTGCCAAGCCTTTGACAGCATCCCCCACTCTGGAATCATTGATAAACTTACTAAGTTGGGCATTAATCCCTATGTCACTCGATGGGTTGCCAACTGGCTTACTGACAGAACCCACACTGTAAAAGTAGCTGACTCCAAATCCAGCTCCAGACAAGTGACAAGTGGAGTACCTCAGGGTTCAGTCCTAGGACATCTCTGGTTTGGCATCTACTTCTCTGAAGTACAGGTCAATACTAAGGGACTCTGGCTAACAAAGTTCACAGATGACTGCAAACTGGGAGCCATTACTGAATCCCCAAATGATTTGGATAGTCTACAAAAGGGCCTTACAGAAACAGATGCTTGATGCCAGAGCCATAGGCTCAAGCTCAATGCCAAGAAATGTATAGTTATCCCCTTTGGGAAAAAACATGTACCCGTGAATTATCACATAGGTGGCAGTACACTAAACACTGAAAGTGTGATAAGAAACTTAGGGACACAGGTGGACTGTGGTCTCACCTTCAATAACCCCATCACCACAACAGTCAGGAAAGCCTTCTATGTGGCATACCTCATCACTAAGGGCTTTTCATCCAGAAAAAAGGTGGTCATTGTCTCACTGTACTCATCCCTCATTAGACCCATTATAGAATATAATGCCCCATTTGGTATGTACCTCTCAAGACATCTGCAACAACTGGAAAGGCCGCAGAAATACCTCACTAAAAGAATCACAGGCCTAAAGCAGATGCCCTATGCTGACCACCTTAAAAAACTCCAGCTATACTCTGTCACATATCGTCTACTCTGAGGTGATCTCTGCTTAACATACAGGGCCAAATCAAACCCAGAGCTGTTGGACATGCTACACTTAAAGAAATCCCAATCCCTCAGAGCCACATGCTCCAGGGATCTCAATCTTGTCATCACAATAAACAAAACATGCTGGAGGGATAGGTTCCTGACCCAGAGACTCCCCAGACTCTGGAATAGACTGCCCATACATGTCAAGCAGAGCACCTCTTTGGCCCTCTTCAAAAGGAACCTTGATGATTGGATGGGAGAAAGGAAATTCACCCTGGGGATCACTTCAGTCACCCTGCTAGACAGGGGTCCAGGGAAGTAAATAGTGTGCGAAGAAATAGCCAGGGAATTGTTATGTCTAGGCTTGTATAGGCCATAGGGCCAATAGCCTAGTACCAACCTATGAACTTATGAAGAAGAAGAAGATGGGTAACTAGAAATTCACCCAGAGAGTTCCACCTGTGTCCCTCAGGTCTATATTAGAACATCGAAGTTTCACAACTTCGAATGTTCTAACATCGACACCTATTCAGCGACTGCTGAGATCGAACATGCAGAACAGCAAATTTTTTCCAAGGGAAAAAAATTGCTGTTTTGAAACACATACACACAATAAAAACACATCAAACAACCAGAAATCCACACACATACACCTATAATCTTACAGCTAACACTACACTAAACTGTACAAACACCACTAACTATCCACTTACCTTAACCCAAACCCTAACCCTAAGGTCTGTCACTGTTGCACACTCACCTCACCTGTGCCCTAACTCACCTACCCAGCCATAACCCTCATGTCCACACAATCGCACACATACCTAACCCGCGCCCTAACCCTAACTCACCTAACCCACCCTAACCCTCACTTCCACACAATCACACACATACCTAACCCATGCCCTAACCCTAACTCACCTAACCCACACCCAATCGCACACTTACCTGAACCTGACCCATAACTTACCACCACAGCGCTGAAAATAGCAAAAACACAGAAACAGACAACCAATTTCCTTCCCTAGGAAAAAATTTGGTTTTCTGTCTTTTCACTATTTTCAGCATTCACTGAATAGGGGTCGATGTAAGAACATTCGAAGTTGTGAAACTTTGATGCTCTAATATAGACCCGTGTCCCTCTTGGACAGGGGAAAAAGGTGCTGATCTTAGTGTCTGCTTGAACCAGACACCCTTGGAAACACTGGTTGAACTTGACTAGGCTTGTAAGGGCCATGGGGCCATTAGCCTAGTAATCTCCTAAGATTATGTGATCTTATGATCCTATGTATCTTGATGGAAATTAAAAATATTGGGTCAAGTGAATAAATAGAGCTAATGAAAGAGAGGCCATTGGCAAAGGCACTGACCACATTGCAGGACAACAAAGTCCAAGCCAACAATCGCATTCATGCTGGAATTTTATGAATTTTACATTTTCTGTAATGGATCTTCTGATCAAGATATTTAACGCTTATCTATCAAGAGGTGGTACTTGAAGACTGGGAAACTGTCACAGCCATTGTTTTTCTTCTTTTTTTTTTTTCAAATCATACAAAGAATATTAGTCTGTCAAACTGTTTGTCCTCCCTACATTAGTGCCCAGCATAGTCTTAAAGAAGGCCATAATGAAAAGGCCAATAATCACAATGGTATTAAATAACGCAACTTTGTGGCTGAAAGGAGCTGCTGCCAAACATCTGTAAATTATGTGACTGAGATACATTTGAAGTGATTATGGGTTCATAGGTTCATTGGAGGTCACTAGGCTAATGGCCCTAGGGCCCATACAAGCCTAGCCAAGTTTAACCTTTGTTCCATTAAGAGTCTAGACATATGGTCTATGTTATAGACAATCTAAATCAGCACTGACTGCCCAGGTGAATGGACACCACTTGAATATCTTTAAGGGTTTTTCTCCTTCACTCATAAGTATCTCCATAGCAGAGTTGTTAGGGTTTTGAGAAGAACAAGCACTCAAGGATTTTGTAGATTCATAACTACTTGGGCAGACAGAAATGATAGTGGTTAGACAAAGACAGTCTAGATCCAGAAGAACAGTGACCACCTGCTTGCTATAGGGATTGGTTTGAGCCAGTGTACTCCATTATAAAGTAAAATGTCACATAACTGGCACCCACGGGGATTGGTAGATGTTGGATAAGTGTAGTTTCCAGTTGCTTTAGAGAGGCTTTGCAATTTTTGATTGGCTTGTATACAGGCATACGAGCCAATCAAAAATTGCAAAGCAGATCCTCTTCTGTTCAGTGTGGAACAGTGGACTTTCACATTGAACAGAAGAGGCTCTGCTTTGTGATTTTTGATTGGCTGGTATGCTGGCATATGAGCCAATCCAAAATCGCAAAGGAGAGTCACTTCCACTCAATGCGGGATGTTCCAAATTGAGTACAAGTGTCTCTGCTTTGTGATTTTTTGATTGGCTCATATACCGGCAATGCAGCACAGAGTAGAAGTGACTCCACCTTGTGATTTTTGATTGGCTTATTTGCCGGTATACAAGCCAATCAAGAGCAAAGTGGAGCCACCTATACTCAATGCAGGCTGTTTCGCACTGAATAGAAAAGGCTCCACTTTATGATTTTTGATTGGCTCATATACCGGCATATGAGCCAGAAAAAAATCACAAACCAGATCCTCTTCTACTCAACGTGGAACAACGGGCTGTTCCACATTGGGTAGAAGTGACTTAATTTTGTGATTGTTGATTGGCTTGCATGCCAGTATAAGAGCCAATCAAAATTGACTGCTGCTTGAGAGGCCAGATGCTTGAGTTCTGGTTAATGGAGCCTCTACTGTATTTTAAATATGTGAGAGGATGACAAAGATGCTAAACCTTTTTTTCAACTAACAAAGGTTTGGAAAAAGTAAAATGTCATTGGGCATTCAGAAGCCTTGGTGCTGAAGCTCTTGTAAACCTTTAAGGGGACATTTGCATATATTCCATAGGCCTTTTTCAAAGAAGATTTAAGGTATTCAAACAGTCTGATGTCTTATCCTCTCCACAGCTATTGACCTAATTCCTAGATGTAAAAAAACAGAAGATAGCAATCCCCTTCATCAGTAAAAGGTCATAAATGCAACCTTGTATGCACTGACTTCATCCATGAATTCAGCACCCTCCTGCATCAACTCTCCCCCCCCCCCTCCCTCCTACATCATCAACTTGACTTCAGACATTTAAGGCACAAGGAGAAAGAGTCTGCTCTAAACCATATAAAAACAGATGCCCCTCCTGGCTAAGACAACCCATCCCACTGATTTATTTACCAATGAAGAGAAACCCTTATCCACCCTCTTATCCACATTTATAACCTTTATATCACTAAAAACATCATTCCACTGATGAAAATAGCTGTCATTAAACAACTCCATAAAATCAACCCTTCTCATTGCTCTCATTTTACCTCATTTCCATCCTTGCAACTCTAGGAAAGATACAAGAAAATCTTATCTGTACTCAACTCTCACAATACATCCAGCAGCATCACGTACTCTCCCGTAAATACCACATCATCTGGCCCAGCTGCAGTACCTTGAGAACGCGCTGAGCAATGAGAGATGACGCCCTGCAAAATGCTGATGACTTCAATACCACTATTACCCTATTGATTGATCTGACTAAAGCCTTCAATCTTACTTGCCATCCTCTCCTCATTAAAGTTCTTACTGAAATTGTGAATAGTCCTGACTTCCTATGCTGGTTTATTATTACTTGGCCTACAACAGCATCCACTACTCCTTTGTTCAAATGACATGGACACCATCAGATTCAGTGTTTTCCACTGTATAGTCTAGTTCCAACTCCGATCTGTCCTTTATCAACTTCATCAATGGCTAATCCAACTGGTCTCCTTTTGAAACTCTCTAACATGGTCTCCTTTTGAACCTCTCTAAAACAAAACTATACATTTTGGCATATTCTAAAGCCCCTACAAATGGCCAAAGATCCTAAACATATCTGACTAAAACAATTCCAACTTCTAAACCACAACCACTTTCAAGTATCTGGTCATCTGTCTTGATTGGTCACTCAACTTTCATTTCAACAACAACAAAAACAGATAAAAATAAATGGACCAAAACAGTCTCTCCCATTCTCACTTCCACCACCTGAACAGCTATTGCTAAAGTACTCCTTCTGTTCAGCTTGAGTACAGCCTTTTCATCATTGCTTCAGCCTCCAAACATAGCACACTCTTCAAACAATCTCTAACACTATTTGCCATTTCATCACAAACTTCCCTTCTAAAAAACACCAAAGCAAAAATCCAAAGAGCCAAGCTATTACTACAGACTTGCATCTTTCAGTTACTCTACTTTGAAACCCTTGTCTTGCGCTATACCAAACTGCATGAAAAAAGGCCCCATACAACTTAAGCAGCTTATCACAAAACACACCATCTTTCTCCATTCCATGACCCTCCCTCCAGTCTACCAGACATGCCTTCTCCATACTTAGGGCATCTCTTTGGCAGACCCTCCAGAGAAACCTCAGATAAAACACCAACTGTAAAATTATTGTTCTTAAAATGTTTTGTAATACTTTGGTGCTTTTCTCCCCAGGTGTCTATTGAAGACAAGCTCCTACCCAGTTGGACTATCCCAGAATCAAATGTCAATCAATCAATCAATCAATCCATAAATAAAGAAAATAAATAAATAAATAAATAACCTCCAAACTGGTCCCATTCAGAAAGGATCATATCAGCCATGTTTGGCTTCAAGACAAATGCTCGTTTTTCCGTTCAGGGCACGTCATCTAATTTCCTATGTCTCACCGAACTTCTTCATTACCTGTTCTTACCTTACTGTACATATGCTTAATTGCTTGCTTACAGTCTGTCCTAAATTATATTTTCTGCATTATCTCAAAATGTTTCCATAATTTTTTACTTGTAAATCTGCATATCCACACAATACTCCCTGACTGTAAAGATTTCTTTTGAAGACAAGTGGAACTATCACCTGCCTATTATTTATATGTTGTGGCTTTTGTTGCTGATATTTTATTACTTTTAGTTTTGCATTTCATTGCTATTCTTGTATAGTATGTACTAATTCTGCTTACTAACTATGGAATCTTTCTCAGCAGGGCTGCAGCTGCAAATAGTCAGTCTTGTTTGGTGTATTACCCTGACACAGAAATGTAAATATAAATATAGATGTACTAAAAATAAAATAAAATTGCACAGTGCAGCGTTGGTTTGTCATTAGTTCATGTTTCATTTGTCTGGTAGTTGGCATAGAGGTTAATTTTATGAGCTTTTGTTCCTGTAGTACAGACCTTGATTTCCATATCTCTCATTTGTTTGCTTAAATGATTTGTTCAAGGTCATACAGTAAACATTGCTCCTGGGTCATCTTGGAAAAACAGGCTTTGTCCCATGGGCCTACCTGGTTAACAAATGTGTATTATTATTATTATTATTATTATTATTATTATTATTATTATTATTGTTGTTGTCTATCTTTCTGTTGTTTTGGTTATGAGGATTTTCTGTGTTACCTTTTCACTAACTGTTTTGATTGCTAGTTGGAATATTTTGCAGTCACTCAAATGTTATGGATATTAGGCTTTTTATAGGCTGAGTGCTTCCAGGCAATGACCAAACTATCCACTTATGGCATACTGTTGAGACCCAAAAATGGTGAAATATGCCATGCCAGCATCAAGAGGGGTTTAGCTTTATTAGCCTGAATACAACAATAAAGTCTTAACAAAACATACTTAGTGAGTATTAAGAGGCTATGGAGCTAAAACATTTGTATGTCCTTATAAAGTCTCATTTGCAAATATCCTATGGATCTCTTTCAAAGGATGTTTAAGGTACTCTGACTGAGACTTTTCTGTGTGATATGTTCATTTTTGTCTTGGTACGTCACCTCACAGTAAGAAGTTGTCCCGTTCGATTCTCAGCTAGACCGTCTTCTGTGTGGAGGCATATGTGAATGAGGCGTGCCTTTGTTGAAGGTTGTGCGTCAGGGCTGGTAACTCGGTACTTAAATCCACTACCAAACATTAGCGGACCAGAGTTCCATTGTGGCGACCCCTAACCGGGAAAAGCTGAAAGGCACAAACAAACAAACTTAATGTAGTGAATGTCAGCTCCAGGACAAAAATAAAATCAAACTAGTTTGTATACTTGGTTTAACATATTCCAGAAGCTATAATTTTCTAGATGAAATAGCAGCCCCAGATAAAGAGAAAAATAAGTACTGCAGTGCCTCTAGTTAAAAACACTCATTAAAAGAAAAAAAGGCTTTCACGACCAAATAACATTTTCAGCCAGAATGTAAGAAAAAAAACAGGGGCAGTAACTTTGGTTCAGCAGACTCCAATAGATACTGTATATCTTTTAAACACAAACAGAATATAACTTTGTTTTTGAAGCAGATTTTTGTAATTCACAGTAAATTCCAGCTCATGGTAAGTTAATTCAGTTTGTCACAAAAAAAGAAAACAGTGAGCATGGAAACAGTAAGCAACTTTACATTACAGTTAGCAAGTTTGTATTATTTGGAAAAAACGTTATAAATTCTACATATATAATAAAACTCACAGCTATTTACTTAATGTATCGTTTTTCATGGATTTTTTTTTTATCTGAGAGAGAGAGAGAGAGAGAGAGAGAGTAATATTTTCACCTTGCCACATCAGTACCACTTAAGCAGGCTTCCCAACAGCATGGCCTCAAGCTCATTGGATTGTACCCAAAGAAAATGGCTGATATGATGATGCTACCATTTACCACAATGAGTGTCCTTCCATTATGCCATAACAACTCCAATTCACATGTAGTTATTATGCTTTCAGTCCATGGAGACCATTGAGGAGCCTACACAGAATGTCCAGTTGCCCTAAAGCACTGTCTGGTTACATACATACTCAAGGTTACAGAGTGGGCCAATGAGAACTGAGAAGAATCAAACGCTACTATAGGAACTGCCCAAACTACAAGGGTATATGCAGAGTAATAGATTTTAAACTCATAGATTACTGTTCCTGAGATTGAATTTCCAACTCAATTTTACTCTCAAAACCACTGTCTGTGCAGATTCGGTATATATGTCAGCAATGATTCATTGTATTTGTCTTTTTTCTTTTTTCACTGTGGTGTGTGATCCTAGAGATAGCACATGCATTTAAGGAGGGCATTGAGGTCTGGCAATGCACTTGCTGCCTTGCAACTAATGATTGTTTCTCTGAGAGAAAGAATAAACAACTTTTTTTTTTTGTTCATTTTTTTATTTTTTATTTTTTTTGTTTATTTGGGTTTGTTGGTTGAAAATTCTTTGAATCAAGGCACAGTAAAACATGGCAAGTGTTACATAATAGATGATGGGGGCATTTAATAAAGTCTACATGGATTTATTTTCAATGTAGGCATAGTGGCACATTTCTTACTTGAAAGTAAGCAGATTTTCAATCCAGTAAACAGAGCTGAGGGGCGTGCAAGAGCGCATCAACACGGAAGTGTCTGTGGCATGCAGATCACTTCATAAGCAAGTGAATTGCATGCAAGTGATGGTGGTAGAGTGATCCAGGAAGCAGATAGGCAGTACTACAGATCCCGTGTTTGTATCTGAAATGTACACAGAAAAATTCCATGTACAGGATGTTAAACATAGATCAGGGGCTACAAAGGTGCAGTAAGAAGGACAGAAATAGCATAGCAGACACAGATATGTGCAAAACTGCCCACTCTGTGTCCAAAACCTAATGGAATATAATTTAAAATAATATTTTTTTTAATAATCAGGTTATGTTTACATGGCATGCCACACTGCGCAAACATGCTGTTAAGGAAAAAAGATTTAAAAAGTGTAAAAACAAAAATTAGTAGTATGTGACAGTAATACATTATAGCACCCTGTGTGGAGTATGTACAAATGGTTGACTGCTGTGGTTTCCAACGAGGAAGGGCCTGGAACTGTGTAGTTCCCAGGTTGTGTACATGGATCTCTATGCAAATGAGCTGGGGTAACTGAATAGCACACATGGGTATCCGTGTTCTCCGATCCCATCCGTGTAGGCAGAGAACCATGTTGGTGTCTCAGAAGAGGTAGCTGACTTCAAAAGGGGTGTGTGTCTGCATTATATTAAGCTCATTGGAGTACAGTAGCACCTGTTTGCATTGTGTACTGCTGTGCTTAGCTGGGGAGGGGGTTGTGCCATGACTCCTGATCATTGTTTACCTTTGTGGCGCATGTTTGCATGGAACGCCACAGTGCTGAGTGAAGAAGGCTGTAAAAACATGGCCGAGAAAGGCAATGATATCTTAATAACCAATGACCCCTGTTCCACTTGAAGAAGGGCCATTAACAGTCCTTAATGATGTACTTGGCAGGTTGAATCTATCATAGGTAGCCAATCACAAAGGCTGCACCTACAGCAGAGCACTATAAAAGTTGCAGAAACCCTACAATCTGATTTTACCACCATACTTTGCACCAGTGGAGTACAGACTTAGGACTTTTAACTGAAGAAATGCTAGGGGCTGCTGAAAATCTGCTACATATGCATGTGCTAGATGCTGAGGTCAATGCTGCTGCTGTTGCTGTTGCTGACCATAAGACAAGACAAACAAACAGAAGAATGTTCAGGCCCAGGGTAAGCTTCAAGGGGCTGCATGAGCTGGAGATTGTAGAGCGCTATGGGGTGGACAGAGACATACTACAAGAAGTCACTGAGCTCTGCTGACCTCAACTCAGACCCAGAGTCAACAGAGGGGGAACCCATCCCAGTTGAAACAAAGGTATGTATAGATCGTAGGATATTAGCTAAGGGTACATTCCAAACACCAACTGGGGACATGATGGGGTCTCACCGGCATCAGCATCCAGGGTACTCCACCAGTTCCTGGATGCTATGCTACCACATGCCATTGAGTACATTTATTCCCCCTCACCCTTGAGGTGAGGGCCAGCTGTATGCAACACTTCTATAGTGTAGCCTACTACCCTGAGGTACTGGTTGCCAAAGACTGCAGTTATGTACACATCAGGGCACCTCCCGGTGAGGAGGGTAAAATCTACATAAACCGCAAGGGGTACCGCTCAATCAACTGCCAGGTCATGTGCAATGCCCAGGGTATTATCATGAACATGTGTGCAGCAGCCTTGGCAGTTATCACGACTCCCATATCTGGCATGCAGCACAGCTGTACCAGATGTTTGCTAGGGGGGACATCCCACACGGCCATTTACCGGGGGATGCTAGCTGTTCACTGAAACTGTGGATGATGGCACCCATCAGAATTGCACACACACCCACTGAAAAATGCCATAATGAGTCACATGCACAAACTAGTAACATCATAAACCATGTGTCTGAGCTACTGAAGTCACTTTTCCAGTGCTTTGATATGTCTGGTGGTGCCCTGCAGTACTCTCCAGCCACATGTGCACACATGTCTACAGTGTGTGCCATGCTACACAATACGATCCAGTGGAAATAGCTGCAGTAGGATCAGCAAAGGGAAGGGATACACAGCCCCCCACCAGTGCCTAGGTCATCACAGCCACACCAACAGGGGGACTCCAAGGAGGAAACTCCTGAGGTTATCCCTGTAGGCATGCCCAGTTTGCCCTGGCCTTGGCCAAGAGACAATGCATAGCACATGCACTGACAACAGGCCACAGAAGTACCTCACAAAGAGGATTACTGGCCTCAAACAAGTGCCCTTGCCCTACATCGACTGTCTCAAAAACTCCAGCTTTACTCTGTAGCATATCGCCTACTCTGAGGAGATCTCTGCCTACCATATAAAGCTATGTTAAATCCAGAGCTGTTAGACATGCTACACCTTAAGAAATCCCAATCCCTCTGAGCTAGACACTCTAGGGATCTAATCCTTGTCACCACAATAAACAGGATATGTGGAGGGATAGAGTCCTGTCCCAGAGACTTTCTATACTCTGGAACAAGCTACCCAGCTATGTCAAGCAAAGTTCCTAATTTGAATTCTTCAAGAAAAATCTTGATGAGTGGATGGGAAATAGGAAATACATCCTGGGGATCACTTGTGTGGATCTGCTCAACAGGAGCACAGGAAATTCACTTTCTTGGGTGGCATAAGCCAGGGAACCTTGTTGGCTAGGCTTACTTAGGCCCTTAGGCCGATAGCCTAGTACCTACCTATGAACCTAGGGCCCTAGGGATTGACATCTCACTCCGACTCTCATACATATTAGTAAAAATGTTGCCAGCAAATCCACGCAACCAATACCTCACTGTATATTGACTGTGGACTGCATGCATCAAACAGAGTCAGCCCCAAAGTACAGATCTGTCAACTACTGCATTCGCAAGGTATGACAAACAGCTAATCATTACATGTAAGGGGTTCTAGAATATGGTAGCGTATTTATGGACCTGCCACATGTATGCAAGGGAATATAGTGGGCTACTGGGCTACTTGCAGAGATCTAACAGCCACTTGGGACAACAGGTACTTCTCCAATAGTATATGCTCCATAATATTCATGAGGCCTCATGACTAGAAACTAGAAACTGCACTACATTATTCAATGGAGATGCCAAACAGTGGGGTCACAGAACAGTTGCATGACTGTGTATGCCAGCAGAGCATGGGCTGTTCATCCCCCTTCTCCAGTACATCAGTGTTCCCATACAACTGCTGAAAAAGTATGTCTGCAATGATATATCAGCAGGGCTGTGACATAGAACCTGGTCACATGTTATACATCCCATATAATGCAGGGGTGACAATGTATGTCTGTATGTTGTTGATAGTATGAGGAATGAAACCTCTCTGGCAGCTGGTATAGCTCACTGGGCTAGGGACAATAGCATGTGTGATGCTGTTGATGGTTCAAATCAAGCAACATCTACATCTTTTGCATGTGAGGCACTCGTATGATGGTATTCCCACAGACTGTCTTAACCGCTCAATCTGTTATTACAAGAAAAATAGACAAAGCCAGAGAGAATGGGGGGGGGTGGCAAAGGGCCAAAACTACATACAGACATTGCATGTGCTCTGAGTAACCTAAAAGGTGGTTAGTATAACAGCAGGTTTCAACAGGTCAGATTAGTTGCAGGATGTAAAGGCTGTCACTTAAATGTGAACAATTCACTGACTGCATTATACATTATATTATCAGAAAACTACAACTGTATGAGGAACAAAGCAGATATATGGGGTATAATGCTGGACATTCTTCAAAAACATGTACAGTGAGAGGTATGCAGACTGTCACGCTGTGTGTGGTGTTACATCTTGTACCCCAGTCACAGCATACCTCTCAATCTCTTAGAGCAGGATAGCTGGACAAAGCCATGAATAAAAGTGGGACAAAGGCCCAAAATAGGGGCATATTTTAAATATTGCTCTTACAAATGCAAACAGTTGTTAGAATAACAGGTCTTGTATTAATATGAATTTCCTGATGTGTATGGAGTCCGAAACTTAACTGTCTGCCATTATATTTTAACTTAAATCTTTAATGATGTGCCACTAATATGCCTGAATGTTATGAAAAACAGACCAGAATATGAGGTAAAAATCAGGACATTCTGTGAATATCTGTACAGTTGAGAGGTATCAGTCACATATTAAGTTCAGCATACAACTGATGAATGCCTTAGACAATATCAGGGAAGTGCTGTACTGTTGAAACAGGTGCAGCAGCCAATGGCCTGCAGCACACATAATTCCAGACTGGGGTATAGGTAGCGCTGGCTTGGAGTCACATTGTAAGTACTGGCAGTCACACTAGGCACTGCTCCTTCACTTAGCTAACTTGTGCCCAAATCTGTTGCCTCTTCCACCCAAAGACCTGCTATGTGGAAATATGGCTGTACATGCATACAGCTATGTATACATATCTGTCTCTCCCTGTCCACCCTCATGCTTGATTAGTGCATGTATCAGTATGTGGCACATATCTGTATGTATGTATGTACATATATATATACACATATATATATATATATATATAGCTATGTAAAGTACAATGATACATAGACACTCCAAATACAGCTATATAACACATTTACATAATGTACACACATGACAACAGATAAGGAGACATCTCCATTATACACATTAATATAGATATGTGTGTGGGGCTGTATTATTGTCCCCACATACCCCAGAATGCTGGGGTTATCTTCACTTACACATCACAACAGTTGTCCAATGGAACCTGTCTAAGGCCGCAACAGTACATAATCCATTCAGTCACAGACCTCTGTGCCTGCGGAATGCCAACCTGTAGAAAGACACAGGTGAGCAGGTGGTGTAATGTACAATGGTTGCAACGCATGCATTGGACAGGCCATATTGTCCCTGGCCACATATCCGCCTATCAAACTGCAAACAGCCACATATGGCCATACTGGTACTACCATTTAACCCACTCCTAGAACACTAGATACAATAACAGTACCAAGCAGTATCACTCTGCAGGCCACACATGCTGTCTAAAACAAATCCACTTTACATACTCCACAAGTACTGTGCCTGCATCCACATATACAACAGACATAACCTGTGGGGTATGTGATAAGTACTGTGAGCTGTAGTGTGTAATAGTAGATGGGTAGGGGTTCTAATCTCACATCATCCAATGTGTGTGTGTTTGTGTAAATGTATCCCCTTGTGGCACTACAGGCATGCCCACCTGGCCTATCTCTGAGCAATGGTTATGCATTTTATGGTCTTTTGACTAGCTGCTGGCCTCTACATTGGCCACTTTTACAAGACCTGCTGATGGCATCAACCTTAAAAATGCTGGCTGACAGTCTAATATCAGATGAATTCCGTGGCACGTGCGATAACTAGAGTGAGCTGTAGTGTGCAACAGTAGATAGGTACTTGGTTTAATCTCACAGTTAATGTGTGTGTGTGTGTGTGTGTGTGTGTGTGTGTGTGTGTGTGTGTGTGTGTGTGTGTGTGTGTGTGTGTGTGTGTGTGTTTGTGTATGCATATAGATAGGTAGGTACTAGGCTATCAGTCCTAGGGCCTACACAAGACTAGCCATAAAGATTCCCTGGCTTTCACCACCCAAAAAATTATTTTCCTGTACCCCTGTCAAGCAGAGCCCCGAAAGTGCTCAAGCAGAGCCCCAGAAGTGATCGACGGGGTGAATTTCCTGTTTCCCATCCAGTGTCAAGATTTTTCTTAAAGAGGGCTAATGAGGTACTCTGCTTGACATGAATGGGCAGTCTGTTCCAGAGTATGAGGAGTCTCTGGGACAGGAACCTATCCCTCGAGCATGTTTTTTTTATTGTGGTGACAAGGTTTAGATCCCTGGAGCATGTGGCTTGGAGTGCTTGGGATTGCTTTAAGTGTAGCATGTCCAACAGCTCTGGGTTTGACATGGCTTTCTAGGTTAGGCAGAGATTGCCACTGTGTAGGTGATATGCGACAGAGTAGAGCTGAAGTTTTTTGAGATGGTCTACATAGGGCATCTGTTTGAGGGCAGTGATCCTCTTCGTGAGGTATTTATGCAGCCTTTCCAGTTGTTGTAAATGTCTTGTGAGGCACATACCAAATGGGGCATTGTACTCTAGAATAGGTCTAATGAGGGCTGAGTAGAGAGGAACAATGACCTCCTTTTTCCTGGATGAGAAACCTTTTGTGATGAGGTGTGCCATGTAGAAGGATTTCCTGACTACTGTGGCTATGTGGTTATCAGAGGAGATACTACTGTCCACATGTGTCCCTAGGTCTCTTATCACACTTTTGTTGTTAAGTGGACTACCGCCTATGTGGTAGTTCATGGGCACAGGTATTTTCCCAAAGGGGATGACTATGCATTTTTTGGTGTTGAGCTTGAGACCATGGCTTTGACACCAGGCATCTGACTCAAGTGAGGCTCTTTTGTAGAATGTCCATATCATTTGGGGATTCAATAATGGCTCCCAGTTTGCAGTCATCTGCAAACGTTGCTAGCCATAGGCCCTCTGTGTTGGTCTGAACTTCAGAGAAGTAGATGCCAAACAGGAGTGGACCCAGGACTGAACCCTATGGTACTCCACATGTCACTGTTCTGGAGTAGGATTTGGAGTCAGCTGCTTTCATTTTGTAGGTTCTGTCAGTGAGCCAGATTTATGCCCAGTTTACTGAGTTTATCTATGATTCCAGAGTGGGGTATGGTGTTGAATGCCATGGTGAGGTCAAGATAGGCTGTGTGAACCACCTTACCCTTGTCCATGGCTCTGGTTAATGCTTCAGAGAAGTCAATCAGGTTTAGGAGACATGATCTGCCTTTCACAAACCCAAACCGAGTGGGGTCCAGAGTTCGAAGGTTACCTATGTCTTTGTTTATAAGTTAAATGTTGATACGTTCCATGGCCTTGCAGATCAGGCTCATCAGGTTAATGGGGCGGTACTTCCCGGGGTCCATGGTGGGTCTCCCCTTGTCAAGTGGGATAACTGTAACTGTATGACATTCAATAGGCACAAAGCCTGAAGTGAGGCTATGACTGAACATGGTACTTAGGTGGGGTGCCAATTCATTTTGTAGTTCATGCAGAACACAGCCCGGGATGTTGTCTGGTCCCATGGATGCTGTATTCTTGGCTTTGGACAGTGCGTTTTTTACCTGTGCAGCTGTAATTACCAGGACTTGGCATTTTTCCAGTATTGAGATAAGAGCAGGGTGAAGTTAGCACTGAACCTATCTGCCAGGACGTTGGCAATATGAGTTGGTTCTGTATATTTAGTGCCATTGTGCTGTAACTCAGAGCAGATCTGAGTGTTGCCATTGAAATTCTAAGCATAACTATGGAATGCCTTGTGGTTGTCTTTAGAATCTCTGGTGATTTTGTTTTTGTAACTAGCTTTGGAGGATTTTATGAGGGATCTCAGCTTCTTACTGTGGCTGACAAGGGAGCTTTTCAAATCTTGGGATTTTACTCTTTTTTGCAACATTTTCTTCCTTCTGTTGTACAGTTTGTTTATGGCAGGGGACCACCAGATCAGCTTCCTTTTTTGGAGGAGAGTGTCTTGGTTCTGTTTGGGATGGCACAGTCCATGCCTTTGTGTATATGTTCATACAGTGCATTGGTGTAAGATCCAGCAGTTGTATTTCTTCTTTCTGTCTGCATGGGTGTCGTGAGGTTTGCCACTTCTGTCTTGAGAAGCATGAAGTTGGCTTTGGAGAATTTCTTTTATGGTGGTTACCTTAATGGGTGGTGGGGGCGAGATGTGGATGTCTAGTGTGATTAGCTTATGGTTGGATCTGACCAACGAGGAGCTGACCTCTGGTGTGGAGCATCAGTCGCCCATGTTGGTAATGACCAGGTCTAGGACATATTGGTGCCCCTGTTGGGGAATGGATAAGTTGATCTAAGGCATTGGAATTTATGAATTCTAAAAAATCATTGAGCAAATGTGTTGGTACATGAGTAGTTTTCCCAGTTAATGGTGGAGTAGTTGAAGTCACCCTGAGGCTGAAAGGTGTGGTATGAGTTATAGCCTGGTATTGCGGGGGTGCTCTATGGAGCCTTGAGCCAGGTCTCTGTCACTGCACAGATGTTGATGTTCTCTATTTTAAGGAGTGCCTCGAGTGAGTGCATTTTGAGGTTTAGACTTCTAGCATTGAGTAGCATTACCCTCAGATTTTGCTTGCTTGTACCTGTTATGATTGTAATTTTGACATTTGAACCATGCCTAAAAAAGGCACTATAGGGGTGGCAAGACCCTTAGCAAGTATCTGGAACTCCAGGGGTGACAGGTGCAGGCCATCTCTGGCAAAGCATCATGGACTGTCAATTATATCATCCCAGGCAGACAGATACTGGATCACCTTAGAATGACACCAGAAGATTAGTCAATTGTTGAAGTCAATTATTTTGTCCTTGTACTGTGGTATCAGTAATGACAGGATGCTACTCAGGGCTAAGGTCATACCTGCCTGGGCTACAAGATCCGAGAGCTCCTCCATGTCTCTTTTCATGTAGTCCAGGGAGGTACATCTCAGGTTATTCACTCCAACATGGACAATGACAGTCGTATTTGTACTTGTTGTGGTATGACCTAAGTGCGAGTGTTATGTGGCAGATCCTGGCACCTGACAGGCATTTGACTGTAATTTTTTCCTTGTTTAGTCTGGTGAGTGGGACATCAGTGTGCCTGACTATAGAGTCGCCTATGACTAGTGTGTTGGGTATGTTGTTTTGCCTTAGGGGCTGAGGTTTAGTGGCACACTGATTTTGTGAGCTATGCGTCACTTGGGATGTGTTAGGGGTGGTGGTTCTTTACGTTTCAGCTTTGGAGGTCTCCATTGTTTGGATAGATTTTTATTAAGAGCCTCCGTGAATGTAGGTGTGTATTTTGTGTTACTATGTGTGGGTTTTGGTGGTTTAGGTTTTGAAGGGCTATCTGTTGTGCATGGTGTGGTGTGGGTGTTTACCTTCTTCTCTTCACTCTCTAGTCCAATCTTGGCTGGAGAGAGCTTGGCTTCCAGCTTGGATTTATAAGTACATCTCTCAGAGGTTGTAGTGTTGGGTGATAGTAGGAGAGGGTTGTCTGTGTACATGAGGCAATTGCTACATTGCCCCAAGATGCCCAAATTCACCAGGTGGACAGGAGAAAACACCAATGGAGCTGACCCTTAGACATGCCTGGATATATGCTTATTTATTTAAGTACTAGAACTGTGTATGTGTTTGTATGTAAATATATACCCTTGCATATGTATGTGTGTTTTTGTATGTAAACATATCCTCTTGCATGTGTGCATGTATGTTTGTATGTAAATATATCCTCTTGTGTGCGTGTGTGTTGTGTGTTTTTGTATGTAAATATATTCCCATACAGCACTGCAAACATGCCAATGTGATCTATCCACATGCAGTGGTATGCATTTTATGGCCTTGTGACTGGCTGCTAGCCTCTAAATAGCCTTTCTCTACAAGGACTGCTGATGTCATCCACCTTAAGAGCACAATCTAATATCAGATAAACTCTGTGGCACATGTGATAAGTACTGCGAGCTGTAGTGTGTAATAATAGATAGATAGGGGTTCTAATCTCACATCAGTTAACTGTGTGTGTGTGGGTGTGTGTGTATGTGTGTGTGTGTGTGTATATGTATAATTATATCCCTTTACAGTACTAAGGACATGCCCATATGGGCTATCTCCATGCAATGGTTATGCATTTTATGGGCATGTGACTAGCTGCTGGCCTCAAAATTGCCCTCCTCCAAATAAGCATAAATATATATCTGTCACCTTCTAGATGTTTATGTTCAGAAGACCCAGGTGACACATATCTAGGTAGCAGGCCCTGTCACAAAGTATGAATGCATGATTAAGCTGACTGGCCCCATTGTCCCTGATGCATATGCATGATTAAGCTGAATGGCCCCATTGTCCCTGATACACTGTTATATGTATATGCAACTAGGGAACCATGCATGTATACTGCCTTACTTGCTGACATCTTATTTCTGCTGTGCTGCCATGCCATCCTGTGCTGCTGTATTGCCACCATGTGTCCATTGTTTAACCCCTCATACTTCTGGAATGGACAAATACACATATCCGTGACACACCTGTCATTCTGTAACATTACTGCCAGTCTAACATCATGCAGCAAAGATGCACAAAGTTTGATGTGTAGTCATGACACATGCCAGTATACAATAATTGTGTTGGCCTACACGTGCCATGGCAAAACAGTATTGCACTGCACAAGTACATGTAAAGTAATATAGTCACCCTGTGTATCAGACACAAATTTGTATTTCCCTGAGTTGATGAAAGGGATGTGGCATAGGTATCATCACATACACAGGGTGTGGTGTGGAGGTGCCAGAGGCCTAGGCTGTGCTAAACAGGTGACAGCATGTGTGTAAGTCAGGAAGGGGTGCGATTAAGATGGACCATGGAGCGGTGCCATGTGTGTCTGTTGGTGACCTGCATGTGACAGTGGTGTTTGAGTGTGTGCATGTAAACAGTTAAGACCAGTGCTAGCCCTACACATGGGTATGTTGGACAGGTGTGGAGCATACATGGTAGAGTGTACAGTTCAATGTCTCTGGCCACAGACATGTGAAATGGCTCTGCCAGGAGTAGCATTGGCACCGCCAAGCCCAAGGGCAGATGCGGTGCTAGTACCTGATGGTGACTGCAAAATGCTGGGGCTGTCCCCCAAGGGGACTGCTTAGGACCACATGTCCATGGTCTGCCACATCATGGTGTGGACAGCACATTTCCCTGTGTAGTGCTGTAGGTACTGACACTACAGGATCATGACTGCGCATGGCCATGTGGACTCTCAGCAGATATTGTTGACCTTCATCCACATGTTCAATACCTATCTCCAACCAGATGTTCCAGTCAGACATGGTGTGGTCAAAGACAGACACTGTCTCAGTCCACCATCTATCCACTACAGCAGTGAACTGATCCAGGGTGTCCCCAATGCAGTGGAAGCAGTCACAGATGTCAGAATGTGTTGCATCCATCTGCTGTTGCATTCAGAACATGCCTGTGCCTCTGTGATGGACCAAAACATGAGGCGAGTGACCCATAATTTGACATCTGCAAAAGGTGGTAGATGGATTGCAGTCCTCTTATGAGCACCCCTGTCAATCCGCCTCTGTGAGACCTCATCAGATGTCTGGTTATGGCCAGTGTCTACACTCACTGATGCCATAGTTTTCACACTGCCCTGTTCAATGTTGCCACCCTCTGACCATCCAATATCTGTGGTCTCTGGGGACTGGGTATGTATGAGCGTCCTGAGTGTGTGCAGTGACATCATTATCATCATCATCATCATCAGCCCCCTTTTTCCCATTTCTCTACATGGGGCTGGGGTATTGTGTTAACTGTTGCCATCTCTCTGGATTATGTGCCACACTCCTGCCTTCTTCAACACTCAAGCCTGATTGTCGCAGATCTTCTTTCACACAATCCATCCACTTCTTTGCTGGATGTCCTTGCTTCCTCTTACCTTCTTCCTGTCTGTCCCAAATTTTCCTCACCAAATTGTCTTCTGCTTTTCTACACATGTGCCCAAACCGGCGTAATCTGTTCTCTTTGATCTTTCCTGCAATTGGAGCTACTCTGGCTTCTGCTCTTATATCCCCATCTCTTCATCTGTCCCACAGTGTGCATCCTACCACCTTTCTCAGGCACTTCATTTCCATCACCTCTAGCTTCTTCAACTGTTCTGTCTTTACTGCCCAGGTTTCTGTACCATACAGTAGTACTGGTCACACCACTGTCTTGTACACCTTACTTTTCAGTTTTTTTGACATTCTTCTGTCATAGACTACAACTGATACTCTAAACCAGTTGGCTGCAGACCCTCTGATTCTAGCTTTGACCTCTACATTCAGACTTCCCTTCTCCTGAACTACCCCTTCCAGATACTTGAAGCTGTTTACCTGTTCCACTATCTTCCCTTCTATCTCTATTCTCAGCTTCTTCTGATTTCTCCAATTTGCTGCCATTACCACTGTCTTATCTGTGCTTAGTTTCTTCCCGTGTGCCTTCAGATCTGCATTCTATTCTCCTATCCTTTGCCGAAGTTGTAGCTCAGAGTCTGCCTGTACTGCCACATCATCCACATACAGCAGCTTTGTTGATCCGTCCCCTTCAACCTGTTTGCTAATGTAGTCCATCACCAGTATGAACAGCAGTGGGCTCAGAGCTGAACCCTGATGTACACACACTCCCACTGGAAACCCCTCTGTGAGGCCGAACACATAGCTCTCAACCTCTTAGAGGAAGAAATCTGGACAAATCCATCAATAATGGGGAGACAAAGGACAAAAAATAGGGACACTTTTTAAATATTCCTCTTAGAAACTTAGAAAATTGATAGAATAACAGGTTTTGCATTAGCATGAATTTTCAATAGAGTATGAAGTCTGAAACTCAAATGTCTGTCATTGTCTTCTGACTTTAACCCTCAATAATTTTCCAGAAAAATCACAATATTATGAGAAACAGACCAAAAATATTATGCTAAAATCTGGACAGTCTGCAAAAATCTCTACAGTTGAGAGGTATGGCCGAACACTGTTCGTACTTGAGTCATTGGGTCCTTGTACATAGTCTGTACTAATTCTACCAATGCTTCTGGGACTTCAAACCACCACAGTACTGCCCAGATCAGCTTTCTTGGGACCTTGTCATATGCTTTCTCCAAGTCTAAGAATGCCCAGTTGGACTCTCACCTCATCTTTAGCTTCTTCTTCTCAAGTATCTGTCTCAATGCAAACATTGGGTCAATTGTGCTGCATCCTATTAGTACCATCAGGAGCCATTTCTCCCCTATCTCACCCAACATCTTTATCATATCTACTGTGACCTCATCTGAGCCTGCTGCTTTCACTGACTTCATCTTCCTTAGTGCTTTTCTTACTTCTTCTAGGGTGGGCTCCTTTTCTTCTCTCATCGTAGTCTGTTTCTGGGCAGTACAGCTTCTGTGGGGTTTTCTTCATTCAGAAGCTGCTGGAAATACTCCTTCCATCTGCCTTTGATGTCCTCTGGACTGGTGAACAGATTGTTGCTGGCATCCCTTATGAATGGTGTTTGACTATCTTCTTTATCTTTCTTTGCCTTGCAACCTGATATAGTTTCTTTGTGCCACTTACTGAGTCACTTTCCAGAAGTTGGTAGAGTGCCTCCGATGCCCTATTCTTTGCTATTGCAACTTCTTTCTTAGCTTCTTTGTCAGCCAGCCAGTAGTCCTTCCTAGCCTGGTCAGTCTTTTCTGTCTCCCACTTCTTCCTGCACTCCTTCTTTCTTTTGATGACTTCCTGGACTTCTGCATTCCACCACCAGCCTTCCTTATGTACCTTATTTCCATACTTGGCTAAGCCACATATCTTTTCTGTAGTCTTAACACATGATGTTTTCAGGCGCTGCCATTCTTCTTCAGCTCCATCTATTTCCTCCTCTTCTTGGGGTGCTAGAGCCCTGAGTAATTCCTTGAACTGTTGTACTTTCTCTCCTGCCAACTTCCAGGTCTTCAGCCTGGTCTCTGTTGACCCTTCTCTGACCCCCACTTACAGCTGATTGTGGTAACTAGTGGTTTATGCTGTGGGCCAACTGTTTCACTGGGGATGACTTTGCAATCATGGATTCTGCCCCAGTGACTTTTCCTTACTAGGAGGAAGTCTACCTGAGTTACATGTTGGCTACTCTTGTATGTGATCTTGTGATTGTCTCTCTTTCTGAACCATGTGTTGGCTACTATTAAGCCATTTTCCAGACAGAAGTTTAGAATGGCTTCTCCTTCTTTATTCCCGTTGCCCCACTCATGTGGGCCCAGGCAATCCTCATAGGCTGTTCTGTCTCTCCTAATATGTGCATTTAAGTTACCCATTATCAACAGCAATTCATGATGTCCTGATTTATCTAGTAGGTCCTGCAACTGTTGTCTGAATGCACTCTTTTCCTCACTATCACAACCCTGCTGTGGGGCATAGGCTGAGATTATGAATACTGCTCTATCATTACACTGGAGTCTGACTGCCGTGAGTCTGTCATTAATTCTGATGATATCCCTTACTGCCTTCTGAAGCCTCTCTCTCACCATAATTCCTACACCATTTCTAGCCTGCCTTCCACCTGAGTAGCAGACTCTGGATCCCAAGCTAAGTTGCTTTGCTGCACTGCCCTTCCATCTCATCTTTTGGATACATAGGATATCCAGCCTCCTCCATATCATCATGTCATCCACTTCCAAGCTGTGTCCTTACCTACATTAAGTGTAGCAATTCTCAGTTCATGTTTGGCAGGTTGGTTGGTTTTATGTCCAACTTTTGCTCAACAGAGCTATCCCAGGTAACCCAGGCTGGGCAACTAGACCAGCCAGTAGCTTATTGACCCAAGGCTGCTGGGCTTTATGGTGGGCACACACTGGCCAATAGGGGCTCATATACCCTCCCACTGTTAGCACGGGGTCCCTGCTGTGGGTCAGAGTAGGCCAGGTCATCATCCCCCTTATCACCGGTAACTACCCATGCCCATTTTTGGCGAGATTAGTCAACATGACCGAGTCACCTAGAGCCATATTTTACACTGTCGAGTGGCTAGACCTGCCACGGTGTGCAGTCTGTGATTCGTGTTCTCCTATCTTGAGGATACTGCGCACCACAGTAAATGCCCAAAGCAGTTGGTCTGTACAACTCTTCCCCCCTATAGGGCACCATGTAGAGTCTGTGCTGCTGCCCACAGCTCCATTCATTGGTGAGTTTGAGATGGAAACACTCGGCATGTTTTTCGGACATGGGAGAAACCCCACAGAAAGACAGGGAGAACATGCAAACTTCAAACAGACATTGGTCGGAGGTCAGGATCAAACCTTGTACCTTGTACATGGGAGGCAAAGACCTTAAACACTAAGCCATCTGGTCATTAACTGTGCAGTGTCAATGGGGCAGAACAGGCATGTCAACCTCTGGGACAGATTCAGCCACTGACAACCCCACCTGTGCCTCATTATGGCCACCATCATCAGCATCTGATGGGACACTAACATCAGGTTGTGAGGGGGACAGACTCCGACTCCCCCAGTCACCTGTGAGAAGCAAAACAACAGCAGTGCATTACTACCTGCACTATTACTGTATGTATGGTATTCCACACAGACTCACACAGACGAGGAACCATGACTGCATTGCAAGTCCCGCATCTTCACATCTCTGCTCCTATGCTCCACAGACAAACTCACAACAACCTACACAGACAGGTCAGGCCCATTATAACATGCACTTCAGCTACATCCAGTTAATGTTGCCAGTACATGCATGTAAGGTATGCAATATGACAGAGTATGTAATAGAACTAGACATAAAACCTTTATTATGGATGATATGACATTAGTAGTATCACTGCCTCAGGTATGTACCATCTCCATGTTTTGTTTGAACAGTCATCTTGGATTACTTGCCTCATGTATAGCAGGCTGCATAGTCACTCATAACTGTAAGTGCAAATGTGTTAATCTTTGTACAATAACACACCTGTGATTATCCAGTCTATGCGCTATAACTAACTGTTCCACAATGGAACATACAAGTATCCTACTCTGGCTAAGAAGAACAGTTGTACATAGGGAAACATGGCAGATCATAACTTTCTTATGGTATACATGATGCTTAAAACAACAGTATTACATTTACCAGGTACAGGACCATGGATTTGGTCCACACCTGATGGATCGAGGGAAAAGGTGAAGGAGAGGTATTGTCAGCATGACCAACTGTTGCAGTATTACAAGGTAATTTGTGCATATATCCACATGTACAGTAGCTCATGTAATAATGACTATATTGCTGACATTCTGAGTATGTGTGCACAACTGAGCATAAAACCCAACCCCACCCCCAAATGCAGATAGACATAACACCTGTGTACTGGTATGTACAGTCTGCCACAATGAGTGATACAGTATTACAATGAACACAGAAAGCTTACCCAGACGCTGCTCTCCTGTGTACACTGTGGCACCCACGTCCACGATGTATGGTGTGGTGGATGCCTTGATGCTGTTGGTTGTTCCTAGGTTTTCAGGCATTCCTCTGTGGCTGAGAGTGGTTGTTCCATTGCAGGTCCTCCACCAGTGGCAACATGACCCCTGGCAACAGCAGCTGCCCTTTGTCATGCAGCATACACCATATCTGAGGCCAGGTGTCGGACCTGCTCATAGGTCCTGTCCAATTGTCCAATCTGATTAACAGCCCACACAAGGTCTGCCCACAATGCTGCTCACTGTTCTCAATTGTGCCTACTCTTGGACAACAAGATCTGATGGTGGTGTCTCAGTCTATCCAGTATAATGTCATTCTCTGCAGGTGGGAAGGGTGTGTGTCTCCTGTGGTACATGGTTCCTGAAAGAGAGCAAGAGGGGAACATATTACAGTACCAGATATGTGTACATCCACTATGTACAGATCCACCACACCCATAACGGCCTGCACTATCCATTGCTCCCTCACATATCATATCCCACAGTCTAAGGGTGTGTTTATCACCAGGATAGTAGCTATATTGGGGTATGTCCCTGTGACAGATTCTGCTGTATGTTCCTACAGCCATCACTGTAGTCTACTGTGGTGAGTCTCCTATGGGCAAACTCCCACTAATATGTCATGCATCCACTGTCAAACAAATAGCAGTGTGCTATTACATCAACTATGTGGGGACAGTCCAGCAACACCAGTGTGCCACAATGACAGACAGCAATGCAAATCTGCTGTAGTATATGTTTCCTGTAGGGATCATACCTCTCATCCATATATATGTTTGCAGACTGTCAAGAAGTTTGCCAATAGTCTTGGTCATTTTCACACAAACTTCTGGATTTTGACAAATGGTCAGTGAATCATTGATGGCTGATTTCAGAAAATAAAGACAGACATTTGAGTTTCACATGTCATACCCTTAAGAACACAGTTATGCTGCAGTAATATCAGTGTGGTCTATTCATGTTCATACTTTGTACGAGCAATACAGAAACACTGTGCTGAGTTTGGGCCTTTGTCCCCCCATTAATTATGGCTTTGTTCTGAGTTCTTGCTGTAGGAGGTTAACAGGTATGTTAGGAATAGCTCTCAACCAAACAGGGACACATGTGAACAGAATCAGGGACTTAGCCAGAGTACATTAGGGACATTCAGGGACAATTTTACAATGTTAGAACTAATTATGTGAGACATGGATAGAATGAGAGGAGATGAATTGCAGTACATCATTTGATGTGACAGGGGTGTACACCCTCCCTTATTGTCAGAATGTACCATGTGTAATCCACTAGCTTTCTTACACAGCCGACCATTGTAGGTAGGATAGCAGAGACAGAGCTGAGATGTCATTGAAATCAGGGACAGTTGAGAGGTATGTGTGTAGATGTAGGACAGCAGAGTATCAATGACATGTCACCACCAGAGATCTAAGACAGGCTTACTGCTGTAATCCCTATTCCATATACCTCTGACCTCCCATGTGTATACTGTTATATGGAGAAATCTATTACATACCTTGTGGAGTTCTGTACTCCTTTGTTGAACTTTGCTTTCAGTAATCTTTTAATAATACACTCACTGTGTGTGTTAAGTCTCATATAGACCTGTTCCCCATAACCAGCTGCTTGCCTTTTTAATGTACTGCTCATTAGCAGGTAATTGCCTCTGCACCAATCTGTGGCTCAGAATTGCCAATTGCAGCCAAAACAGCTGTATTGCAGTATCATTAGCCAGTGACATGCCACCACAGTGCAATATATAAGGCCTTCATGTAGGCCTTGACCCCTGTCTTAGTTTTTGAGATGGACACTACTGAGGTGTGGAGACTACAGCATTGCAGAGGATAGGCACAAACACTGTCCACTGTAGAGATTTATGAAGTATGTCCACAGTTTTGCCTCATATGTGTGATCAGTGTCCTATACCATTTTGGTCATCTGGCAGTGCACTGACAATCATTGTGGGCTGAGGTCAGTAAGGGAAGAGACACATGTGTGTCACACTTCATACCAAACAGACTATGCATGCTACTGCAGTAGCTATTATTCTATCAACTTAGCAATGTAGGGACAAACTGTTAAACATGCCCCCCCCCCCCATTAAGTATGGCTGTTTCTGGATCCCTTGTTCTTGGGGTGGTTGGGAAGTATAGTAGGTCTGTACCAACTACCTTTACATACAGCTGTGTATGCTACTGCAGCCTACAACACAATAGGGGTGAATGAGAACACGTTGTTGGACACCAAGCTGTATGTGTAACTGTGTCAGCTGTGTCAGATCTGTCATTAGGGCAGAGCCAGGACAAGGGAATTCTATGCAGTGCAATTGGGGCATGTGCTTGTTATGCAATAGTACGACTAACAGAGTAGTAAGTGATATGTAGATAGGCAATATGGATATGCCCATTGTGTCTCTGCCTGCAGGCCTTTGTCTTGGAAAACTGGGTAGCAGTTAATTAAGTAGCAGCAACCTGTGGGGAGCAAAATTGCATGATTCGGTCATTACTTGCTGTCTTCTTCAAAATAATGCAATTGAAGTGTGACACAACACTAGATTCGAACCCAAGACAATGTGTGGCAAAATGTACTGGATGCAAGGCATTTAACAGGCTGAACTACTGGGACACTGCAAAAGCATGTGTATTTGCAAGATATGTGTGCACATACACAGGCTGGGAGAAACATTTGTACATCCGTGAATATGTGCGTGGCTTTATATGGTTGTATTTCTAGACCAGGGTCCCAGTTGTACATGTACTTTGCCATTGCTGCCTTAGCATGTGTCTTTCCGCAAGTTACTGATAAAAGGGTACATATACCTGCTAACACAAGTCTCACTTACATCCACTAGTTTGTCTTCATTATTATTTATTATTGCACCAGAGTCCAGGGTACACTCCCAATTTTCACATTAGGTTTTTATTTCAGTTACATGCATAATGACTGTAAGTAGCAAACAGTATGTTTTGCTGGAAACACCTAAGCCTGTGTAGTGTGGTGGATTAATGCATTGTGCTACAGTTGAGAGGGGCCAGGATTCAACACTTGGCAGAAATGTTTATTTTCTACATCTGAGTAACAATGTAACAGACACATATAGACTTTAGAGCTCAATAAAGCTCATTTAAGCTGAGCTAAGTGAAGTGGTGCAGCGAGCCGCACCACTACGCTCTGCGCAAATCTCCACAAACCTGCACTAAAAAAATATAAAGAAAAGAAAAAGGAGGTGATAGGAAAGTGCTGAAATGGGGGTAAGCAGTGGTAAAAACATTATGAAAGGCAAGAAGGGGATGTGCAGGATGGAGGTAAGAAAGAACCATAGGTATCCATTTCTTGTAGAGCAACGGCTGTATATTTTGACATGTTTTGTAGATGAATTTGAACTCTCAAACCCCACAGAGAGGGGTAAGAACAACATAGATGTATTGTCAGTGCAATTGGACCAAATTTGTTGTATCCAGTGGCCATGTGTGTAAATAGAGAGCTATGTATGGGGCCATATTTTTTCTGGGACGTGTGCCCATTTTATTTTTAAAGAGAGAGTGGAATGTTGTGGAAGGGACATAAGTAGATGTGGAGAAGTAAGTTTGGTAGGAGAGGACGCAATAACAGGTAGACAAGACAGAAGACAGGGGCAGTGTGTGACACATGGGGTAAACACCTTGGATGGGGAAGATGTGGATTGGAGTCACATGTGCCTGCAGCTGGCAGCAGTGTGACTGACATCACCACCTACACTGCTCCTTCACTGTCCCAAAGGTGGCTGTGCTGGAGGTTGGGTACCATGGTCAGCCTGCCCCTCCAGGTTGGCCAGTGTGCTCTCAATCTGGTGCAGGTGATGTTCATAGGTCCAATGAATGATCCTGTGCAGCATGACTGGCAGTTCCTCTTGGGTGACTGCAGACCCTCCACCACTGCTCCCATAAGGAGGCTGGGCCCACTCAATGCCACAGATGGTACAGGGGCAGCGGAGAGGGCAGCACCGTCTTGGTCCCTGAAAGCTAAGACGCGGTGCCATGTCCAGTTGAGGCAAGGTAGGCAGATCACTGGTTACCAGCCTACCCTGAAGTGCTGTGGTGATGGAGTTATAGCAATAACTATAGTTAGTAATACCAGCATGGAAGAATATTGGAAATAACCCATTTACATATCAATGCATATTATTTGAAACAGGACAATAAATAACAGAATCGTCAGTATGTTAACAGCATGCCAGTAACAGTTACAGAATAATATCAACAAACTAGGTAATTTAACAAGCTATGTTAATAACAGCATGTCAGAACAGTGGAAATAACCCAATTACATATCAGTGCATATCATGTGAAATACAACAATAAATGACAGAAGAGTCAGTATGTTAATAGCATGCCAGTAACAGTTACAACATAAGGTCAACAAAATAGGCAATCCAACAAGAAATTTTAATATGCAACTATTATAATACATAATAACAATACACATGCCCCAAAATATAATTAATTTAAGAACATACTGTATGTGAATGGTAAACCATAGCCAATGGATAACAATAATAAATAAATGAAGATAAGGGGTGGGGACAGAGAGAAAAACAGTCCATTAGTACCACTGTAGGCTATTTACTTGACAAAAGTACTACTATCTACTCTACGGATCTGCCCTTTCTTTATGTGTACTAGTCCCCTATAGCTGCTGTAGCATATACATATCTTTCAAGCTATTCACATGGGACAATATGGACTAAGCAGTAACAATTGCAGGTATACAACTGCACAGAGCCCTTGCACATCGGGTGGACCTATATAACTCCCAAGGTGTACTGTGGGCTGATAGAGTGATACTTTGCAATTTAGGTAAACATTCCAATGGTAATCCTGTGACAGAGGGATTATGCACTACTAATTACATTATGTGACAGCATGACACTTGAGAGACATGTATGTGTACAGTACAAAAACTAAACAACTATCATGCCTTGTTTGTCAGGCAAGGGGATAGAAACCAATAGCAGTGACTGCAGAGGACATCAGCATGGCATACAGCCATACCAAGATTACACATTTTATTAATTTAATTTAATTTTATTATTATTATATTAATTTTCCTTTATGTTATGTTGCACTTTCACATTCTTGCTAATGATTTTAATGGTTTACCTTTAAAACCCCGTATTGCAGAAGGGCGAACAGAACATTTCTGAAAGGTAGTCTGCAAAGTTTGCAAACGCCGAACGGAAAAAGGTTTGAATGTGCAATGAGTGAATGAATGCACAGTGAGATTCGCTCATTGCACATTTGACATTCTGGGGCGGATTGCACTATAGTAGGGATCGGGAAATGTTTCCTTTCCCCACTGTAGTGCAATCTCGGAGTTAGAATAATAAACTATTTTTTTTTTCTTCGACATTAATGTTCGAAAAACAGCGAATCTGCTTTTCAATTAGCTGTTTTTCTAACATTAAGGACTGTCGACATTTACAGTTTAATGGTTTTGAGTCGCTCATATGAGCACTCGAACCACTGTGATTCGCAGTTTTAAAGGTAAACCATTTTAACAGTCTGTGACATCTAAACACACAATTGTTTACTCATAATATGGGATACCTCACCCATTTACCTGTAATTCCTATGGAGAGAGAATGTGTAAACATTGCGTGACTGATACTGTAATATTTAGTGCTACATAGCATTGGATTCTAACCCTGGTCTGCATGTGGCAAAATGTACTACAAACAGAGCGTTTAACAAAATGAGCTACTGAGTCACTGCAGACTAATGACTGACTGATGTTTACCTAGAGCTCACCTGGAATCAATATACGATATGGTAGTAGTAGTACTACAGTTGTATACCTGACTGCAGTGATGGTAGAATACACATGCATGAAATACAAGCATGGCAGAGATAGTAGGTAATCTATACATTATTATATAGAATGCAGGTGTATACACTATATTGTTATTGGTTTGAAATATCTCTGAAGTCAACAAACAATATCAGATCATGGAGTGGGCTACCTTATCCATATACCTCTCTTACCTGCTGTTTGTGGATGCTAGAGCATTATGTGAACAATATTGGCCTAGAAACAGCCTTGAACAGTACTGTATGTGTTAAATAAGACATTTGGCAGCCATTATATTTGCATTCAACAGCTATTACCGTTTTATACTTGACTGCAGCACCTTACAGCCTGAATGCATACAGTTGCACTGCAATGTTAAATCAAGACAATCCTGATGTACACAATTTACCTTGGTGTTATTGGTATTGGTTCATGTGTTATTGCAGAACAGTTGGCATTATTAATTTCTTGAAAAAACAGCTCTTATTCTACACTTATTGCACTACAGACTTTGTTGTATATACTTTAATGAGTTTCTGGTATTGTTTTGAGTTTTTATTGCATAACAGATGGCGCGCTGCGGTGATGGTACTGCAGTAGCATTGTCGCCTCACAGTTAGACGTTGTCCATTTGATTCTCAGTTAGAGCGTCTTCTGTGTGGCGACAGGCGTTCCTTCGTTGAAGGTTGTACATTAGGCCTGGCAAGCCAGCACGTAAAACTCTACTGCCAATCATTAGCGGACCGGAGTTCCACTGTGGCAACCCCTAACTGGGAAAAGCCGAAAGACACATTGCATAACAGATGTCATTATTCAGGTCTTGCAATACAGCTCTACTTCCACAGTTATTGCACTACAGTCTTTATTGTATATATTTTAATGCAGATAATGGTATTGTTTCATGCTTTTATTGCACTACAGTTGGCATTGTTCATTTTATTGCACTACAGCTCTAAGTCCATATTTATTGCAACAAAAACTTTACCATACATACTTAATTGAAGTTAATGCTTTACTCTTTGTTGCCTATTTCACTAGAGTTAGCATAATACATCCATTCTCACTACACTCACTACGCAACCTGGCCAAGTGCTTGGCATGCACCTTGTGTTTGTGAGCACTCTCCTCTGCAGCTGTTAGGAGAGAAGCACACTATTATGCATACCAGTTTAGCAGACATTCACATTAGATATTGGTGAAACAGAGGTAAAAATACTTGTGGGGCATCCCCTACCCAAAATTCTTGGACCCAAGTGTCCAAGAGATCCCCATTTTGTCTCTTCTTGTCATCATGGTGGTGATGACACTGCTCGCTTATGTGAGGGATACCATTTACACTGGTGAGTTCCCTTGCCAGCCAGTCCCAGGCCTCTGCCTTGCAGTCTGAGACCTGGAAGCCTCCATGCAGCAGCCAGTCTTCATGTTTTTTTTTACTAGGAGTCCAACCATGACCCTGGACTCCAGAATGCCCCAACACTGCACCCGAAAGAGCGAACCCTCAACAACGCCACCCATAATATCCTTCAGAGACAGAAATCCAATGAATTATGCCATATTCCCACCTATTGGGATTAAGATAACCTGTTTTTTCACCCTTCCATGCCACTGAGCAACATTTAAAAATGCAGTGTGTCACTTAGTAGCACAAAAAACAGCCCAGATGAGCTGAGCAGTATGAAAACTCCAGGACCCATACGCTTAGCAGTGCACAAACCAGCCAAGCAGAGCTACTTAAAATGGAGAACATCAACATCTGTGTAGTGACAAGACCTGGTTCAAGGCACTAGAGAGCACCCTGCATTATCAGGCTATAACTCATACCACACCTTTCGGCCAACTAACCTGGACCAAATCACTAAAGGAAGAGGCATATCCATATTCATTAAGGATATCCACATCTCCAGGCTAGTTGCTCAACATAATGCATCCAAAATTATCCAAGTGCAGCTAACACTGGGCAAGACTGCAATACAGGTTGTAGCTTGTTACAGATTCCTGCCATGGCCCAGGATGCCCACTCCATGTTTCTTGATGTACTGGGTAATATTAAGGTACCACCCAGTACCCTAATAATGTCCGATTTCAACTACACCAACATCAACTGGGAAAACTTCTCATGTATTAACTCTGCTTTCATAAATTCCAATGCCTTGGACCAGCCTGTCCATACCCCCACCAGAGGCAGCAATATCCTGGACCTGGTCATTACCAATATGGACAACCGATGCTCCATGCCAGTGGTCAATTCCTCGCTGGTCAGATCCGACCATAAGCTAATCACTGTAGACATCAATATCCTGCCCCACCTGCCCCATTAAGGAAACCACCATAAAAAACTTCTCCAAAGCCAACTTCATGCTTCTTAAGACAGAAGTGGGAAGCTTCACTACACCCATACAGATGTAAAATAGAAGTACGACTGCTGAATCCTTTCCAAATGCACTGTATAAGCACATACATGAGTGCATGGATTGTGCCATCCACAACAGAACCAAGACACTATCCTCCAAAAAAAGAAGCTAATCTGGTGGTCCCCTGCCATAAACAAACTCTACAACAGAAGGAAGAAGCTGTTGCAAAAAAGGGTAAAATCCCCGATTGCATAAACTCTCTGGTCAGCCTCAGTAAGAAGCTGAGATCCCTCATAAAATGCTCCAAAGGTAGTTATAAAAATAAAATTGCCACTGATTCTAAAGACAACGACAAAGTATTCTACAGCTATGTCAATAATCTCAATGGTGACACTCAGATCTGCTCTGATCTACTGCACAATGGCACTAGATATACAGAACCAACTGATATTGCCAACATCCTGGCAGATAGGTTCATTGCAAACTTCACCCCTCCTCACCCCCCAAAGGGCCCATCACTATACCGGAAGAATGGAAATCCCCTGTAATCACGGCAGGACAAGTAAAGACCACACTCTTCAAAGCCAAGAATACAGCATCCATGGGACCTGACAACAACCCATGCTGCATTCTGCATGAACTACAGAACAAACTGGCAGCCCACCCACACAGTGTAAGTTCAATCATAGCCTCACTTCAGGCTTTGTGCCTACTGAATGGTGCACAGTGATAGTTATCCCACTGAACAAATGGGGTGCTGCCACGGACCCCGTGAACTACCACCCCATTAGCCTGATAAGCCTGGTCTGCAAGGCCATGGAACATATCAGAACTTATAAACAAGGACATAGGTAACCTCCAGACTCTGGACCCCACTCGGTTTGGGTTTGTAAAAGGTAGGTCATGTCTCCTAAACCTGATTGACTTTTTTTGAAGCAGTCACCAGAGCTGTGGACAAGGGTAAGGTGGTGCACACAGCCTATCTTGACATTACCAAGGCTTTTGACACCATCCCCCACTCTGGAATTATAGATAAACTCACTAGACTGGGCATAAATCCTTATGTCATAAGATGGATGGGCAACTGACTCACTGACAGGACCCACACAGTATAAGTAGCCGACTCCAAATCTAACTTCAGACCAGTGACAAGTGGAGTACCACAGGGCTCAGTCCTGGATCCTCTCCTGTTTGGCATCTTCTTTTCAGAAGTCCAGGCTAATACAGCAGGTCTTTGGCTAACAAAGCTCGCAGATGACTGAAAACTAGGCGCCATATTAGAATCGCTTAATGATGTGAACAGTCTACAAAGGGGCCTCACTGAGATTGATGTTTGATGTCAAAGTCATGGCCTCAAGCTCAATGCCAAGAAGTGCATTGTCATCCCCTTTGGGAAAAACACTGTACCCATGAACTACCACATACACAGTAGCCTACTAAACACCAAAAGTGTGATAAGAGACCTTGGGACACAGGAGGACAGTAGTCTCTCCATTGATAATCACATCACCTCAGTAGTCAGGAAATCCTTCTACATGGCGCACCTCATCACAAATGGGTTCATCTCCGGAAAAAAAGAGGTCATTGTTCCTCTCTACTTATCCCTCATCAGACCCATTATAGAGTACAAGGGTCTATATCATATATTTAAAATTCCAAAATATCGAACACCATAAGTTTGAACTTGGAATTTTGAATTATGATAACATCAAACACTCAGAATAGCAAATTTTTTCCAGGGAAAAAATCACTGTTCCGAAAAACATGCACACAACACAAGCACACCAAAATAAATAAACCACACACATACAGTTAACAAACCCAACCCTACACTAAACCATACATGCATTCCTAACTATCCTCTTACCTTAACCCGCACCCTAAACCTAAGGTCCGTAACTATCGCACACATACCCTATGAAACTATACACAAGCAAACTAATTAATAAATACACATACAGTTAACAAAACCCATCCCTACTATGCACCATACATTCATTCCTAACTATACAGTTAGCTTAACCCACACCCTAACCCTAAAGTCTGTAACTGTCGCACCACAGTGGAGGAAATAGTTAAAAGCCATGGAACGGCCCATCGAAATCTTGCCCTAGGTAAGATTTTGATGTTCTGGGGCTTCGCTATTTTCATCCTTCAATGTAGTGGGTTTGATATTATGACATTCAAAGTTTTATAACTTCAAAATTATAATATAGACCCGAGTACAATGCCCCATTTGGCATGTACCTTGCAAGATATCTAAAACAACTAGAAAGGTCACAGTAATACCTCACTAAGAGGATTACTGGCCACAAACAGATGCCATATGGAAACCGTCTCAAAAAACTCCAGCTCTACTCTGTTGCTTATCACCTACTCAGAGCCGACCTCTGCCTAACATAAAAAGCCATGTCAAACCCAGGTCTGTTGGACATACTACACTTAAAGAAACTCCAATCCCCCCAAGCCACACGCTCCAGGGACCTAAACCTTGCCACCACTATAAACAGAACATGCTGAAGGGATAGATTCCTGTCCCAGTGCCTTCCCATGCTCTGGAACAGACTACCCATTCATGTCAAGCAAAGCTCCTCACTGTCCCTCTTTAAGAAAAATCTCGACAATTGGATGGGAAATAGGAAATTCATCCCAGGGCTCAATTATGTGGCTCTGCTAGACAGGGGCACAGGAAAATAACTTTCTTGGGAGGTAAAGACTAGGGAACTTTTTTGGCTGGGCTTATATAGGCCCCAGGGCCAATAGCCTAGTACCTACATATGAACCTATAAACATTTCCAGGCATTATTGTGTCTATGCGGTGCTTAAGCAGGTTTTATCAGAGCTTAGCAGAGTGCAGTGGGCCAGAATCTATAAATAATTGATATCATTTGTATTTCAAAACTAAATACTTATTTTCCCTTCCATTTATTCAAACCCTGCACCTACTGCTCATGAGGCCATACCTCTACCCATTTAGCTATGAGGATATATGGAATTCTGCTATACCTTTACATATACGTCTGAGCTACCTATAAGAACTGCTGAGCACTGCACAATGCCATGCAAACCCGCTCATCTATGCTTTAACATGACATTTAAATAAATAATTAATTGTATCCAGTTTCTGTTTTTAGATGTCTGGCAGGTGTTGCAGGGCCCCTTAGCATTTCTGCACTCCGCCTCATGCAATCATGCTTTAAAAAAAAAAAAAAAACACTTAAAACAGTAAAATAAACATTTCCATAATACAATGGGGCAGTGCAGGTTGTGTCTTTCTTATCTGCAGACAGAGTTGGCATTATACTTCCTACACTAATTCAATAACCATGTTCCATGGCTCTCCCTCAGCAAAGCACCATGATTAATATGCATGGTGCATTGCCAAGGGGAAATCATGTACACGGACATGGTATCATTCCTTGTAGGCTCTACACTGTCCCTACACAGATTTTATTAAATCCTGGGGGATGTCAGAAACATCAGCTTCTTGTGTTTTAGCATTAGCAATCAATCAGGACCCTAAGTGTCATTTTGCCTGTTTTTTACAAAAATACGAACCTTTTGTGTAAGCTGTTCATATTCCCTATTTGAGCATTTGATTCTTACAAAGTAGTCTGATTACAGGCTTCAGTACTAAACCACTGAACTTGAAAACTTTCTCTGCTCAGCATTCTACATTTTATGATGTGTGATAGTGATATCCAGAGAATCACTGAGCTTTCATACTATAATTTGAAATTCCCACCTTCCGTCTTTCCTTCCTCAAACCTAACATCTTTTGAAGAAGAAGGGCAATGTTGTTCATCTTTGTGCTACTTCTGTCATAACTGAAAGACTAGCATGTTTCTCTTAAAGGACCAGCATCATATGATCGATCCATTACCAGTTTCACATAACATCAGAGTTTCCAAGTTAAATCAGCTAAATCATTTCCTTTCTGGGAATCTAAGTCTAAGTGCTATCCTAACACAGGTGTTTTCTGAAGTTTTCAAGCTTGTGTGCAGAATCACTAATGTGTCAGTCCCATTATTATGGCACTTGTGATTTGTTGGACTTGCCGCAATCATATTTAATGTCTGATTCCATTAATAAAATGATCACTGCTAGTACATTGATTCCTCAAATCTTCTAACTCTATTAATAAATCATGTAATCAGTGATAGCCTTGTGATCTTTTGTGTTCAGCCACAGAGAAGTTATAATTGTATTTTAATGGATCATCTTACTTTCAGCATTTCAGTATTCCTGCCTTTTTTTCAGCATCATCACTGCACGTTGACATAGACAATATAGGTTAGCTTACCACTCCTTTTTGTAAAACACTTGCATCAAAATTCAGTTAGCAGTTAGACAGTAAGACATTTTCAGGGCTATACCAGCCTTAGGCTGTTTTTAGGTAAGTCATTGTTTGATGACTATTGCAGCCTCCAGTAGTGCTTTGTTTGATATAACCATTGAAACGTCAGGAATATAAATAATAACAGGATCTGGAAGGGAAATTCTGAGCAGGTAACAATTCATCAGGTTCATAACAATGGGACTGTGGTATTTTGAGAGGGTCCACCGGAGCAGAGGAGGTTTATAAATAAAATAGTAGATTCAGTGATCATTGGCTGTAGAAGGCAGAAGGACGGAGCACTGACATTTCTGTGATATGAAGGTGGTTGTCTGTATAATATAGTTCATGCTATAACCCAACAGAAAGAGTGTTTGTAAAGTAACTCTGCATCTGCATGTGTATTATATTACTTAGAATATTGTGCAGTGGTAATCTATACACAGGATAACATATGGCAGCCACATATTACATTTTGTTACATTAGGCATGACCGTTTAAATTGTCATACTGTACTGCAGTCTGTCTGTAAATAGCTCAGCAAAAGCAAGTGCATCCAGATGTGTGGAGATTTGTGTCACACATCTGGATATTCATGTTTATTCATGCTGTAAATAATTAACCGCTATCGTAATTACATGCTGCGTGTCAGAAAAATATGTTAAAATCAGCATGAAGGGAAAGTCAGCTATATGAGTGAGCTTGACTTACTGCATACTAATACTGACAGACATGATACAGATAAAATATAATAGGAGGTAAAGACTTTTCATTATCCGTATAATGTTCTTTTTAGCATTGCTGTAGATTTTGCATAGTCAGATGTAAAATCATTTGCTTTGTTATTAGTTTGCATACTTAGTAAACAAAAAACTAACCTCAAATATATGTTTGTGCATGTGTGTTCATTTTACAGTTGGGACATTCTAAATCTTGCCAAGAAGAAATGTATCTGTAACATTTAGAATTCTGATATCACTGACACTGAGTATTTGACTTAATTCTTTCTATGAGCATTCACACATCATTGCACACAAGTTATATAACTTTACTAAGTAAATTCTGAGCAGGTACCCACATCTGTGTCTAGGCTTTAACTGGCAGCTCTTTTTGTATTAACTGATGTAAATGAACACAAAAAACTTGTTATTCTACAAGAAAGTTGGTGAATGCTTTTTCCAGGATTTATCCACATGGAGTGCACACAACTCATGAGACAGAAGATGTACAGATTATTTGTTTTCTATTTATGAATTTCAGCCCATCAGAATTCAAATAGTTGTCAGGTATCAAGCCAACATCCACCTCTCTCTCTCTCTCTCTCTCTACATATAGATATAGATATATATAGATATATATATATATATATATATATATATATATATATATATATATATATATATATATCCATGTATATAACGTTTATATTACGCTGTCGAAAACTCAAACTGTCGACAGCGTAATAATCGACACAAAAATGTCGAAACCCCTGAACATCGAACACACAAAAAAAAAACACCCAAACACAACACAAATTGCTCTATGCAGGGGGGCAAGCTCCCCTATACCCCCCACACCCCCTGCTAATTAAATATACCAACCCCAAGATCACATTACATTGCAGTAAATGGAAATCTCCCTTTACAGAGATTTCCGTTTACACACGTGATGACTTGGCTTTCAACATTTTGATGCCAACAATATCAGCTTCCGTATTGTCGGCCTTCGACAGGGTGAAGTAGACCTTATATATATATATAATGTGTGTATGTGTGTATATAGTCATAGAGCATGTGGCAGCATTGATTAAGATCCTTGGTACTGACTCGCTGTCTGTTAAATACCTTTCCCCTAGTACAAGACAACAGTCTGAGGTTGCTGAGTTATTTCCTATTCATTGGCTAATGTTATTATCTGTTACATTTAGATACATTATAAGTTTGAGTCAATCAAATGAGCACATTTTCATTGTACGCCATTTTACTAGCGACACCAATTAATGGCTACAACCTTTTCATGCAGAATGTATAAATGCATGTGATTCTAAAATGTGAATATGACACACTTGGAAGCTTAGTCTGTGATAGATTAGATTTTTTTTTCTTTCCCTACATAGCAACAATAAATTGTTACACAGAGTAGCCTCTAATGCAAATTGATCAATCCTAGGATATCTCATTAACCTTTTCATTTTCGCTCTCCTACTGTGCAGTGCTGTTTTGAAACTAAACTTTTTTTGTTACTTGCCATGGGTACAATATAAGCATATATTCAATAGATGGCTGCTCCTGTGGTGAGGATGCCATTTTCAGTGACCTTAGTGCATTAGAACTCTCCTATGACTTATTAAAGCAAAACAGCTTTTGCATTCTGATATGAAAAAAATGTTATACAACAAACATGACTAAGTTTTAACACTTCAATATGCACATTGAATAGATTTATAGTGCTGTGGTCCTTTTTTAACATTCTATAGACCGTTTGGTGTACTGTCTAGATTTTAGTACTTTAGAGCACTATTTGAATATATTTGCAGTACTGTGGTCCCTTCTTTATGTTTTATAGACAGCTTTGGTGTAGCAACTGCAGTTGGAACACAGAGGTCAGAACACCAACGTCTCTGTGGTAGTTATATCTGGAGACTATAAAATAGGTTGTTATTTATGTTAGGTTCCTATATGAGGTATTAGGAATTATGAATAATACCTGTAAATATAACATTCCTCCACATGTTTTGTGAAGACTAATAGAAAGGGCATAACTGGTACATGTGACTGTGTTTTCAGTTAAAAGGCATTTTAGTGAAAGTCATTTTATTCCACATAGGTACCCAAATACAAATGAGAGTAGAAGAATGCTAATGTCATTACAAATAAAAGTAGAAACAATTTGAGAAACAGAAGGTACATGCCACTGAATTTAACAACAGTAGGTGGATGTCAAAAATCACTTGTAAAGGAAATAATTAAATATTTAGAAATCAGAGGAGAAATACCATCTAATCATAGTGTTTCATGTTATGAATGTAAAGACAGTGAAATCCAATGGATCTATTTGACTATGTCACCAGAGTAATGTACAACAGAGTCTGCAGATATATTACAGCTAGAGGTTTGCAGGATATTTGACATAGTTACTTTGATACAACTGATATATGTTACCTGGCTAGTCTTAGAATGCATTTTGGTGTTGCATTCCTATGTCAAAACTCATATGGACAACAGGTCATGGGTGGTAATAGTAAACAGAATTGCACTGAAGAAAAACTAGTTGAACATGGTAAATCGTTGGATTGAGTTACATAGCCATTTATTTTCAATGCAGATACAAATGGCATATCGAACAGAAAAGGGATAGATATAAAAAGGATATGAAGCAAGAATGGATCATGCTGGAAAACTCAGTATCTGAGTTGGCAACTAGAAGATGTGACTAAAATGTTATTGGGCTTTCAGTAAAGGTAGCCTGATGATACACTGGAGATTACCAGCCATGAGAAAAGCTATCGGTAAAATAAAGAAACCCTTCACGAAGTGCTACTGGATGTCTGGATTTCACTGATAGGTATGGAAAGGCCATAAAGCTATTGGTTGAAGTGAAGATCCAGGCAGGTGTAGGATGAGTTCATTGAGATGTTGGAGAATAATTTCGATACCTGTGATGTCTTCAAAGAGGGTCAGGTAAACCATATTACGACTGGGGCAGGATGCATACTGACTACATTATTCTAAGCAAGGATGAGAAATGTTAAGTTTGATGGGGTATGTTATGAGGATATAAGAAATGTTTTGGTAAATTTCTGAATCATTTGACCATACCCTATTCGAGAAAGGCAGTGCAAATAAAACTAGCTGACATTTTTATCCCTTTCTCTAGATGAGGTCAATATGATGATGAAGCAGTTTATTTATTTGATTTTGTGGTTACTTATTTATGTATTGCTATTTGATAACTGAGTGGGTGAGCTGGCCTACTGACACTTTTCACCCATGACCCAAGCTCCAGGAGAAGTGCATACAATTCAACAAAGTGTACATACAGAAATATAACAATTAGTTTCAACAGAATACAAGCTGGTTTCCATTCAGTATTCTAGGTTTAAATACATGCATAATAAATTAATAATTATGAGCAGACAAGCAGACATATTTTGGACAGAAACAAGACAAATTATCAATTGTCATGATAGTAGCTGCAGATGGATTCAGCAAAGAAATATTCTTTAAGGGCATCCTTAAGGTCACTGAAGATTTCCTGGTCCCATGTAGTAAGTCTAATTCAAAGAAGGCCTTTTCCTCAATCCAGTTTTGAAACATGGGCCAACAACAGAAAAATATCTGTCTTGTTAGCTACTGAGATTGGACGTATTGCCCTTGATAGGCAATTTCAGTTGTAGTTGGGGGCAGTAGCCTTGTTTTACCACATTAAAGATAAGAGCATTACACAGCAGTGTTGCTCTGTGGAAACAGAAACCCATTTATTTAGTTATTTATTATTATTTTTTTTTTAATCAGCTCATAGTGTAGAGTAAGCGGACAGCAAGTAGCATAAATATAAAAATGTTTCCACTGCTGATTGTAAAGTGGAGGAATTGCAAACAGAATGTAGAAGAAATGGAAGACCATATTGGCTAATTGCGTCATAGTGGAGACTATATGGCTAATGTTTTAGCAGTTTCATTTGTGTAAGGAGTATTTGGGATTGGAGGACAGTAACATGAAAATGGTAAATATGGAAGACACTGTTTTTGGGTGAAGGCTGTCCTTCCATTGTTTCTTCAAAGATGGGAGCAGTAAAGTAGACTGGCAGCCCACATGTTCAGTAAAGAGACAGCAGGGTCTAGGAAAGCTTATGCTAGGGTACAGGAAAAGTACTTAATCTCATACTCAAGCCTCTTGTTTGGGCAAGCAGTACAGATTTCTTGCAGTCATAGAACAATGGATCAATTATTTGTCACTGCGCAGAGAGTACTGGAGTCATGGGAATTAACACCACTACCTATAGGTATTTTATATTTCTGGAGAAATCATATGATTGCACAAGCTTTTCTTTAATTGTGAGAGATGTTCCAGTAATATGGTGCCCTAGACCACTGCTATGTGCCATTTTCCTATATTTGAAGAAAGAAAGTTGTGTGCAGGGTCTTACTGTTATGCTAAATATAATCAAGGCATGCATATGATTAATCCAAGGGTGTGCTTTTGTCTCTATACTTTTCCCTACTTTCTTGGTGATGATATTAAGCTACTGCAAAAGTAAGTAGTCAGTTTGGTAATATGATGGCTACATTTGTGTCTGCAGATGATGATGCTGTCATATATTTCTATGACTGTGATCTGCAGAGTGTGCAGAAGCAGTCTGCTTCTGAGGGTGAAATAGTCAGGATGCAAATATAAAACTCCATTCCATCTAGAAAAAGCATAGCTTGCTCAGCACCTGAAGAGGAATTTTATACTGGACTGCAATGATGTTCTTCATATTTTCTAACAGGCTACAGTGACGGCAATGCTGCAGATGTAGTAGACTGTAGTGATGCCAATGTAGCAGATGTTGTAGCAGACTGCAGTGATGGCAGTGTAGCAGATGCTGTGGTAGACTGTAGTGATGGCAGTGCTGCAGATGTAGCAGACTGTTGTGATGGCAGTGCTGCAGATGTAGTAGCAGACTGCAGTGATGGCAGTATAGCAGATGCTGTTCTGAACTGTAGTGATGGCAGTGCTGCAGATGTTGTAGCAGACTGCAGTGATGGCAGTATAGCAGATTCTGTGGTGGACTGTAGTGATGGCAGTGTAGCAGATGTGAAAGACTTAAGTTATTAAGCATGAAATGAGGTACTGAATGATGCTCTTAGCCTACTGGTCAGACTGTGACCCCATTCTCACCTGCTTATTTATCTGTATTTGTTAACCCTTTTAATCACAAATGATAGTTACCTTTTTCAGTGGTGTCCTAGGAAGTCCTGAGGCGTCTAGGGGGTATGTCATTACACAGCAAGACAGTGTAGGCATAAAAAATAAACAGTTTTGGTCGGTGTATCTTAAAGAATTATGACATTAAAGACCAGAGTTGCTGACTGGCATGTATACTTGCACAATGGAATTCATCCACAATAGATATTGCTTAGATTATGGCAGTTAGAATATATGTAAAGGTGTGACATTAATTGTGTGATAATATGATTGAGCTTTCTTCAAAAAACTGATAATGAAGAGCTAAATGGCATTCAATTGGAAGGATGGATGGATTGATGGACAGCACAGTGGTGCAGCGGTAGAGTTGTCGCCTCCCAGGAAGAGGTTCTCTGGTTCGATTCTCGGCGGGGCTGCCTTCTGTGTGGAGTGTGCATGTTCTTCCTGCATTTGTGTTAGTTTCCTCTGGGTGCTCCTGTTTCCTCCCATGTTACAAAGACATACATCTGGAGTGTTTCTCCCCAGGCCTCCACTGAAAATTGGCTTTGTTACAAGTCGGATTTTCCCAGTAAACAAATGTAAAATAAAATAAATTAAAGAACTGTGTGTGTATTTGTGTGTGTGTGTGTGTGTGTGTGTGTGTGTGTGTGTGTGTGTGTGTATGTGTGTGTGTGCACGTGTGTGTGATGCATGGCTTACAGCTGTAAACTAAAAAAGCCCTAGATATGGGTGTGAATAAACTTAGATAGCATAGTATAATAGAAAGTTATGTTGTTTTAGATGAATTCCATTAAATGAGATAATGTTAATTCAGGTAGCACTGAGATAAATTTAGGAAGAGGAAATGAACAGCATTTGTTTTTTTTTTTTTGTAAGAGAAATGTCAGTATTTGTGTGCTCAGACAGTGACTGAATTAATTTTGTCTTACCATTGATAAGAATGTCATTTTCTACATGATGATAATTCAAATTTATATTTAAATTATTCCAAAGCAACATGTGCAAAAATGGGAAATAGGGGTTGTGGACAGTTAGGAGGGTTGAAGGAAGGATGGTTGGATTGATGGATGGATGGATGCAGGGAAGGATGGAGGGATGGATGGATGGATGGACAACTGGATGGAAGGATGGATGGATTTGACAGATGTTTCATACAGAGATGCCGCATTTTGTTTCTGAGATCTGCATTTGAACAGTTCTTTCAGAAGGTATATGTAGATTTTCTGATTTTTTTCAGTAAATTATACTTTACAGTTGACAGATATTTAAAAGTAAAATATTATGATCAAATGATCAAAACATACCTGCATATGAGTAGGCTGATATTTGAAATTAAGCCATTTCAGTTTGTATAGGGAAGAGCAAAGGTGAAAGTGACCTTAACAGCCTACCACAAAGCATGCTCTTGTTCTATAATTTTGGTACTTTTACTGTGACTGACATGAGCACAAGTCTCTTGGTTGATGGGATGTATACAAAAAGTTGGAATATAGTCAGCAGTGTTAGATAGGAATAGTGCAGTTCTGTAAATCCACCAAAGTTCTTGGCTTGTACAAGTGACTACATCTGCAATAGTAAAATTTTGCAGTATTTGCAATATAATAAAACATTAATACACTGCAGCTGGGAATAAAACAACTGTAAATTGTAAGATCCAAACCCTGTTTAGGACAACACACCACAATGAAACATTTGAAACAATGAAAATTAAAATGTTTAATCTCAAGAGATGTTGTATCAGACAGACTTCATTGTAAACGAGGAAACAATCATTAACCACTGTTAAATAAGTGATATACAATCATGCGATAAGGTGGATGTACTACACATCAAAAGTTCTGTTTTTTAAAAAGCACCACATAAAAACGTATTAACATTATTTAAAAACATTATATAAATGAACAAACTAAATAATTATTTTTTTTAGATTTAACTAACCTAGCCGTAAAAACACTTTTGATATTAATAAAATCATTAAAACCAGAAATTCTGCATGTGTTTATCATGATTTGCCAGTAAATTTCAGGGACTTCAGATTGTAAAAATCTCCCCCCTCTTATCATCGACTACACTCATCATCATCATCAACCCCTTTTCCCATTTTCAACATAGGGTGGGGTCTTTCATGTTGTATCAGCTGTCCCCATCTCTATCGATTAAATGCCACTGTTCCACCTTCTTCAGCAGTCATGCCTGACTCGCATGTCTTCTCTCCCACACTCCATTTATCTCTTTGCTGGATACCATCATCTCCTCTTGCTTTCTTCCTTTATGTAACAAATCTTCTTCAACAGATTATTTTCTGTGTATCTACACATTTACCTGGACCACCGTAATCAGTTTTTTTTTTTTTGTCCTTCTCTGCAATTGGAGCCATGCTGGTTTCTGCTCTGATGTCCTCATCTAATCTTCTTTCCCAGACTATGTGCTTCCTACCATCCATCCATCTCAATCACTTTATTTCAATCACCTTTAGCTTCCTCACCAACTCTGTCTTTGTTGCTGAGGTTTCTGTAGCTTGCAGTAGTACTGATCACACCATGGTTTTGTACATCTTAACTTGCTTCTTTCGCATTATTCTGTCGCACACTCTCCCTAATACTCTGTGCCAGTTGGCTGCAGCCCTTCTCATTCTATCTTTGACTTCCATTTTCAAATTTCTCTTCTCAACCACCCCTAGAAAATACTTGAAACTTTTAACCTGTTACACTATTTCCCCTTCTATGTCAATTTTCAGCTTCTTCTGAAGTCCCTATTTGCTGCAATTACAACTGTTTTATATGTACTCAGGTGATTAACACATGCCTTCAGTTTTGCATTCCATTCTCCTATCCTTTGCTGAACTTCTTACTGAGAGTCTGCCTGTAATGCCACATCATCTGCAAATGGCAATTTTGTTGACCTGTTTCCTAATGTAGTCCATCACTAGTATGAGAAGCAGTGGGCTCAGAGTGGAACCAAGATGCACACCCACTCCCATTGCAAATGCCTCTGTGAGCCAAACACTGTTTGTACTTGAGTCATTAGGTCATTGCACATAGCCTGCATTAATTCTACCAGTGTTTCTAGGACTTTAAACCACCAAAGAGCTACCCCAATCAGCTTACTTTGCACCTTGTTGTATGCTTTCTTCAAGTCTAAAGTGCCCAATTAGACATTTTCCTCTTTTCATCTATCTGGCTCACTGCAGATATTAGGTCAGTTATACTGTTATCCTGATCTGAAAATGAACTGTTCATTTCCCAAATTAATTTCTACTACTCTGCATAATTGTTTATCAGTCTTCCTCTCTAGAGCTTTCATACAGTGTGAAAGGAGTTTGATAACTTTGTACTGCCCAGAGTTGTGGATGTCCCCTTTGTACTTGTATCATCAACCACACTGTTGACTACAAAATAAAAAAACTTTTAAAATCAAAACATGTTTGAGAACATGAAATATTTAACAATAATATTTTAAACATTTTAATGAAAATCAATGTTCATAATTCCTCTTGCAGAAATGTCTCGCAGTCTTGCCTATGTAAAGTGCCTCACAGGAAATGCATGGCACAGAAAACTACATGTGCATTCTTACAATATGATTCCTTTTGGGAAGTAATACTGTGATTTATATATGACAAGAACAGTGTTTTACCAGAATTTATGAATTTACACTATCTGCAATGGTCTCACAGATTATTGCCAACTTCAACATTTACTAAGTAAAGGCTTTCAAGCTTCCCTTGAGATTCTAAAAGGCTGTTATGGTTTGAGTCTTCTTTACTAATAAGCTTTGCTCTTTCTCACTTCTTTCACATAAGCCAAGATGTCCAATAAGCGCCTTCCATTTCCCAGGGATGATATTTACTGAAGGTTCATATACACATAATATCAAAAGAGTTTATAAAATTAGAACTGGCATTGCTGTTAACAGCTTGTTGACTTATACTGTCTATAGGACGACAATTAAGAATAGTTTTATATGAGCCACAAATCTCTTGGAATAATGTGTCGAAGGTTTCAGCAATAAAAGCTACAGCATCAGGTGTAATGAGCCGGAAAGTTCTTATTGCCTGAATTTTAAGACAATGACAGGAATAGTTACGTTTCTTTCTCCAATATACAGTGGTGATTATCTGTTCCACCTACTAGCTTGTTTTGTTTCACAGCTTCAGAATGTAAATAATTCTTACTCTCCTAGTCTTAATTATTGCAATACATGTAGCAATATCTTCTATGTCATCCTCTTAACTAGAGTGTTTTGACTGTACCTGCTCCAAAGTTCCTATCTTTCTGACAGTCTAATACCACACAGAAATTGACTTCTGTGATTACCTTCTTTTTTAGTGCCTGTAAATTTTTCAGCAAGTCATGGAAACTTTAGGTCTTTCTGAAGTGGGCCCATAGAAAGAGCTCAGAACAAATCCTATGTCTCCTCTAAATATCTCCCATCTGCCTTCATCATCTTTAACTTCCTTTACTGATATCCATTGTGCAGCAGATCTAATTAAATTCCCCATCCCCTTCTACCATCTCCTTTTGCCTAACTTGAAGCCACTTCTAGACCTTTTTTTTTTCATCTTTTATTTTATCTCAAGAGGTTTTGCTCCAATCGCTTATAAAAACTTTAAACCTAGCTCCTCCCTTTTCACCTTCATTAACAGCCTCACCCTCTTTTAAGTGGATTGCCAAGGCCGACAGCATTTCATATTCCTAGCCACAATTCTCTTTTTTTGACCCTCTTCACCCTCATATTCTCACTAAAGCATGATCTGCAGTGGAGCTGCTGGACCCCATGGGTTTTAGAGTCTAATACCCTCCCTCTGTCATGTTTCTGCACCAGTCATTGTTACCACTAGGGTTAGTTGCTGATGAACTCTGAGCTCTCTGCACCTGGTGATTTAGAAACTTACTTCTTGATTTTATCCAAGAACATATATACAACTTTATGTTAATACTGCCATGACAGCTGGCATACATCTCAAAACCTTACTGGCCAATCCCATGAGATTGTCCTGCGTGGGATAACACGTCACTCCATGTGCCCCATTCATGTTCCTACTGACTCAGAATACAAGTCCAGCAGGTAATTACAGCACTGTAACTCCTTAAGCATATATTGTGCTAGTTTAACACACATTATACATGTAAGTGTATTTGACATAATAATTCACCATCACATAGCATGAATATTTTCATATACTCACAGCTTAGATTTCTGCCTACTATAAGTATTTTGATAACAGCAGACAGTATTTGTGCACCATACTCTCTTATGCCTTTTCAAGTATACAGGCTCAGGAATTGTAGATGCCCATGCTGCATTTTCATCTCAGCTCCTCTGTTTTGCAATTTTCACACAAAATGTTATTAACAAAATAGCAAAAAATAGAGTAGGATATACACTAGAAAATTAACCCACAAGATTGCCAGCAACAGTTGCTACTCACACATATAGTCCCACACATGTTTGGCTCATCTTGGTACAATATATTATGATTACTAGTATTTAAACATAGGTTTGTAGCTACCCACAAAGTCTGATAAGTCCATTAGTACTTGACATAATACAACACACATCGTGCCCTTAAATTACAGAACAATGTTGCAGCCATCACCTGAGCATCATTCTAAGGAGCTTCCAATTTAGTACATTGTACCCATGAATATTGAATATTTCCTATTCCTGTCTCTCTACTGTGTGCAAGCATTCGTCATGTTGGATAGCGTAAATGTATAAACATAGAAAAAAAAAATACAGAGTTAAATACATCATTATTGACACTTCATAAAAACACCACTCTCTCTGTTTAAGAAAAGTTTTCTTAGCCACTCGAAAGACATTCTTTTCAGGCATCAATTTTACTTCCTCATGATATTGTTCTCCTCACCCACTCATCCACGTGACTTCTGTCCTGAGCTGTTCTGTAAGAATGTTTATTTTCTCTCACACATTGCTTCATTACTTCATGGTGTTTCCTTCTGGTCTACATTCTGATATCCTGTTCCTCCCCCACACCTTTTGGAGTGCTCAAGTCTCTAACCTCTTCCCAGTCTTCTCTCTACTGGCACCTGCCTTTCAGAGACAATGTAGCCTAATAGAGTTATCCATTTCCAGACTCCTGCAGTGCTCTTTGGGGTCACAGTTGTCAGTTTAACTAAGTTCCTCTCCATAATCCTGCCTTTTCAAGATAGGCGTGATTATGTGCTTGATCTGCTTGACTTCCTGCACCATTTATTGTCCTTGGTGTTTTATCCCTTTCTTCTAGTAATACCAGGCTTTGTACATTTCTTATGTTAAGGGCATGTACACTGATATCTCCTTAATTCTACAGGTCATCAAAGCAAACACATTGTTTTAAAACCAGAAATTAATTTTTATAAAGAATCAGGCAATCAGTATTAGATTTAATATTTACCAATATTGTGTTGTTTAAATTGGCCATAGAAACATTATTAATATATGAGTAATCTCTAATTGCTTTATTTCTTCTTTCAGACCTATAGTATCATATGTTCATTATTCTTTAGGTAAATACTAACTGAACATTCTAGAGTCCCATTAAAATAACTATTAAAAATTTGAGCAATACCATTTCTTCTTCCAGATGCATATAAAGTGAAACAAAAAAAATGTCATTTTATGACTCATCATCTTCAAACCATTATCTTCTTCTTCTTTTGGCTGCTCCCGTCAGGGGTCGCCACAGCAGATCAACTGTTTCCATTTCTTCCTGTCCTCTGCATCTTGCTCTGTCACACCAACCACCTGCATGTCCTCTCTCACCACATCCATAAATCTTATCTTAGGCCTTCCTCTTTTCCTGTTACCTGGCAGCTTCATCCTTAGCATATTTTTCCCTATATACTCTGCATCCCTCCTCAGCACATGTCCAAAGCAACGTAATCTTGCCTCTCTGGCTTTGTCTCCAAACCTTCCAACCTGGGCTGACCCACTAATACACTTAGTCCTAATCCTGTCCATCCTCATCACACCCAGTGCAAATCTTAACATCTTCAACTCTGCCACATCATGCTCTGACTTCTGCCTTTTTGTTAATGCCAGTGTCTCCAACCCATATAACATAGCTGGTCTCACTACCCTCTTGTAGTCCTTCCCTTTCACTCTTACTAGTACTCGTCTGTCACAATCACTCCTGACACTCTTCTCCACCCACTCCATTCTGCCTGTACTCTCTTCTTCACCTCTCTTCCACACTCACCATTACTCTAAACTGTTGATCCCAAGTATTTAAACTCATCCACCTTCACCACCTCTACTCCCTGCATCCTCACCATTCCTCTATCCTCCCTCTCATTCACACACATATATTCTGTCTTAGTCCTGCTGACCTTCATTCCTCTTCTCTCTAGAACATATCTATTCTCCACCTCTCCAGGGTCTCCTCCACCTGTTCCCTACTCTCACTACAGATCACAATGTCATCTGCAAACATCATAGTCCATGGGGACTCCTGTCCGATCTTGTCTGTCAACCTGTCCATCACCATTACAAATAAGAAAGGGCTCAGAGCTGAACCTTGATGTAATCCGACCTCCACCTTAAACACATCCGTCACTCCCACCGCAGACCTCACCGCCATCACACTACCCTCGTACATATTTTCAAACCATTATATTCCTCTATATTGGAATCTAGTCCTTGCTGTTTGGCCTTAATACTGCACATAGCTAGTCATAGCTAGTTGTGAGTTGGTAGACATCTGCAATCTGCACTCCAGTAGAAAATCCATTCGAAAATCCATTCAGCACTGCCAGAAATTGTCAATTTACATGTTTATCTTCCTTTAACAACATTTTCTTATAATTTCAGTAATCTGTGACATTTCCATAAAGGTAGTCTCAGAAAAAAATCATGGTCAATGTATATAGCTTTCTTGCCAACAAATCTGCCAGCACACCTACTCTTTCTCATATCAAATCATAATCCATACCAGTGTAACTTTTTTTCTCCACCATAACTTAGTCTGCAGCATTCAAGGTAATCAATATATCTTATCTTTCCTCAATGACGTTTTAGGGAAATAAGGCCAGTACATGATTTTCAAATCCGCAAGTCCAATGAAAGTAGCCTTCCCCTACCAGAAGTCAAATGAATCTTACATTTGTCATCAGGCTGTATCATATAAGATTACCAGCTGTTATTCACTCATTATATACATGTTGACTAGACCATCCTGGGGATTCCTGGCAGTTCACAATTGCCCACTTCACCAGGTTCCATTTCCATTGTATGCATTTTAAGTTGTTAACCAATTGTCAACCTCAGTGTATGCAGAACTTCCATGGTTATTGTAAAATCCTTAAAACAGTTTTCAGACACATTATTTTATCAATACCTACTTGTTCAGCCAGTCAAAAACTACATCTATGGATCTTTTTCTGCTGTCAGCAAAGTATCATCCTGATATATGTCCAAATTCTTTTAATCTAAACACTGTATGAACCCAAGAATTAAATGTTACTATTTCTTTTATCTAGCTATAGTGCAAAATATAATAATTTAGAACACAAAAACAACTACAGCATAAAAGACAGAACAAATATACAAGATCAATTCCCCAAAGCATAGTGACCCTGTGAAAATGTCAAGCTGTTCTTTCACAGTCACTTACGCAAAACCTGATAAAGATACACATAGATACACACACAAACACACACACATGCACACACACACACCACACACACACACACACACACACACACACACACACACACACACACACACACACACACACACACACAAAGAAAAAGACCTATGTGCCTAATTTTCACTTATTAGTCACTTTTAGTACAGGCTTCTGGTCTTTTTCAGCTCTTGGTCACTTCTATCTCATAGCTGCATGTATCTTTTCTTTTTTCTCTTTTGTGATAAATAACATCCCAAAGTTGAGAATGTAACATCTACAGATGAAAGCATGGCTCATATATTTCCATTGACTCATGTGGGAACTTATAAGGTGCGCACTGATCAGAGGCAAACATGGAGAAACATCTTCAGTTTTCTCATTCAGAACATTTTTGCTGACTTTTCTTACTCTGGTAGGTAAGGCACACAATAGAGCAAGTGTGCAAAGTTTGTCAATATATATTTTCCCTGCAGGGCTGAAACAGGATGCAGATTAAAAAATACTCTACATTTTCTCAAAAATGCTGTGAGAATAATAGTTAAACATATTAAGCAATGTATATTTGGTGTCATGCATAGTTTGTTAGTAAATGTAATCCAATGCAATGTACCCAGAATTGCCTCCTACTGTAATTCTTGTATTGGTACCATATCTAGGTATGACAGTAAATTCTTTTGATTAGAATCTCTGCTTCTGCTACTATTGGAACTGCCTGGGTATCATTCTTCCACATCACTTTCATTTCTGCCTGAAATCCTGATATTTTATGACTTGGTCTCATTGTGAAATTGCTTTAGTGCAGTTTGTGCAATGGCTTCATACAAAATTTCCACTGTAACCTGTGTTTAGTTATCGCTACTACTTTATGGACTTTTAAATCCATTGAAAATGCCTCCATGGCCAGTCCAGGAAGAAGAAAAAAACAGATTACATGATCCTTTACCTGTTGTGAAAATTAGCTGACAAATGGGACAGCTATTGCTGCATATTTGATCATTAGAACTGTCACTCATATTCAGCTCTTTATTAAAAAAAAATTTATTGAACTCCCTTACAAAACAGCTTAATGACTGCTTATTTTGGTACTTTCAAGAAGGCTGTGGTTATGCATGGTTATGCACTGCTGTCCACTGTGGTGCATTGTCATGCTTTGGTGGTGTTAACTAATATTATCTTCATTGCTTGGGTTACAGATCTTAGAGTGTGATTTTTTTTCATCAAAAGTGCAGTACAGTGGAATTCTTTAACAGTTAGAATTGTCCTTGCCTTACTCAATATCTGAAAATACCCCTTTTTATCTCTGACTCGGATGGCACAGTGTTGCAGCCGTAGCATTGTTACCTCACAGCAAGAGGTTCTCCGGTTCGATTCTCGACTGGGGTGCCTTCTGTGCGGAGTCTGCATGTCCTCCCAGCGTTCATGTAGGTTTCCTCCAGGTACTCCGGTTTCCTCCCATGTTACAAAGACATGCATCTGGAGCATTTCTCCCCGGGCCTCCACTGAAAATTGGCTTCATTCCAAGTCAGACTTTCCCGGTTAATAAATGTTAAATAAATACACAAATAAATAAATAAATAAATTATCCCAAACAACACAAGCAGCAATGAGCTCCCAACCAGTAATGTCTTTAAGCTGCTGACAATCTTGCACTGTAGATAATATAGTCATATTGGATCCTATATAATATTGACAACTGTCAGATATCCTTCCAGTGGCCCCTTTTCCAGAGTATTGCTGAGGTTTTGTTATTTTCTTCTAAATGAGAACATGGTTGATTTAAACACTTTTCCCACCACATCAATTAGGACCGGAGGGTACAAATTCTAATTATGCAGAGTTGTAAATAGTAGCTCCCACCAAAAAAAAAGAGCAGTCAATAGGTAAAAAACTTTCTTACACTGTGAAGGACAACAACGAGGAAAAGAAAAGGCAAACACTACTAAAAAACTCCTGCTGTCCACCACGGCAGTAAAACTTGATAATAAAATCAAAACTTTAATAAAAAAGAGAATATGACATAAAACAAGCAGTCCTCAGTCTTCCGATAAGCGCTTTCGGCAAATATGCCTTCCTCAGATCGTAAAAAAGGACTGTTCAGCTTTTGTATTTATAAGGCATCACAGCCATTCATCTGTGACACGCCCTTGTTGCAAACCAAAAGGAGGCCAGCTAGCAAAGAGGTATAATTTCCTTCATTATAATTAAAGGCGCAGTCCTTCTTTTTACTATGAGATTGTATATGAGAAAACTAGTAGCTATGTATGTGAATACATTATATGAATGAAGCAACATTCAAGTAAGCTTGCTGATCATATTCCTTCTATTTCTAAGCACAGGTTTTAATGGCACAATGGTATTCAAGCCTGGTAATCTGTTCGCTCTTAAATTAATTATCCAGCATGTTTCCCTTAACTCTGTGTGATTATGAACATCGCCTCCTCTTGTGGTCTGACAGACTGCCTCTATGGCCTTAAATAGAAAGTGATGAGAATGATACTGTACTATATGGGCTGCTAAGGCATTATTGGGCTCTTTCTGTTTAATGTCCCTAAAATGTCTAAGGATACGTTCCTTAAGACATTGATCTGTTTTGCCAACATAGAAAGCACTACATTGACAGCAAGTCGCTAAGTATATAATATGGGAACTAGTACAATCAGCATAAACATTAAAATTGTACTGTTGCCTGGAGTATGGATGTACAAAAGTATTGGAGCTGTCAATGGAGTTGCAAGCTTTGCATCTCAGGCATTTGAAAGTGCCCTTTCTGTTAGAATTGGGCCTATTTCTTTCAAAACCATCTTTGTTGCAAATGAGATGTTTCAAATTCTTCTTATTCTTATATAGGAATCTGGGCTGTTCCCCTACGATGTCTTTTATTTTGTCATCAGTTGTCAGTACTGGCCAAAACTTCCTAATGACTTCACATACTTGCTTATTGTCAGCAGTGTATGTTAACAAACATTTAAGTTGCTGTGATTGAGTTTTAAAATACAGACTCTCATGATGACTCGATGTAGGTTCAGAGAAATAGGGACATCCCTTTCCTCTCCATAATTCCTGTAGGTCATGCTTCAGTCTTAAATTCTTTCTTTTATAAGATCTTTTACTTAGATACATCTCAATATTTCTCTGTTCTGCTACAAAGTCTTCATTCTCAGTACATAATCTTGAAGTTCTTAAAATCTGATTCTCAAAGATGTTATCAAAGATATGTCCCGGGTGCATACTCCCCCTATGCAGATAATGATTTCTCCAGGTTTCTTTTTTATGAATTTCTGTACTAATGCCTCTATCAGGGTGTAGATGGATCTTTACATTCAGAAATTCTATGGTCTTCGAAGAGTGTTTGACAACAAACTCTAGAAAATCTGTGCTCTCATTGATGAAATTATCAAAAAGGTCCAATTGTGTAGAGCTGCCTCTCCAAAGGATAAAGACATCATCCACAAAATGACCGTAGTATACTAGATATTGTTTCCAGATACTAGGTAACAGTTCATTATGTTCCCACTCAGCCAGAACCAAATTGGAGTAACTATTTGCGCACGGGGTGCCCATAGCTACACCCCATGTCTGCAAATAGAAAGAGTCCCCATACATAAAGATGTTATTTTCCAATATGAGTTCCAACAAGGAACATATTGGTTCTGCTTCCATACTGTTCCTTGCTAAGAAAGGTCTTATTGCCTGCAGACCATAGTCATTCAGGATCACCATAAACAAACTCTTGATGTCCATTGTCACTAGTAGCAAATCTTCATATTTTTTAAGACCCTTGGTAACTAAAAAAAGTTTTTCCAGAAAGTCTCCTGAGTCCTTCAATACAGTTTCTACTAGTGGCAGGGCCTTCTTTAATTCATTCTCCACATACATGGAAACAGGTTCAGTTACCCACCCCCTTCCAGAAACTATGGGACATAGGGGTGGGTCAACTGGATCCTTGTGAATTTTGGGGAGTCCGCTGATGTATGGAAACATAGGTTTGGGGCAATCAAAGAACTTTTGAGATATTTGTCTCTATCAATAAGTCATATAGGTGGCTGCAAAAACGATCTACCTTAGTCGTAGCTTCACTATAACTTAGTCTCTTATACATTCTTTCATCATCCAACATAGAGAGCATTTTGTGCCTGTACCATATGGCTTCCATCACCACTATACATCCTCCCTTATCAGCAGGCTTGATGACCAAACTATCTGTTTACTTTAGCTGCTTCAACATCTCATTCTCATTATTGGTTAAATTGAAGAAACATCCTTGTCCTTTGGTTGTGTTACCACTTATTTTGAAGATTTCATCTTCACATAATCTTAAGAACATCTCCACTGGTGGAGGATTAGGGGGAACAAAGCTACTCAATTTTATATGAGGTAGCCGTCTACTGTCATTAGCATGTCCAAAAGTACACTTTAATGCAAGGTTCCTGCAAAGCATCCTGTGCATCATAGTATGCACCCGGGACATATCTCTGATAACATCTTTGAGAATCAGATTTTAAGAACTTCATGATTATGTACTGAGAATGAAGACTTTGTAGCAGAACAGAGAAATATTGAGATGTATCTAAGTAAAAGATCTTATAAAAGAAAGAATTTAAGACTGAAGCATGACCTACAGGAATTAAGGAGAGGAAAGGGACATCCCTACTTCTCTGAACCTACATCGAGTCATCATGAGAGTCTGGATTTTAAAACTCAATCACAGCAACTTAAATGTTTGTTAACATACACTGCTGACAATAAGCAAGTATGTGAAGTCATTAGGAAGTTTTGGCCAGTATTGACAACTGATGACAAAATAAAAGACATTGTAGGGGAACAGCCCAGATCCCTATATGAGAATAAGAAGAATTTGAAATGTTTCATTTGTAACAAAGATGGTTTTGAAAAAATAGGCCCAATTCTAACAGAAATGGCACTTTCAAATGCCTGAGATGCAAAGCTTGCAACTCCATTGACAGCTCCAATACTTTTGTACATCCATACTCCAGGCAACAGTACAATTTTAATGTTTATGCTGATTGTACTAGTTCCCATATTATATACTTAGCAACTTGCTGTCAATGTAGTGCTTTCTATGCTGGCAAAACAGATCAACGTCTTAAGGAACGTATCCTTAGACATTTAAGGGACATTAAACAGAAAGAGCCCAATAATGCCTTAGCAGCCCATATAGTACAGTATCCTTCTCATCACTTTGTATTTAAGGCCATAGAGGCAGTCTGTCAGACCACAAGAGGAGGCGATGTTCATAATCGCATCAGAATTAAGGGAAACATGCTGGATAATTAATTTAAGAGCGAACAGATTTACCAGGCTTGAATACCATTGTGCCATTAAAACCTGCACTTAGGAATAGAAGGAATACGATCAGCAAGCTTACTTGAATGTTGCTTCATTCATAAAATGTATTCACATACATAGCTACTAGTTTTCTCATATAAATGTTATAGTAAGAAGAAGTACTGCACCTTTAATTATAATGAAGGAAATTATACCTCTTTGCTGGCTGGCCACCTTTTGGTTTGCAACACAGGCGTGTCACAGATGAATTGCTGTGATGCCTTATAAATACAAAAGCTGAAACGTCCTTTTTTACGATCTGAGGAAGACATATTTGCCGAAAGCACTTATCAGAAGACTGAGGACTGCTTGTTTTATGTCATATTCTCTTTTTTATTAAAGTTTTGATTTTATTATCAAGTTTTACTGCCGTGGTGGACAACAGGAGTTTTTTCGTAAAAAAAAAAGAGCAGGTAGAAATCAGGAGCAAAACTTTACTTATATGGAAAAAACATTTCTTTCTGAAATATGATAATAGCTTGAAGGAATATATACTATGGCTTATGGCTTACACTAGATAGCTTAAAAATACAATATCAGACTGAGCACACTGTCTAGATTATCTTTTTTGCAATTCAGAATGTATCTGTGTGTGACGGACTTTGGTAGGAACAAGTACCTCAGAAAATGTTTTTGTTTTTTTTCACAAATATCTAAAATATTGCATGTAAGCAGAGAAAAACATTCACCTAAGTATAGTGGTATAAGGGATGACAGCTATTATGTTGAAATAGACCTTGTCTTGATTGCATGATAGAAGGAAACAAGCTGACAAATTCAGCAAACCATTGGTGGAGTGAAACAGGTGAACATTGATCAGATTTTATCTGCAAGTTTATACACTGTGCTTTTGACACAAGACTGGAGTCTGTACAATGAATAATAGCAAAGACTCATGTTTCACAAAGAAAAAGTTGTAAAAATGAACCACAATATTAGACAATTGACACAGTTTTGAAAAAAAATCACCAATTAAATGCTTTAGGCAGGGTCTTTCAGTAGAAGAGTTAAACCATAATAAGAGAATGCAGTTTGTGCAGAAAAGAAGGCCAGTTTATACCTTGTATCAGAATTTTTTTTTCTTAAAGGAAATGTTTCTACTTGTATCCACTGACCTTTCAGAGAACTGAAAAAACAGAAAACAGTGCTGGAACTGAATCTACTCTACACATCCACACACAGATATCAAAATACTACGTGTGTGTGTGTGTGTGTGTGTGTGTGTGTGTGTTTGTGTGTGTGCGCATATATATATATATATATATATATATATATATATATATATATATATGGGTCTACCTGAAAATGCCAAAAGTCCACAACACCGACAACGAGAGCACTGACACCAGAAGATCGACAACGGAGAAGACTGAAAGTTGAGAATCCTGACACTGAGAACACAGACATGTTAATGTAAATGTGCGATAGGGACGGATGTTAGGGTCAGGGTGTGGGTAAGGTAAGTGTGTGATAGTGATGGACATTAAGGTAGGGTGCAGGTCAGGTAAGTGTGCGATAGTGACGGACTTTAGGTTTAGGAGCGGGTTAAGTGAGTTAGGGTTAGGGTGCGCGTAAGGTAAGTGTGTGATAGTGACGGACTTGAGAGTTAGGGTTAGGTTGCAGGTAAGGTAAGTGTGCAATAGTGACAGACGTAAGGGTTAGGGATGGATTAAGTGGGTTAGAGTGCAGGTAAGGTAAGTGTGCGATAGTGATGGACCTTAGGGTTAGGGTTTGGGTTAAGGTTAGTGCATAGATAGTTGTGTATGTAAGGTTTAAAGTAGGTTTGTAAGGTTTTTGGTGTGCTTGTGTTGTGTGTGTGTTTTTCGGGAAAGGTATTTGTTTAGTTGATTGTTGGGATTGTGGTTTGTCGGGCATGTGACGTTTCGTGTTTTTGAACTTTCGGTTTTGTCGTGTCGGTTGTTTTGTTGTCTGTGTTTTGGCGTGTCGGTGTTATCAGGTAAACCCATATATATATAATATATATATATATATATATATATAATATATATATATATATATATATATATATATGTGTATATAGATAGATTATGCATATATATATATATATATATATATATATATATATATATATATATATATATAAAGATAGATTTTGTTTATATATATATATATATATATATATATATATATATATATATATATATATATATATATATATAAACAGCATTTATTAGTGTTTGAAAAGGGTCTCTATTTTATGCCATTAAGGAAAGCTGATTTCATTAATGTGATTGTAGATCTCAAGTTCTAGCTATGAAAGTTACATTTGCATTGTATCTTTTATTGACAACAAGGAATTTGTTTGTGGGGAAAAGATTGGTTGTCCCTGTCAGCCACCAAGGTTATATTTAAATATTTCAATTTGTCATCCAATGAAATAACCACATTCCATGAAACGAGTAAAAGCAAAGACATTAAAATCATGAAAAAGGACAAGGGTAATGATATAGTTGCCATGAAAACCTTTGATTATGTTAATTCTTTGAAATGTTTGTTGAGTGATGGAAGTTTTTTACTCACCATAGGCTAGTCTTGATTGATAAATTGTTGATTGTTGTAGTTGATCGAGGGCAAATTCATTTGAATGTATGAGCTTTTCAGAGTTGACCACCTGAAGATGCCAAATCTTTTTGGCAATCTAAAAATACATAAGAATTTATCAGTGCCTCCATTTAGACTAATAGTGGCTATAGACTTTTATAAGACTGAACCCATTTTTTATGCACTATTTTGAATCCCGTAGTTGTTAGACATTTTGCACAAATATGATTTTTTTTTTTTTTTGGAAATACAACAATTTTATTTATGGTTGATATAGTTTCATTGTATACATATATTATGCAAGATATTGGCATTGAATATAAAAGAAATTATTTGGCCAAGTATACTCGTTTGGCAATGGCTACATAAATACTATTTGTATTTTGATGCAACTTGTGTTAGAAAATATTTTTTACCGTTAATGATGATTGTTTTTGGCAAAGGAAAGGTGTAGTCATGGCTGCTAGGGTAGCACCCGTTTTTGCAAATCTTATTATGGCATGGTGGCAGTCTGAAGTTTTGGTATGATGTCCTCTTTCATCAAAATCTGTGTTTACAAGAATTACATTGACTTGTTTTTCTTTTGGAATGGAACTTTAAAGGAAGCTTATGAATTACATAAAGCAGTGAATCTAACAACCAAATTTTTATCTTTCATACTAGGAAACTTTGGGAGTACAGTCCAATTTTTAGATTTATCAGTTAGCTTTGATAGAGTAAATCAAAAATTTGCAAGTAAAATTTTCAAAAAAGACACCTTTACAAACAATTAGTATATATAGTTAGGGGCGTGTGGGGGTTGTAGTCCCTCACTTAGTTTCATGTTATATTCTCTGCTTTTGGTTTTATATTGTTTAGTAAAACCAAATTAAGTGGGGGGCTGTGCCCCCCACACCCCACCTAACTATATATTCTAACTTTAGGGTCACACTACAGTGAGGAAAAGGACATATTCATGTTACTTGCCTTACAGTGTTCTAGAAACTGCCATTACTAATTGTCAGTATAATGAACGGTCAGTAAAATGAAGTGCGAGTGAAATCAAGTTTCAGTCATTTGGTCAGACTAAAATGTTTGTCAGTCAAATGACCTTTCAATCAAATGAAGGTAACCCATATATATATATGTACATATCATACCTCTCAACCTGGAAACATCAAAAATCTGGACAAAGGCTATGAAAAATAGGTACAAATATGTATGCTGATTAACATGGAATTTGCATATATAATTATGTAACCCCACCCACTCCAATGGAATTGTGGGATACCAACTTTCAAATGCAAACTGAAGAACACACAACCAAAATATGGCCCTCCACCCCAGTAAGATGCATGTTGTGTTCATTAAACAGACCTCCCACATCACAGGCGCACTAGGGTAATACAAACACATCCTGCAACATGCACATTTCAGTTCCATTACAATTTAGTAACATGCCAAGGTGCAGATGAGCTTCTCATATAGCAAATATAACAACAGCAGAAAGAACTCCTGTTTCAGCATAAGTGCCCCCTACAAAAAAGAAGTGTCCAGAAAATCAGTTGTGGTGACACACTGACTGCTATCATCTTAGAATTCAATCAAAACAGCTACAGAAAAAAACAAGGCAATCAGAAAGTACCTAAGCGTATCACTATCTTTAAGTCCATAAGTGCAGATTCTTTATTTGCCAAAGCTTATGTTCCAGAATCAGCTGCCTTGGACTGTATTCCATGAACGTTACTATGTGTAAACATGTACAGTGTTGTGCTTCAACCACTTCATTAAGTTTCATGGAGTCTGAGTCCCTACACTGCCCTTCTCATGCATTTATTATACATTAAAATAATTTCCTATTAAAATTTATGCTAGGATATCATCAAACATTGGCACCTGCTTATTTCTTCTGCCCCTCCTCAGTCAAAGTGAACTCTGGTCAATGAAACCTTAAAATAAACCAGCTGGAGCCTGGAATGTAATTATGTGGCTGATACAACTTAAACAGTGACACCTCAGAAGACAGATACAAAAACACTTAAGATACAAAGTTCAGAAATTACCTAAGAATTAATCAGCAACAAGATGATGGAATTAAATAATAGGTATAATAGTTACACATTATAGCACACACCAGTAAGGGTAGAGCATAGATCATACCATCATGTTTTCCTGTCTGCTGTTCTCTGGTATTTGACAATAGATTATGTTTAGTACTAGATTAACTGTTATTGCATGCATAGTACTGGATTAACTGTTATTGCATGCAATAAGAGCCACACAAAACCAAGTACAATAGATAGTAGAATCTGGGCTGGCAGCAAAAAGATTTTTAATTCAAATAATCCAAAAACAGTGAGTACATGTATTCCAAATATCCAAAGCACAATGAGTAAATATATTCCAAGTAAGTGCTTTCATTTGTCACACTGGCAAACATCTTCTGACAATAAAAAGCATCACTTATTTCTGTTAAAGCCATTTAAAATTCTTTCCTGCAACATTATTGGTCCATCTCACTGAAAATGCATGATGTCAGCAAAATGACACCCCCATCCTAAACACACAAGACCGAAGCATATCTTAAATACATAGTCATTTAAAATAATAGTGAATATACTTACATACCTCAATCAATACATTTTAAACCATGAAACAGGTTGTTATTGCATGCATGCAGGCATAGTACTAGATTAGCTGTTATTGCATGCATGCATAGTACTGGATTAACTGTTATTGCAGGCATGCATGCATAGTACTGGATTAACTGTTATTCCATCTATGCATCTCTCTGTTATAAAACAGTTTTTTCATAACTTTCTCCCCTGCACAGCTATACCTTTGTTCACCATTTCTCTGCTAATTAGTAACAGAAAATGTCTCTTACCTTTCCTATGCCTGTAGAACTCAGTCTCTCTGCATAACTGATTGACTCTCAGCCTCTCTCAGCTCTGACCCGCTCCATTTGCCCTACGGGCTCACTCTGCTCCCCTAACCTACCCCCAATTCCCACCCACCCCCAGAGGTCCTAAACTTATACTTCCCTAACCACACCCTCTCTCTTTTAACCAATCCCATACTTCACCTTATCCCACACACTATAGCCACACCCCTACCTTCTAACAATCACTCACAATAAGCCACTCCTCAGAGTACCTTACCATATCCTCCTACTCTTATCCAATACATATTAGTGCCCTCCTCTCTTCACTTCTTTTATCCCTTTATCTTCTTTTCCTCTGATTTTCACTCCCTAATTTATCACTCCTTTTTTTTTATAATCCTTTTAAGATGCCTCTGACTAATCTAACCAAGCTAACACTCACAGTTATACTCTCAACTGTCCTCACCTCAACCTACCTTCTTACCTCCATTGAAAAACGACACTATGTTCATCATAACCACTCTCTAAAACAAACAGCAATTTACACACATATACCCTCTAATAGACATACTAACATAACTTTCATTCCCAGTTACCTACTACCTAAATGCCATAGACTCTCCCACATTAAATATAATTTACCCTCAATAAATAAAGTGAAAATTCAAACTAAACTTAGGTATAATTCAGTAACAAAACTAAATAATCCCTCCTTAAAAGATGGTGACATCCACCCCAACCCTGGTCCTACCAACCCCACTATCCAAACAACCCACCCTAATCTCAATAACTCTCTCCTAATAGGACATCTTAATATCCAAAGCACTAATAATAAAGTAGCCCACCTCCATGCCCTCCTAGATATTCACTCCTTTGATATCCTCTGCCTCACTGAAACTTGGTTGAAACCAGAAACTAAAGACAATGAAATCATTCCCCAAGGCTACAATATAGTGAGACAAGACCGAACAAAATGCAAAGGTGCTGGAGTAGCACTTCTATTTAAAGATGGACTTCATATCTCCACCCTACCATCTAATCCAACCCAGGATAATAACGCAGAAGTCCTTATTACCAAACTTCAAATCAACGCAAATAAATCTTTATACAGTATTTGCATCTACATACCACCCAGAAATAATATCACTACAATAGAGGCTATTCTAAGCTGGGTGTATTCCACTTACCCCCAAGAAACATTAAAACTAGGTGACTTTAATATTCACTGGAAAGGTGTTAGTGCTGAAAATCCTACCTCTCATATTAACCTCCATGGCTTTAGCCAAACCATAACCTCCACAACCAGAATTAACAAACCTAATAAGAAAGAGACCACCTTAGACTGGATACTCATAAATAAACAGAAACTATCTTACAAGGTAGGAACTCTGCCAGATGATGTTAGTGATCATTTTTTGACCTACAGCATAAGAGAAAAGAAGGATCTTACCAACCTCCCCACCTCTAGGATAGCACGCTCTACCAAACACTTTAACTCAGAATTATTTCAAGCAGAGCTTAAAGCCTGCAACTGGAACCCTTTAAAAACCCTTCCACTTGAAGAGGCTGTAAGGTATCATAACTCCAAATTCTTATCTATCCTGGATAAGCATGCTCCTAAACTGTCCATTAAAATGAAGTCTAACCCAGCCCCATGGCTTTCTAATGAAACTAGACATCAATTGTTGCTTAGGAACAAAGTATGGGCTAAGTGGAGAGCTAACAGAAATATCTATGATCATCTACATTTCAGGCAGCTCAGAAATAGTACAAAAAAGGCAATACTTAAAGATAAAAAAAAAACTACTACTGTAAACTCCAACAAACTCACCAAAATAATCCTCAGAAGTTCTGGTCTAGCATTAATAAGCTCCTTTCCCCAGGTAACTCCTGAACACCCACCACACTTGATGCAAATCCAAATACTCCTCATCAAACTGCAAATACCTTTAACTCTTTCTTCACTGAGACCATACAATCTCTAGCTAGTCAACTTATCCCAGATAACTCAAGCCTTCCCACCATCTCACCAGACTCTCTACCTAAATTCAAACTACAACCCATCTTTACTACTCTCATCTATAAATGTATTCAAAAACTCAAGCCATGCACTCCTTCTGCTGACCAGCTACCTTCCCAATATCTCCAAAAAGCAGCCAAAGTAATTGCCTATCCTATATCCATCCTTATAAATAGGACAATCCAAGAAGGAACCATTCCAGATATTTGGAAAATCTCCCACATTATCCCCTTACATAAAGGTGGGAACTCAAATTACTACTCTAACTATCGGCCAATTGCTCTCTTATCGCCCTTAGCAAAAATTATGGAAAATGCATTCACTAACAACTTTTACATCATCTTTCTCAACATAACATAATAGCAAACTGTCAACATGGTTTTAGGCCACCACATAGTACCACTACTGCCTTTCTATCCTTTACAGATACCATCAATAGAAACCGTAATAAAAACATCCTCTCATCTGCACTCTTTATTGACCTCTCTAAAGCTTTCAACATGGCAAACCACAACCTCTTAGTCAATATTCTTGAATCTCTCTCCTTTGATTTTCAGGCTGTTAAATGGTTCAGATCCTACCTCAGCAACAGGCAACAAGCAGTTCTCTGGGAAAATCAAATTTCATCCTTTTTTGCCAGTCACCATAGGAGTCCCTCAGGGCTCCATTCTTGGACCACTTCTTTTCTCATTATTTATCAATGATCATGTAGCAGTTCCTCAAGCCACCTGCATTCAATATGCAGATGATTCCACACTAATATGCTCAGCAACCTCTCCATCTGAACTATATTCTCTTACTCAAAATGTTTCAACACTGTAGAAACATGGTTTACTAAATGCTACCTCCTTCTTAATGCCAAAATACAAAACTCCTTCTCTTTACCCCCACTACCAAGTCCTCCCCCATAGATTTCTCAATCTCTTCAAATAATGGCACTATTATTTTCCCAGACTCTACCACTAAACTGTTAGGAATACCCATTGACAATAACCTCACATTTGATTGCCATATAAATAACACCATTAAAACAGTCAACAGAAAAATAGCCTCCTTATATAGAATAAAACCTTTCCTAACCCCAGCAGTCAGAACCAAGATTGTTCACTCCCATCTAATCTCGACTCTTCTGTACGCTTCACCTATTTTTACCAACCTAAAGAA